>NC_041408.2:59101102-59701102 GCF_900747795.2 Erpetoichthys calabaricus
TAACGCTTATGCTTGGTCATCAAGTCGTCTAACATCCGCCACATGCCCTCTTTTAATTGCGAGAAGCAGATATATATAGCCAAATTCTCGCGGTTCGTTGCGGCGAAGTACTGCTTTTAATTTTTTATTAAGAAGAAAAGAAAACCTTTTTAAACAGATCGAAAATATACCAATAACAATTTGTTAAGGATCTGTTTTTTTGTGAACCTCCCTTTTCACAGGTGTCACGCTACGGCGTGTGTTTCGTTTATTTGACAGTATGTAGATCGTGGTAATTACATTCATGGCATTCGTTTTCTGAATCACAGTCTGATTGTATGGGTGGTTACCTGCCAGATTACGCTTGTGGTTGGTCAGCAAGTCGCCTTACGTCCGCCACGTGCCCTCTTTCTGTTCCCAGAAGCTGATCATAGAATGGTTTTAATAGTTTACTTTCAAATAATGCAAAGAGTATGCGACACGTGTTTCTCCCTAATTCTGGGCTCATCAGGCATACACACTCACTGCATCCCCTCTCGGGAATCGAATCTCTATCGTCAGCACCAGAGTTGAAGCCCCTAACGTTGCGGTCAGCAAGTCGGCTAACATCTGCCATGTGCCGTCTTTCAGTTGCGAGAAGCAGATCATAGAATGGTTGAAATTGTTTACTTTCAAATTATGCAAAGAGTACGCGACACGTGTTTCGCCCTAATTCTGTGCTCTTCATGCGTACACACACATTGCATCCCCTCTCGGGAATCGAATCTCGAACGTCAGCGCCAGAAGTGAAGCCCCTAACGTTGCGCTACGGCGTGTGGTTCGTTTATACCTCGTGTCTTCTCATTAAACTTTTATCTCGCGAATATGTTATTGCAATCCGCAGCGGGAGCATTTCTATAAACTTAATTTAAACTTACGTTTTACACCGTGCTTTGTTTCCCTTATGAAGATGCTTGTATGCTTCACTCGCTCGCTTCTTATTGTTTTGCTCCCTTCTCAATTGTTTAATGAATTTTTTGTTCTTCGCTGTTTGCGGCTCTTCCTTCATTTCTCCCTACTGCGTTCACAGTCTTTTCACGTGATTACGTGGGAGGCGTGATGACGTGACACTCAACTCCGCCTCCCACGGCCATCGAGCTGCCGTCCATTACAGTATATTGTCAAAAAAGAGGTTCCAGTTATGACCATTACGCGTTGAATTTCGAAATGAAACCAGCCTAACTTTTGTAAGTAAGCTGTAAGGAATCAGCCTGCCAAATTTCAGCCTTCCACCTACACAGGAAGTTGGAGACTTAGTGATGAGTGAGTCAGTAAGTCAGTCAGTCAGTGAGGGCTTTGCCTTTTATTAATTAGTATAGATTCAGACCCTTAAGTCTCCACAAGCTTTGCACAGCTGCATTTGGACAGTTTATCCCATTTTTCCTGGCAGATTTTCTCAAGCTCTTTTAGACTGGATGGGAAGTGTCTGTAAACTGCCATCTTCAGGTCTCTCCATAGATGTTTTATGGGGTTTAAGTCTGGGCTTTGGCTTAGCTATTCAAGGACAGTCAGAGACATGTCCTAAAACCATTCTAGCTTTGTCTTGGTTGTATGACTTGGGTCATTGTTGTAATGGAAGTTGAACCATTGATCCAGTCTAAGGTCATGCACATTCTGGAGTAGGTTTTCTTCAAGAGCCCCTGTGTATTTGGCCACATTCATCATAGGTTGATGCTGCCAATGCCAAGCTTCACTGCAATGATGGTATTAGGCAGGTATGAACAGTGCCAGTTCTTCACCAGACATAGTGCTTGGAGTTCTGGCCAAAGAGTTCATTTTTTATCTCAACTCACCATAGAATCTTTTTCTTCCTACTCTTCCTAAGTCCAAATGGACCATCATATACCCTTTACTCGAGGGTCACATCCATCTAGCCATTCTGCTATATAGCAAAAATTACATCCCTTATAACTTTGCAAGATGCTGAAAAATTAGTTCACGCTTTTGTTTTTAGTCAACTAGAGTACTGTAATGCACTCCTGTCAGGATTACCCAAAAAAGATCAATTGACTGCAACTAGTGCAGAATGCAGCTGCCAGAATTTCAACTAGGAAAAGAAAATCTGAGCACATCTCTTCAGTTTTGATGTCACTACACTGGTTACCTGTCCCATTTAGATTTGACTTTAAAATACTGCTTATGGTTTACAAAGCCTTTATAGAAGATCAGCCCGGCTACAGACAGACACACAGACCAACAATGTCCAGAACACACACATTTATTTCTTCTTGGCACAACACAATGCACAAACCCCATTAATCTCAGTCCTTTCTTCTGCCACCTCCACTCCTCACTTGCAAGCTCCGTCTTACTCCTCCTGACTCCGACTCCCCCTGGTGGTGGCCAAGGGCTCATGCAGGGTTGAGCTTCTAAGCTCCAGTCCCTTGGCCCCAATGTAAACCAGGAGGGCTGCCCTCTCGTGTCCAGGTACTGCTGGAGATATGTCAACTCTCCCGGTCCTCTCCTCAAAAGGGCACCCCGGCCGTCTATCACACCTTAAATAATCACACTCCATCCTGTATTTCGGAATAAGAAATAAAAAAATAAAAAATAAATGTTGCTGTTGTTTCTATAAACACCTCATTGATGGGGTGTGAATGAGGTTGCCATCCTTCCAACAGGTTCTATAATCTCAGCAGAGGTCTTTTGAAGATATTTTAGAGTGACCATTGAGTTCCTACCTGGTTACTCAACTCTAGGAAGAATTCTGGTAGTTCCAAACGTTTTGAGTTTCTCAAGTATTGAGGTAATTGTGATCCTGGGAACAATTAAAGCTTTAGAATTAGTTTTGCACAGAAAGATCCTTGGAATTCATGGCTTGGCTTTTGACCTGACACAGTCTGAATTGTAGGGCCTCATATACACTGGTGTATGTCTTTCTAAATGATGACCAATCCAATTTTTCACAGGTGGACTCCAAATGAAGGCCCAGAGACGTCTGAAGGCGAATTATAGCAAACAGGATGCATCTGTGCAAAATTTGGAGTGCCACAGCAAATGGTCTGAATACTTCTTTGAATGAGAGATTTCAGTTTTTGATTTTTAATATATTTACAAACCCTTCTGAAGATTTGATTTCACTTTGTCATTATGGGTTTTAGGGTGTAGATTGATGGGCAAAAATGTGAAATGTATCCATTTAAAATTAAATCTACAACACAATGAACTGTCTGGAAAGTTAAGGTGGAACACTTTCTGAATCCACTGTATTTAATGAAATGTAGTGTGCATTAACAGGTTGGAGTGGCTAAGGATCTGTGCTGGTATGTGGAAGGTTGTGGGTTCAAATCCTGTTATTGCCAGAAGGATCCTACTTTGTAAGGCCCTTAACCTGAAAATTGATCAAGGGGTGCTATATAATGGCTGACTCCTAAAACATCATACAAAAAGAAAATTTTCCCTTTGGAATTAATAAAGTAAATCAAAAAATATAAATCAATAAAGTATGGACTCCTATCAAGTTCTAGACACAACTCAATCTAACCATAATTTGGAGTGCCACAGCAAAGGGAGTGACAAGAATGATAGATTTCAGTTTTTCATTTTTAATAATTTTGCCAACCTTACTGAAGACATACCTTCACTCTGTCATCATGAGTTAGTGAGTATAGACTGATAAAGTACAAATGTCAAATTTATCCATTTAAAATTAAAATGAAGCGGTCTAAATGTTTTCTGAATCCACTGTGACAGTGTTTCATTCTGTTGTTGGTATGCTTTTCGTGTAAGTGTCTTTAAAATATCACAGTGAAAAGTGTGGTTTCCTGCTTTATTGCATTTTTGTCATGGTGAATAATCTAATATTAGATAAAATGTAGATATGTCTTACAATTAGTTACTAAACAAAGTTATTCAATATCCCAAGATCTGTGTAAAATTTGAATTACACTCTGAGGTACAATAATTACTGTCCTTATTTCTACTGTGGCAACAATATTGTAACCAGAAATTTCTTGTAGTCATTGTTTAATGAATTATGGCTTATTTCTATTTAAAGAGCTGCTTCAACTTATCTGTTGTATTTTGCAGGATTCTATGCTCCCTGAAGTATTTTTCTGCCTCACCTTAATGAACACCCAACTAAGCAGCCAAATTTATTATAAAACCAACAGTGAAGCTGGGGAATTTATTTTCACCTCACTTTAGTGTAAAGGAGAGTCTCATGTATTGAAATGTGATGACAATACACAGGCATGAGTGTTGATGTTTGTCTGCACACCTCATGGAGTAGGAAAAAAGAAGTAACAATATTCAAGTGCTGTAAGGTCTCGTTGTTTACTTATTTAGTTTGGTAATCTTAAACTGGAGTAAGGCAGAGACCGGACAGTGAAGATGAGGATATTGCTAAATTTTAGCGTCTGGCACAAAAAAAGTGACTTTAATCAATTTTCATGGTGGAAACATCGGTGCTGAAATTCAACTGCCATGTTGAACTTGCCACACTAGGATCACACTGAACAAGATGGCTAGCAGCGTGAACAGCAAAGAATTCATTCTGAAAGGTAAACCATGAAATGCAACAACACAACAAAAGAGAGCAGTACTTTTGCATCATGTGTGTCCCGGAATTCTGGGTGTATTTGAAACTCTGGGAAGTTCCATAGGGCATGCAGATTACAACAGCAAAGAAGCTATGTCGTATTAATATTTCACGCTCCAGGTGAAAGACTGCATTTACAAGGCAAACTTTCTACCAATTGTCACAAAAAAGGGCGAATCCATATAAACATATGTCGTTACATGACTCACGCAAGCTGCTAAAAGTTGTGACTTAGAGAAAGACAGAGAATCAAACCAGAGGTGTCATATAAAGCAAGTGCAATTCAAAGTTTATGAGGAGGAAGTTCAGGGTTCACATTAGTGGGGTTGCTTGGGATTGCTCTACAATGTGAGCATGTGGAATTGGAAATGTCTGCAAATTCTCAAAAAAATGATAGTAAAGATCACATTAGCACAAAAAACGGAAATTATTACTTGGTAAAATAATGGAACAGTGAAAAGAAATCGAATATATTGAACGGATTTAAACTTTAAGTCGGAGACTTGTACATTGTCTAATTCGTGTTGCCATCAGGGTAAAGTAGTGTTTCTTCCCAATGAAGAGGCGTATCTGCAAGAATTAAAAGATTTGTTGTTTGGTGAAAGTGAAATCCACATACACAAGCGGCAGAGACGCGAAGTGGCTGGCGAACACAACTTTCCCTGTCTTTTGGGTAGGGTATTAGCTCTACAGCTCAAGCAGTTTCAGCTGTGCTTGAGGTCAAGGAGCTAAATGACAAATCTGAGGTGCAAAGATTTCTGGGACTATTGGGATACAGCAGCAGATTTATCCCACAGTTTGCTACTCTTTCTAAACTACTGAGGAATAGAAACATACAAAGCTCACATTTTTCATGAACATAAAACAAATTCTTCAGGAGTTAAAGCAGAAACTGCCTTGTGCTGTACCTCTTGATAATTTTGACAGAGGAGCTTCTATAACTAACGCTAGTCCAGCAGGCATAGGAGCAGTGCTAGTGCAGGAAGGGCGAGGTGGTCTCTACTGTATATGCTTGAACGGAGGTATTCACAAACAGAGTCGGAGGCTTTGGCTTTAGTGTGGGCATGTGAAAGACATCATCCCAGTGTTTATGGCTGAACAGTTGACTTGGTCACAGGCCACAAGCTGTTAGAAGTAATTTATAACCCGTTCAAAACTGTGTGCAAATATTGAGTGAAGAGTATTGAGACTGAAAGTAGTTTCCAGGGCAATACACCACTGCACATGCTCTGTTTCATTTGGTTAGAGCAGATACTGAAAAGGGCACCATTCAAGAAATTATTGTATTCTCGAAAAGGGAAATACAATATGTCTGCACTTCATAGTTTTTACTTTTGTTGTGTAATATATGACATCAACGCACATTATAGAAATGGCATGGTGATATGAATTATGTGTGCAAGTCTTCTTTTAGCTGCTTTGGCTGCATTTCCCTACCTGATCAAGGGTGTCATCATTTCCCAGTTTTCTCCAAAGTATATTGCAGACACATGAGTCAGATTTTACATAAAGACACACACAAGTTTTCTTTTATAAATCCCAATGTTTGTGTGGGAAGTTGCGTATGCACATTTCAAGCCTCTTTTTGTGCTTATACAAGCTTTACAAATGAGGCCCCGGTGATATCCATCAAACTAACTCTTCTATAACCAGCTAGCTGCACCAGGGATAATTTACGTGTATCATATTAAAGAAGGGTTGGCACACTGGCACAGTGGTAGTGTTGCTGTCTTGCAGTAAAGAGATCAGGGTTCGTGCCCCTGTCATGTTGGAAATCTGTGTGGAGTCTGCATGTTCTGTCCATGTCTGCGGTGGGTTCTTGCAGGTGCTCTCAGTTTCCTTTCCACAGTCCAAAGACATGCAGGTTTGGTGAACTGGCAACACAAAATTGGCCCTAGTGTGTGGTGTGTGTGTGTTTTTGCCCTGCGATGGACTGGCACCCTGTTCAGAGAACTGCTCCTGAAACTTGAGCCCTGTGCTAGCTGGGTTGGGCTCCAGCACCACCAGGACCCTGTTCGGAAATACAGTCATATGAAAAAGTTTGGGAACCCCTCTTAATTCTTTAGATTTTTGTTTCTCATTGGCTGAGCTTTCAAAGTAGCAACTTCCTTTTAATATATGACATGCCTTATGGAAACAGTAGTATTTCAGCAGTGACATTAAGTTTATTGGATTAACAGAAAATATGCAATATGCATCACAACAAAATTAGACAGGTGCATAAATTTGGGCACCCCAACAGAGATATTACATCAATCAATCAATCCTCCTTTTGCAAATCTAACAGCCTCTAGATGCTGTCCTCCTATAGCCTTTGATGAGTGTCTGGATTCTGGATGGAGGTATTTTTGACCATTCTTCCATACAAAATCTCTCCAGTTCAGTTAAATGTGTTGGCTGCCGAGCATGGACAGCCTGCTTCAAATCATCCCATAGATTTTCGATGATATTCAAGTCAGGGGACTGTGACGGCCATTCCAGAAGACTGTACTTCTCCTCTGCATGAATGCCTTTGCAGATTTTGAATTGTGTTTTGGGTCATTGTCTTGTTGGAATATCCAACACCTGCGTAACTTCAACTTTGTGAGTGATGCTTGAACATTACCCTGAAGAATTTGTTGATACTGGGTTGAATTCATTCGACCCTCGACTTTAACAAGGGCCCCAGTGCCTGAACTAGCCAAACAGCCCCACAGCATGATGGAACCTCCAACAAATTTGGTAGCAGGTGTTTTTCTTGGAATTCGGTGTTCTTCTTCCGCCATGCAAAGCGCTTTTTGTTATGACCAAATAACTCAATTTTTGTCTCATCAGTCCAAAGCACTTTGTTCCAAAATGAATCTGGCTTGTCTAAATGAGCATTTGCATACAACAAGCGACTCTGTTTGTGGCATGAGTGCAGAAAGGGCTTCTTTCTCATCACCCTGCCATACAGATGATGTTCTATGTGCAAATTGCACTGAATTGTAGAACGAACAATCTTTATTTTCAGATCTTTTGAGAGTTGCTTTGAGGATCCCATGCTGTCACTCTTCAGAGGAGAGTCAAAGGGAAGCACAACTTGCAATTGACCACCTTAAATACCTTTTCTCATGATTGGACACACCTGTCTATGAAGTTCAAGGCTTAACGAGCTAATCAAACCAATGTGGTGTTGCAAGTAATCCATATTGAGCAGTGACATGCATTCAAATAAGCAAAATTACAAGGGGACCCACATTTTGCACAGTCAGTTTTTCACATTTGATTTAATTTCATACAACTAAATACTGCTTCACTAAAAATCTTTGTTTGGAAAACACCCCAGTACTCAGATGTTCCTAGGAAATGAAAGACATACCACTATTATCTTTTTTGTTGAAAGTAAATTATTATGCTGGCTGAGAGGGGTTCCAAAATGTTTTCATATGACTGTAAGTGAGTTACAAAATGACTGACTGATATTAAAGAGGGTGAATACTTAAGTAATCAAATATTTTGTCTTTAATATTTGCAATTAATTTAGACCACTTTGTAGAGATCAGTTTTCACTTTGACATTAAAGAGTATTTTTCTGTTGATCAGTGTCAAAAAGCCAAATTAAATCTACTGTGTTGTATAAAAAAACTGTGAATACTTTTTATAGTCACTGTACAGACCTGAAGAAAATACACGAGGAAGCTCTGTGTCTAAAGTTTAATAAACACATAGCAGTTTTATTTCTGAAACTTTTTTCGTTAAAAATATTGGCAGATACTGAGGAAAACATTAGAGCCATTGCTATGTTAGTGTGATGGCTGCAGATACAGTAACAGTAAGTGGACTAAAGCTGTGGCAGCTTGTGGTTAGGCTAGCTGGCTTCTTACAGACTTAAGACAACCAAGTAGATGGCTACTTTTTCCTGTATATACCTTAAAGTACAGTGGACTGAGAAGCAAAATCTGCAGCAAGTCAGAGTGGGACCACATTAGTGGCTACATGACATGAGTTTATTTTTAGTCATTTGCCGTTTCAAGTTCAGATTATTGTACTAGAAACAGTGGAAAATAAGGCCAGCATTCACCCTGCAGCAGTGAATCAGATTGAGAAGCCACTTTCTTGCTATCGTTAGATCTTTCTATATCTGCGACAAATGCACACATACACTTTAGAATATGAGGTATATTACTCATGATTTTTTTTAAATGTCAAAACACAAGTGATGCAGCATAGCATGAAACGATCATGCAGAGTGTAATGCATTTGTAGAAGTTGTTTGTAACAAATTGAGAAATGCATTCCATTTCTGCTTTTTAAATAAAATTATTAAACACCCATTAAATAAAATTATTCATTGCCCATTACTTTGAAGGTTGACTTCATAAATAAATACACTTTAAATCCATTTTGATAACATAGTAACCATAAAATCAAGTAGTGTTGATTTTAAATTTAAAGAAAAATATGAGGATAAAGCAGACTAAAGAGAGACCATTCGTACGCAAGGCAAATGGAGATGGTGAAAGCATGGCAATAAGCACTATGCCGTCAACATTTTTTGTCTTCCAAACCCTCATACTAAGTTATTTCCTTAATTTCAAACAAACACAATAACAAAATTTTTACTTCCAACTCTTAAATGAACTGCAAGTTTTAAATAGGCTATCAAAGAAGGTCCCTTGCATTGGGCAATAATCTTATATATAAATGTCTACGCGTGGAAGTGTGTCGGTCTGTCCGGCCCGGAAGTGAGAGGTGGAGTCGAGGTAAGGACTCCACCTCCAAGGATACGCAAGCGAGGCCAGCACGTCGGCAAAATGAAACCTCCAAAGAAAGACAAAGTCGCTTAGCTGCTAACATCGGCAAAACGACATCCCTTTTACTTCTCCTCCCGCTGCTAATGCACAAGCAATGACAGCATATCGGCAAAACAAAACCTCCTAGGAGAGAAATGCCCAGAGTAGTTCCTTTCAATTACCTGATATCTCTACATTTCAGTTTATTTTCGGATGATTTCAATAGTTTCTAGGACCCCAGGCTTTTTACAGCATGGGCTTACATACTGTATTTTATATATATATATATATTATATATATATATATATATATATATATTTATATATTTATATATATATGATTACTACTATGAGAGAATATGAGCATGAGTAGGCAAAAATGTATATTTTGCATAATTGCTTTCCCATAGGAATGAAAAAATAAAAAAAAAAGGGATCTCTTTAATATCTTTTTGGTTTCTCCTAGACAACAATGAGATTATAAAGAAATTAAACGAAGAAATTTTCTTTTGTCTCATTCTTCTCAGATTTTTCTTCTGAGACAAAATACCCTGGAATTCTCACAAGTGCCTCTTCTCGGGTTTCAGCAGAGATCTCAGCAAAGTCACACTAAAGGCTCAGATTTTCAAAGTAGTGTTTTGATATTTTGTTACAATCTTAAAATATTTGCACTGTGTGCTCAGCAATAAATGGTGAAAGGTATGAACAGTTCTTTATGGTAATGTTGTTGTTAAACCCCTGCTCAACAAAAATAATCTCGACTTCTCTGTTTTTGATCATTTCAGACCAATTTCTAATAAGCCTTTCTTAAGTAAAAGTCTAGAAAGGTCAGTAATAAAGCAGCTAAATGATTACTTGAATATACATTCCATTCTTGACTATTTCCAGTCAAGTTTTAGAACAACTGATAGTACAGAAACTGCACTGGTTAAAGTAGTAAATGATTTGCGGGTTAATACAGACAGAGGCCGTATATATCTGTTCTTGTTCTTTTAGGCTTGAGTGCAGCATTTGACACCACAGACCCCAGTATTCTTATAAATCGCCTTAGACAATGAGTGGGCCTACCTAGCAGTGTCTTAAATTGGTTTCTGTTTCACTTAACAGGTAGAAAATTCTTTTTTAGTTGCGGTGATTGAACTTCAGAGATACATGATATATGGTGTACCCCAAGAATCTATTCTGCGTCCACTGCTTTTTTCTATCTATATGCTTCCATTAGGTCTGATCATCTCAAAGCACAAGGTGAGCCACCACAGCTATGCAGATGACACACCGCTTTACTTATCGATTGCGCCTAACGACCCTGATGTTCTTGGCTCTCTGGTCCAAAGTCATTGAAGTATTTCCAAAAGGATGAGCAATTATATTCTCAAACTAAATAAAAAGAGAAAATATTTTTGAGATTGGCAAACATGGATATAGTGAGGGTGTTAGAATAAACCTGGTCCCATAGATTTAAAAGTCAAACGGAGGTAAAAAAATTTAGGGGTAATTGGTGACTCTGACCTAAACTTTAAATCCCACATTAACCAGATTACTAGGATTGCATTTTTCACTTAAGGTATAAAGCAAAAGTTACACCTCTTATTAATTTACAAGACGCTGAAAAATTAGTTCACGCTTTTGTTTTTATTCAACTAGATTGCTGTATGGACTCCTAACAGGACTACCTAAGAAAGACATCAATCGGTTGCAATTAGTGCAGAATGTAGCAGCAAGAATCTTAACCAGAAAAACAAAATCTGAGTACATCTTACCAGTTTTAGCGTTGTCACATTGATTGAGAGTGTCATTCAGAATTGACTTTATAATACTACTAATGATTTATAAAGCTTTAAATAATCTCGCTCTGTCCCATATTTTGGAATGCCTATTCCTCTACGCCCCGAGTCGTAACCTCAGATCTTTGAATTCCAAGAGCCAAACTTAAAAGAACTGTTATGCACCCAAAATCTGGAAACTTCACCAAAAGAAATTTGGCAGATTAATACTGTGAACATTTTTAAAAAAAGTGCTAAAATTCTATTATTTTAATATGGCTTTCTCATAGCTACATTTTAGTTGTATTTCTCGATAGATTTTACTGGCATAGAATTATCATATTCTTCAGGAATCCCCACTATTCTCTGCTGTTTCATCCGGTTCTTCTGTGGTGGTGATCTGCGCCACTACAACCTGATCAAAGCACCATGCTGAGCCCGTGTTCATGGATTGAAGGCTGTTGTCTCAGCTACCCACGAGACCAACTTCATCAATTATTACCATGTGAAGCCTGAAAACCAAGAGGACTGATTTACGAATATTTATGTTAGGTAGAATGCCCAATGGGAGCTGGGTGGGCTTTTTGGCCTTGTAACCCCTGCTGATTTTATTTTTTTCTCCAGCCTAAATGGAGTTTGTTTTGTTTTGCTTTTTCTGTCCTCATAGCCATCGGACCTTTCATTTTGCGTTTTTTTACTTATTCTTTAATATTATTTCCTAATCTTGTTTGTTTTTCATTTCATATAACTTTCTTTTTGTCATTTTGTATAGCACTTTGAGCTACATTGCCTGTATGAAACTGTGCAATATAAATAAATATTGTTGTTGTTTTAAAACACTGTATTATGATTACGAAACTGTAGCTCTTGCTCCTGAGTAATACTATTAGCTGCTCTAATTTATATTGCTGTGCTCCAATTAGATCAAACTCATACTGGAAGAAAAGGGTACCACAGTGGTTAAGACTTTGACCGTCAATCCCCGAGATTGTGAGTTCAGATCCTGCTACGGACACTGTGTGACCCCAAGCAAGTCACTTCACCAGCCTTTCCTACAAATGGAAAAACAAAAAATATGTATCTGATTGTATCTCAGATGTTGTAAGTCACCTTTGATAAAGGCATCGGTCTAATAATATGAAAAAACATGAAGTCTTGAAAGAGATCTCACAAAATTTAACTTTCAAACCAAATTCTCAGTTTTAAATTATTTTCCTCAGTTGTATGTCATGTCTCCTTTTTGTCATCTATGACAAAGTTGATTCTTAAATGAAACATACTGTACATGAGAATCTCTTTCAAGTCTCATGAGCCATCAAAGATCAACATTTGAGCAGTAAAAAATGTCCTATGGGTTATTTTTTGTTCTTTGTGCATGTGCATTATTCCATGAAAACCGTGGCTTAAATCAGTATAAAAATGCCTGCAAAACTTTTATGCATATTCACATTTTGCGGAGTAACAAAAATAAAAGTAATAGAAAAAGAAAAATGTGATTTAGAACTGTTGATCACAGGTGGACATTGACATCTGCCACTGATAAATTCTGCCCGACACCTGCAATGTTGGAAGTAATGGGTGCAAAGCAGGAACCAACCCTGTCAGTCACTCACACCATGCCAATCTGCAGTCATCAATTAACCGAACATTAAATCTTTGAAATGTTTCAGATTACCAAAAGGAAGACTCACATACCCCAGAGAGAATACACAGGTAGTGCAAGGGCGAGGATTTGAATCAAGGACTCTGAATTTAATAGACAGTAGCAGTGAACACTCATTAAACACCAATTTCCCTGAAAAATCTTTGTTCAATGAATAAGCAACAAGAACACCACCTGATACAAATTATATTTTTTGATAAAGATGGCATTAAATTTCACACTGGAATTAAAGTAAATCTATGAAAGGGAATATCTCTCTTACCCAAACTTTCTGTTGGTTTAGTTGTAATACTCTTATGAATCTCGTCCTGACACTTGACACCATCTCCAAATAGATATGTTTTACCTTTCCGCTTGTCCAAACCTCACAAATGAATCCTATGGTACTATCAACATGATACTCAAAATGAGGGCAAACATACTTGTATTACACTGTGACCACTGAGGATGCACCTGAACAAAATCCACACTCAGAATAACCCACAGACATGACAAATGCCCAATAATAACAGATTTATTGTAAGAAAAAAAGTCTTGGGGATGTACAGGGCCCAGGTTTACAGTAAATAAAGCAAAACTATAAGCCACTCCAGAGTCTGAATCCACAATACACAAATATTTTGCCCCCTACCTACCTTTCTCCTCCTCTTTTCTTTCTCGCTAATAGCACTGGCATCTCTTTCTCTTCCTCCTTCATTTCTTTGCCAGACAAGCCCTTGTCTCCACTTTGCTCCAATTCCAAGCTCATCAGGCCAAGGATAGGAAGTTTCTTTTAAAGGAAAGCACAGCAACATTTCCAAGGTTATGGCTGAATGACACATTGGGAGGTATGTCTTCTTGCATTTACATTTTATGCTTATTTGCTTAACAGATGCTATTATGCAAAGCGACTTATAAAAGAGGTCAACATAATCAAGTAAACATTAGTCTAGGGGGCAGTTTGGGAAACAAGTATTACAGGACATGGGTACAAAATTGATTATTATAAGTGAGCTCAGAACAAAATTGTTCCATTTCCTAAATTACATTGTTTGAGTATTTAATTCAATACATGGAATTGTTTGTATCCCATTCAACACATGCATCAACATTTCAATACAGCTGTACTGAAATCATATTTTTTTCCTAAAAGGTACCTCACTCACGGTCAAATACCACATTCCATTGATCCTTCTGTTACTACAAAGAAAGCCAACTGCATACATCTTTGTGTATGTAAAAACATTGTGAGTGAGTTGCTTACCAACCCAGGTCTCTGTGCTCTTCACTTACGGCTTGCTCTGTCCACAAGGTGCCAGCACGTGTGTTCTCCTTTCCCCATATCAAATTGATGCTGACTGTGCAATTTGTATTCATGTTGTGTGAAAATATTGCCATGCAATTTCAGATGAGTTTATATATACATTATTTTTTTGTATTTTGTATTTAGTCATCTGTAGGATGGAGATAGAAATTCACATTCTGGTAGCAACATACAATAACCTCAATAAAAGTGCCTAGACTGGATTTTTTGAGGTGAAAGGAATATGTACTGTAAATATGGTCAAAAATCATTAGTCAAATCTTCTGAAGAGCAGCAATTCAGGAAAAGTCACAGAAGAGTACGAGATGCACACTTATAAAATAATTGCAGATTTAAAAACATGACGCCAGTCGGTGTTCACTATTGTGCTCCTAGTGCTAATGTAAAATGTTTCAAGAACAAGTGAATTGCATTTACTAAGCCATTGTGATGGAAACCGGGGCATCAATGAGCCCAAACCCCAACATGAACACACAAGAACAGTCCCGGGTTCAAATAAAGGTGGGTTTATTGACCAAACATTTCCGACCAGTAACAAAAGCACAAAAAAACACAGGTTTCCTTTCTCCATAATTCAATTCAATTCACCACTATAATTTCTCCCACCACCGCACTGCCCTCCTCCAGTCGAGTGTTGCCTCTCTACCTCCCAACTCTGACTCGTCCGGCCATGGGAGTGCAGTCCCTTAAATTAAGGACCTGGGAGTATTTCCGGTGCCAGGGCCATTGCCCAATGGAAGCACTTCCAGGTCATATGGAAGTCCATCACAGCAGGGAGCTTGTCTCACTGTAGTACCCTCTTGTGGCATGCAGTGACCCCAGCAGGGCTGCTCTGCTGGACTACATCTCCCTTCATGCCCTGCTGGCTTTTCACTGGGCACCAATATCCAGGGCTGCTGCCATCTAGCGTGCTGGGGGAGTAAAACACCCCCAGTGACATTTTTTCCTTTCAATGGGCTGTCGGTCCATCCCTTCCAGGTGTGCTCCCTTTCTCCTCCCCGTCCAGGATGTTCATCTGTCTGTTAGGAGTCTCCCATCCAGGCAAGGAACCATCCCCTCTCCTGCCTGGGATGCCCGTCCAGCCCATGTGGCATCTACATTATCCATTTTCTAAATCAGTAATAAAGCAAAATGAAACTATCAGCCTTACATGGGAAATCTGTAATTGTGCAGGGCACTACCACATAAAACTTACATAAGGTAAAATTCAAGTCTTTAATCAGCTTTTTGATCATGAGAGGAAAGCACCTGAAGGAAAATCATATATGCATGAGTGTGAATGAGTGCACGAGTGTCTTCTGCAGCAGAGTGACATTATATCCAGTGTTAGTATCTACAGTGTGCCCCCAGTGGGGTTTGTTCTGGTTCCCCACAACCTTACAAAGAAAAAAGTGGGCTCAGATTATATAAAGTTTATTCCTTTATGGGTCATACATAAAGTGCACTATAGCAACTAAAAATAAGAATTTAACTCTAACTGAAGAATATTAATTACACTTGACAGTATTGCTGATATTACTCCCTCTTCTTATCTTTACAGTTATTCTGATAACAACTGTGCCATCTACAGACATAGGTTTGATTTCTGGCCCAGTTATTATCTACACGAAGTTTGCAGGTTCTCTCATTGTACAGATGGTGCTGTCTGAGTACTCTGACTTCATCCTACATCCAATCAACACAAAAATTAGATTAGCTGGTGCCTAAATTGGCCATATATGACATAGAGTGGGTGTGTGCATGAGTGTGCCCAGTGATCAGAGTCGGGCAATCAATTAGGAGATGTAGGCGCACACCTAGGGTGACATTATTTGAGGGGTGCCATTTATGAAAGTTAAGAGGAGCATGCTCCAAACACTGAGGGGGATGTCCTCCCAAAGTCAAATAATACCAACTATTCATGTTGGATAATAAGGGGCAAACATCGTCCTCCCCACTTAGGGATCCAAATGGGGTTTGACCAACACTGCCCACGATGGACTATCTTCTTATTTTTTACTCTGCACTTTAGCCATAATATAAACTTTTAAATACATTTAAACAAAAGAATAAACTTGTGAAACAAGTGAGCTCTTCAGATGACAGATTCTTCAAAAACTGGAACACTATGCCCGTTTGGACGAATCAATGCTCATTTAACTAATGAACTCCCTGGAGCTTTGTTTGTGAAACTTATAATAATATTCTAAATTTTCCACCCTCTCAAACATAAGCAGTTTTTAATGTCTGGAAAACATTTGGGATTAAATCACTTAGATATCTGTACATAGACGTCTTTGCATCCTACGAACAATTACATTCCAAATTTAACTTTCCAGCAACACATTTCTTTCACTACCTTCAAATCAGAAACTTTGTTAAACTGAACCTGCCCAATTTTCCTCATCTCCCACCTACCTCTATTCCAGAATAGAGGACTCATACAGCATTTCTATAATATATAAAACCATTTTACAGTCCGTCCCTTTCAAAGATCCAAGAGGACAGTGGGAAAAGGATCTCTCACGCAATATCTCAGAAAGGGAGTGGAAGGTAGCAGTGCAGAAAATCCACTCGAGCTCCATATGAGCAAAGCATACAATTATTCAACTCAAAATTATATATCGAGCACATCTGTCTCGCTTAAAATTGTCCAAAATGTTTCCAGGGCAAGATCCAATCTGCGAACGTTGCAATCAAGTTCCAGCCTCACTGGGTCACATGTTTTGGGCCTGCACCAAATTAACATCATTCTGGACCAAAATTTTGAAATGCCTTTCAGACAGCCTTGGTGTCACAATCCTCCCTAACCCATTAACAGCTGTGTTTGGTGTACTCCCAGATGGGCTTAAAGTGGAGGACGACAAACAAACTGTAATTGCCTTTACTACACTATTGGCACGTAGACTTATCTTCCTCAACTGGAAGAATCCTAATTCTCTTCTTTTAAGTCAGTGGGTAAATTATGTTACTTTGAAACTGGAAAAAATCAAATTCACACTTAGAGGATCTATGGAGAACTTTTTCAAAACCTGGCAGGATCTAATCAATAACATTTTAGAATAAGCTTTTAAAGCACTGAGGAAGCAGATTCTCTCCCTTTTTCCCATTTATCTTTATTCACTTATTAATTAATCTATTTACTTATTTTTACTAGCTTTAAGTTTTGCTCTGCTGGCCTAGCTCTCTTTCTCAGGGGTGGGGGTTAATTTGCTTTCAATCCTATTTTTGAAAAATTGATTTATTTGTATGGAATGTTGTGTGATTTTAATAAAATCTAAAAAAAAATTCTAAATTGAGCTAATCAGCCATATTTCTTGCTTTGATTTTAATAAACTGATTTTTCTACTTTTTAATATGTGCCTCAGTTTTGACCTTTTATCATTTACGTTATCGTTATTGTCAGACTAATCTGTTGCAGCAGGCACCATCAATTAGGCCAAGAAAATGAGGAAAGATTCTTGTTTCTGTGTAGCAGGAGGGAACATTTTTCCAATGGAGGAATCAATGAAAGGATTGTACTCAGTGACAATTTTCTACATTGGGGAAGAGACCATTCTGTTTTAGCTCACCAAAACAGTGAATGTTCGTTTCCAGAATATTCATTTGAAAACATAATAGGTAGTACTAGGGTGTTGTACCGTGTTAGCCATTATGAATGTAGAGAAAAGCCAAGCAAAATGACACCTTTTATTGGCTAACTAAAAAGATTACAATATGCAAGCTTTCGTGGCAACTCAGGCCCCTTCTTCAGGCAAAATGTAATCTAAAAACATAATAGGGAAATAAAGACTGTTAAACCATATTAACCCTTTGAAAAAAATAACAGACTGTCTGAAAATCGAATGTAACAAAGAAGAATCAGGAAAGAATGCAATATGGTGAGGCTAAGGATCTGTGCTGGTATCCAGAAGGTTCCCAGTTCAAATCCTCATCACTGCCAAAAGAGATCCTACTCTGCTGGGCCCTTGAGCAAGACCCTTAACCTGTAATTGCTCCAGAAGCGTTGTACAATGGCTGACCCTGTGCTCTGACCCCAAGGGGTATGTGAAAACTAACAAATTCCTAATACAAGAAAATGTACAAGGCGAAATAAAGAACAAAAAAAAAAAATGGTGTTACTGACCCACCAAAGGATTATTAAAGCTGAAAACATCACTGCTTAAATATCATAAAACAGCATAATTATGTGTATCGACGTAACACCAGCACAAACTCCTAGCAACTATGTTGCCTGGCAATAAAGTTCAGGTTCAAGTTTATTATCAAACCTGCTAAACCCAGGGACTAATTGTGAGGGAGCAGCTATCAGAGCAGCATCAGATGTAAGGCAGGAACCAACCCTGGACACAGTGGCACTCCATCACAGGGCATATAGCCACACAGAGAAATTTGGTTTCTCCCATTAAGTCAACATACCTGTAGAGCAAACTAACAAAAGGCTGGGCAGTGTTTGGAATGGATAACTGAAATCCAGATGAAAAGAAGGGTTCAAAAATGCTGGTGGGTGACGGCCGTGTTTTACTGGAAAACCTGGTACGAGAAAAGAAGTCTTGTAAAGCTGAAGGGTATCTGAACATCACGACAGATCACAGTAGTAATCTGTGAGTGGGCTTCTTTAAAAGGTTAGTGCTCGATACCATTAGGCTGCCAGGCACTGTATGACCTCACAGGCACCTGAAGTTTGTCACAGGGATGTTGTCCCAGTCCATGTCATCTCTAGTGTGTCCATGTTCTATGTGTGAGCATTCTGTTCAATTCAACAACCACTAAACTAAGGGATCTGGAAGACAGTGGAACACCTAATTATTTTATTTTATTTTTTTTTTTTAAATTTGAGGTCATGTCCCTGGAACAATTCCTGCTGGAAAAATTCCAAGGCTGAGTCCTGGAGTTGTTCCAGGGACATGACCTCAAATAATAATAATAAAAAAAGAAGTCCTCCACTGTCTGCCACATCCCTTACTTTAGTGTTTGTTGAATGTGACAGAATGCTCTGTAAAGGGAAGAGAAGTAATGAAGGGGCACATTAGAGATGACATGGACTGGGACAACATCCTGGTGGCAAATTTTAGGTGCCTCTGAGGTCATACAGTGCCTGGTCAAGTTAGGTTCGTATAACAAAGGTGTCTCTCTGTGTAGAAAAAGGCTCACAAAACAATAACTGGTAACAGGCATGTTTCTTTGTATATTTATTTATTTACTTATTTTATTAGATTTTGTGGCTATAGAACATGAAAGAAACCATATACTGTGAAAACATGCTGGTTGAATTAAAGAGTTGCATTTAATTAATCTGAACTCCATCCATTCACCCATCTATTGTCCAAAGGCATATTTTGTAAAACCATTATTATTCTGCAGAAAAAATAAATGCACAGTATTAAAAATTTTTTAGTCAACGGTCAAATGTGCACAAAATGGGAGAAAATCACACCTTAGAAAATCTGTAAGTCGTATTTCAAGCGCGATCATCGATTCTGGATGTCCTCGTCAAGTCGAAAGTGCCGGTGGAAAGCAGCGTGCGGGAAGCGCAGGCGAAGGTGAGGGGGGGGTTGCAACGGGAAGGCGGGATTGAGGGGGGGGGGGGGGGGGCGTATACGTGCACTATAAATAAATTCGCGCAATGGAGCGATTCTACAACGCAAAGCCCACTGTTTGCACACTAAACTGACTAACGCATTTAGTCAAAGTCTCCTCGAACTCTACAGCATCATGCAGTGCCAGAAAGCAACAGTTCAAATGAACGGGCTGTGCAATGTGAAGAAGGTGGCGGATCTGTGCAGTGTCAACGGCTTCAGCGAGGCGGCGCTCGACAAGAAAAAGCACAACAAACCCGACGAGGTGACCCTGTCAACGATGGAGGAGGCCTACAGCACCATCTTGAGGGGACTGGGCGAGAACACAGAGCGCCAGGGGCTCAAGAGCACCCCCGGCAGAGCAGCCCGAGCTATGCAGTTCTTCACAAAGGGCTACCGCGAAACCGTCCAGGGTGAGCCGATTTTAGCGATGACAAGACCGTGAAATTCGCTCTGTGCGTCTGGGTGTGGAGCGCGGCTTCTGGTTAAAGGGTTCTGTTGAGAAAAGTAATAAAAGCGCTGCATGCGGACTAGCAGTAAATAGTCCAAGTGTTTGTGTTACTCATCAGAAAACCACATTGTGCAAATTGTGGTTCAGTCTATTAGTTACGAGCTGTCAATGTGGTTGAAATATTTTACTTATTTTTGTATTGCGTAATTAACAATAGTACAAAATTCACTAATTGGCAGTTCACCATAGATATGTTTTTCCGGTTAGATGACCCATACAGTCGCACTGCTGAAACGGTTTTGGATGCTATACATATTCATTTTTTATTTGCAAATTATATTTTAGTCAAAATATATAAAGACATGTGCCCAGCGAGGCACTGCCTCCCGGTCCAGAAATGGCCAGGGATACAGCGGGTTAGAAATGGATGGGTTTATTGGCTTCTGGTCCTGCATTCAGACTTGCCAGTTATGCTATGCCATGTAAAAGTGTGTGAGATCTTTGACGTGACGTGTGGCCCTCGCGTGTCGACCACAGCTATGTCGTGATGTCTCCTGTTATGGGGTTTGCATTGTGCTCTCCAGGCCGTTGCACAAGTGTATTATGAAATGGACTTTTAACAGAAAGTTGCTGAGCTTTCTAATGAAGTAGCGGGTTATAACATGGTTTGTTTACTGATGATAACAAAACGAAATCGTATAATCAGGCCTTTGAGGACATATTGTGAAAGTAGGTTAATTCTGTAGTGTTTTCATTCTTTTTCGTCTTTAAAAGCTGACATATGTGCTGCATTATATTCAAAACTAATTAATCAGTCAAAGTCAGAAAGGCCATTAGAGTAGTAAAAACAAGTTTTGCTTTATATGTCCAGCCATTCGTTTAGCGTATAGATTGAACTCTTTGTATGCCAATAGCACATAATTTGCTAGATAATGTGCTTCTGCTTATTGCCTGCTGGGAAATTTTCCTCAGTAATTTTAAGAAAAGCTAGAATGCAAAGTGTCTATAACAGCTGGTAGTATATTACAGTGGTGTGAAAAACTATTTGCCCCCTTCCTGATTTCTTATTCTTTTACATGTTTGTCACACAAAATGTTTCTGATCATCAAACACATTTAACCATTAGTCAAATATAACACAAGTAAACACAAATGCAGTTTGTAAATGGTGGTTTTTATTATTTAGGGAGAAAAAAAAAATCCAAACCTACATGGCCCTGTGTGAAAAAGTAATTGCCCCCTGAACCTAATAACTGGTTGGGCCACCCTTAGCAGCAATAACTGCAATCAAGCATTTGCGATAACTTGCAATGAGTCTTTTAGAGCGCTCTGGAGGAATTTTGGCCCACTCATCTTTGCAAAATTGTTGTAATTCAGCTTTATTTGAGGGTTTTCTAGCATGAACCGCCTTTTTAAGGTCATGCCATAGCATCTCAATTGGATTCAGGTCAGGACTTTGACTAGGCCACTCCAAAGTCTTCATTTTGTTTTTCTTCAGCCATTCAGAGGTGGATTTGCTGGTGTGTTTTGGGTCATTGTCCTGTTGCAGCACCCAAGATCGCTTCAGCTTGAGTTGACGAACAGATGGCCGGACATTCTCCTTCAGGATTTTTTGGTAGACAGTAGAATTCATGGTTCCATCTATCACAGCAAGCCTTCCAGGTCCTGAAGCAGCAAAACAACCCCAGACCATCACACTACCACCACCATATTTTACTGTTGGTATGATGTTCTTTTTCTGAAATGCTGTGTTCCTTTTACGCCAGATGTAACGGGACATTTGCCTTCCAAAAAGTTCAACTTTTGTCTCATCAGTCCACAAGGTATTTTCCCAAAAGTCTTGGCAATCATTGAGATGTTTCTTAGCAAAATTGAGACGAGCCCTAATGTTCTTTTTGCTTAACAGTGGTTTGCGTCTTGGAAATCTGCCATGCAGGCCGTTTTTGCCCAGTCTCTTTCTTATGGTGGAGTCGTGAACACTGACCTTAATTGAGGCAAGTGAGGCCTGCAGTTCTTTAGACGTTGTCCTGGGGTCTTTTGTGACCTCTCGGATGAGTCGTCTCTGCGCTCTTGGGGTAATTTTGGTCGGCCGGCCACTCCTGGGAAGGTTCACCACTGTTCCATGTTTTTGCCATTTGTGGATAATGGCTCTCACTGTGGTTCGCTGGAGTCCCAAAGCTTTAGAAATGGCTTTATAACCTTTACCAGACTGATAGATCTCAATTACTTCTGTTCTCATTTGTTCCTGAATTTCTTTGGATCTTGGCATGATGTCTAGCTTTTGAGGTGCTTTTGGTCTACTTCTCTGTGTCAGACAGCTCCTATTTAAGTGATTTCTTGATTGAAACAGGTGTGGCAGTAATCAGGCCTGGGGGTAGCTACGGAAATTGAACTCAGGTGTGATACACCACAGTTAGGTTATTTTTTAACAAGGGGGCAATTACTTTTTCACACAGGGCCATGTAGGTTTGGATTTTTTTTCTCCCTAAATAATAATAACCATCATTTAAAAACTGCATTTTGTGTTTACTTGTGTTATATTTGACTAATGGTTAAATGTGTTTGATGATCAGAAACATTTTGCGTGACAAACATGCAAAAGAATAAGAAATCAGGAAGGGGGCAAATAGTTTTTCACACCACTATGTTTTTAAGTGAAAATATATTCTCAAACACAACAGACATAAATCACTGACTGCAATTCCAAGTTTTTCATTAAAATTGTTAGATATACAGTACTAAATCATGTGAGCTAGTGAAATTTTCAGAGAATGTTAATTACAATAGAATTCTTGGGAGTATCTGAGTTCTTCTGAACTCCACAATGGAAATGAACGTTCTTTTCACCTAAATCCTTTTATGCAGGTTGAAATAGCTCCCACGTCAAGTTAGTTTGATTGGTGACTCCGACTTGGCCAGTTGTGGGCGAGTGCGCCTGAGTGAACGCGTTTGTCCTGTGAAAGACTGGTGCCTTGTTAAGAAACTCTTGCTGCTTTGCACCCAAAAACATTTACAGGAAAAAAAACAGGTTCAAAAATCAATACAATAAGTGACCACTAAGTCAACTGTGCATTTAAAATGACAGCTATTCTCTTATTAAGCTTGTACTGTTCGTCTTTTGCAGATGTGCTCAATGACGCTGTCTTTGATGAAGACCATGATGAAATGGTGATTGTGAAAGACATTGAAATGTTTTCCCTCTGTGAACATCACTTGGTGCCTTTCTTTGGCAAGGTACTTTGTTTGAAGTTTAAAATTTTCAGTTCAACGGGATGCTCAGGACCATGGAGAGTGGAGTTTAAAGATTGTGTGGCTGCGGGATAAACCTCAAAAATGGCCATTGAACCAGTGTTGATGTCAACTGAAATAATATTTTTGAAAATACAAAGGGAACTTATTATTTTACTAACTTTGTTTTAATACTGTATTCAAATATGCCAGTGTGAGGCAACTCTAAAACTATTTTATTAAGCCCATACCTGCAAGAAATAGATTGAGCACAACCTGAGTTTTGTGAAATGAAAACTGCATTTCAGAGTAAAAGGTGTTATGTGGAATCTGTATGAAGGAACTTTGCTATAACTGTTGTTGACGGGTTTAAAACATTTTACAATTATTTTTCTTTTTAATGCTGTACCTGGGATGTTCAGTAATGACTGCAACCCAAATGAAAGAATTGTTGAATACTAGTATTATATGAGTAGGAATAGTTAAAGTAAAATATAGGCAACACATGGAATTTATTTTCATTTATAAATTTAAAATTGTAGTTTATAATGGATAGTAGGCAATGAGATATTTAAATACATTTTTGGTAGTTGATGTGGTAAGTAAGATAAACACAATGGAAGAAAAAAGTTAACCCTGATTACAAAAATGAATAAACGGCTGCCATGGATTAATAAATATATTAAGATAAAGAAATATATTCTTCTTCTTCTTCTTCTTTTTTCGGCTGCTCCCGTTAGTGGTTGCCACAGCGGATCATCTTCTTCCATATCTTTCTGTCCTCTGTATCTTACTCTGTCACACCCATCACCTGCATGTCCTCTCTAACCACATCCCTTCATCTTTCCTGTCAGCTCTATCCTTAGCATCCTTCTCCCAATATACCCAGCATCTCTCCTCTACACATGTCCAAACCAACACAATCTCGCCTCTTTGACTTTGTCTCCTAACACCAAGATAAATGGGGAGGGTTACGTCAGGAAGGGCATCCGGTGTAAAATTTTGCCAAATCAATATGCGTACAACAATACAAATTTCCATAAAGTATCAAGTTGACTCCTGGGTTAACAACGACCGCCACCAATACTGTTAGCCAACAGGGTGCTTGCGGAAATTGGGCTACTGTTGGCCAAAAAAAAAAAAAACCAAAAAGATAAAGAAATATATTAATAGTGACAATTGCAGCCTCATATAGAAAATATAAATTAAACAATTTATATTTTACTGATTTTATGATTTGTCTTACAATATGTAAATAATGAGAAGTCAAGTACAATTACAGGTACACATTTTATTGGTTAAACTGAACAGATTACAATATGCAAGCTTTCAAAGCTCCTGTATTACAACTTGCCTGAGGACGGAGCTTGAGCTGCCTCAAAAGCTTGCATATTGTAATCTGTTCAGCTAGCCAAAAAAAGGTGTCATTTTGCTTGACTTCTAATTGCATCCATAATGACTAACATGGTACAACATCCTACTACTATGATATGTAAATAACATTTTTTTCTTTGCATTTTATTGATTTTATTAAAATCAAATAACTTTCCATACAAACGAGTCAAGTTTTACAAAACTAGGTTTGAAACAACAAATACACAAATTATTAAGACATGCCAGTACATCTTATTTAAATGGGATCAGCAAAATAAAAAAGAAAGGAATTCAGAATGAAGTAATTTTTCATGATTTTTATTACATTAAATTATTTTTTATTATTTAATATAGCTTTTGAAATTGCAACTCATTTGGATGAATCATGTTTGACTATGTATTTTTTAATATTAGAGACCTTAACAGGTCATTTTGATCAATTTAGTGAAACCAGTGACCCTAATTCCAGAACTTGATTGTTAGGCATATGTTAAAATCATTTTACTTTGTTTTATTACTTTAAGAAGTCAGGGATAAATTACATCTTTTATTGGCCAACTAAAAAGATTACAATACGCAAGCTTTCGAGGCAGGTGTCACCATTTTTTACTTCTGCCTGCCATGAAGCTGTGTGGATACTAGGCACATATTACAGGCACCATGTGACCTGTCACAAGATGACAAGTTGGCCAGACACATTGAGAAAGCTTCCAAACTTTAACTTATGGCAGATTTAGAAAAGACTTATACTCAAACAAAATTAAATTTAATTTGATAAATAAAAATATACTCAAGACTAGTGAAAACATACAGGTTATGTGCATTAGTGTTGTTAAATTGACCCTAGTGTGTGTTTGTGTGTGGGTGTTCTCAACCTGTGATGGAGTGGCACTCCATTTGGGTATTGTTCCTGCCTTGCACCCAGTGCTTGATGGGATAGGCTGCAGCTTCCCCGCCACAACCCTGCTCTGGATAAGCAGATTTAGAAAATAGATGGATTAGTTGTTAATCACCCTTTTGGCTTTTGTAGGAATTTGTGCACTCCTGTTTAATAAACAATTGCTTTGACGAGGATGAACCTTTTGCTTAAGCAATAAATAAAATATGTAGTTCATCTGTAGTCTTAAAAGTTGCTCAGTCATCAAGCTGGGGAACATTTCATAAATTAGGACTATTTTGTGAACTTGAGGTGTTCAGAAGCAACTTATGTCTACTCTCAAAATAGATAATTAATCTCACCCCAATACAATGCATTACAAGCATCTTCTAAAACTGTCCAATTCTCCTACAAATATTTTTTACTCTATATCTTTATATACTTTTAGGTCCATATAGGATATCTGCCAAACCAGAAGATTGTTGGGTTAAGCAAACTGGCAAGGTAAGTTGAATTATTTGTATAATGGATTCTTTGACTAAATCATCAAACAGGGACGAATACAGAGAGAGAGAAATGATTTCTTACTAGCAGTTAGAATATGACTGCTCCAGGAATTTTACCAATGAGTCCAATACTGACTTTGTAGAAAAGTAAAAACGTAGCTGCAGAGTTTACGAAGCCTTTCACCATCCATGTTCCTCTTAACTGGTTAGTCTTAGTAAAGGCACCAAGAAACCCTGCTTTTTCTTAATAGAGAGATACAAACTCTGTACAGTAAATGTCATTTTTTAAAGCCAGTTTGTAGGATTTACATGTGAATACGAAAAGTAATCCATAGCAGGGTTAGGTTATGTACAGTGCATCCGGAAAGTATTCACAGCGCATCACTTTTTCCACATTTTGTTATGTTTCAGCCTTATTCCAAAATGGATTAAATTCATTTTTTTCCTCAGAATTCTACACACAACACCCCATAATGACAATGTGAAAAAAGTTTACTTGAGGTTTATGTAAATTTATTAAAAATTTTAAAAAAAACTGAGAAATCACATGTACATAAGTATTCACAGCCTTTGCTCAATACTTTGTCGATGCACCTTTGTCAGCAATTACAGCCTCAAGTCTTGTTGAATATGATGCCACAAGCTTGGCACACCTATCCTTGGCCAGTTTCGCCCATTCCTCTTTGCAGCACCTCTCAAGTGCCATTATGTTGGATGGGAAGCGTCGGTGCACAGCCATTTTAAGATCTCTCCAGAGATGTTCAATAGGGTTCAAGTCTGGGCTATGGCTGGGCCACTCAAGGACATTCACAGAGTTGTCCTGAAGCCACTCTTTTGATATCTTGGCTGTGTGCTTGGGGTCGTTGTCCTGCTGAAAGATGAAACGTTGCCCCAGTCTGAGGTCAAGAGTGCTCTGGAGCAGGTTTTCATCCAGGATGTCTCTGTACATTGCTGCAGTCATCTTTCCCTTTATCCTGACTAGTCTCCCAGTCCCTGCCGCTGAAAAACATCCCCACAGCATGATGCTGCCACCACCATGCTTCACTGTAGGGATGGTATTGGCCTGGTGATGAGCAGTGCCTGGCTTCCTCCAAACGTGACGCCTGGCATTCACACCAGTGAGTTCAATCTTTGTCTCATCAGACCAGAGAATTTTCTTTCTCATGGTCTGAGAGTACTTCAGGTGCCTTTTGGCAAACTCCAGGCGGGCTGCCATGTGCCTTTTACTAAGGAGTGGCTTCCGTCTGGCCACTCTACCATACAGGCCTGGTTGGTGGATTGCTGCAGAGATGGTTGTCCTTCTGGAAGGTTCTCCTTTCTCCACAGAGGACCTCTGGAGCTCTGACAGAGTGACCATCAGGTTCTTGGTCACCTTCCTGACTAAAGGCCCTTCTCCCCCGATCTCTCAGTTTAGATGGCCGGCCAGCTCTAGGAAGAGTCCTGGTGGTTTCGAACTTCTTCCACTTACGGATGATGGAGGCCACTGTGCTCATTGGGACCTTCAAAGCAGCAGAAATTTTTCTGTAACCTTCCCCAGATTTGTGCCTCGAGACAATCCTGTCTCGGATATCTACAGACAATTCCTTTGACTTCATGCTTGGTTTGTGTTCTGACATGAACTGTCAACTGTGGGACCTTATATAGACAGGTGTGTGCCTTTCCAAATCATGTCCATTCAACTGAATTTACTATAGGTGGACTCCAATGAAGCTGCAGAAACATCTCAAGGATGATCAGGGGAAATAGGATGCACCTGAGCTCAATTTTGTTGTGTGTAGAATTCTGAGGAAAAAAATTAATTTAATCCATTATAGAATAAGGCTGTAACATAACAAAATGTGGAAAAAGTGAAGCGCTGTGAATACTTTCCGGATGCACTGTATCTGCCGAATCAGGCTGACATTTTTCCTGTCATGTCTTGTGTAATATTTTTCTGCTGATTTAAAGTATAGATGCCTAATATGGGACCACAAAAGAGTTATTATAACTGGGATCACTGCAGTGAATTGGGTAAATAAACATGCTGATTAGAACGGGAGTATTAGACTTCATAGCAGTTGAAGACAAGGCATGACTTTTTAGACACGGGTGGCTGCGTTCTTCTGTTATTTCAGCCTCTCAGCAAAGCATTCTGAGAACCATTCTTGTTTCTTTATTGATCTGTACAAGGCACGGCACTAAAATAATATGGATTGTCATTCAGATTTTTATAAAAAGAACTGCTGTATGTTTGGCTCTATCAGATGTTCGAGCCATTCTCTAAAAGCCTAAAGGTTAATTACACCATGAGAATGTCGATCACCATAATGATAGCAGGCCTTCTAAACCTTTGGAAGGGTGCCTAGTGTGGCGCTGAGTGTGCAGATTACAGAGTTTAAGTCAACAGTAAGCTACAGGCATGAACATTGCTCTACTTATGTGATTGCCTTAAATATCAAAATCAGCATTTATTTTCATTTTTATACTTATGCAATGGAAAAAGCAATTACTGTAGTCTGATGTAGAAGTAAGTATTAAATTGGCTGTTTAATATGAAATAAACAATTGTGAGACTTTATATATGTATATGTATATACAGTATATATATGTATATGTATATACAGTATATATATATTATATATATATATTATAAAGTATATTAAACAAAGCTAATAAAAGAAATTATTCAGTAGAATTTCATTATCTTTTACAGGGTTGTAGAAATGTACAGCAGAAGACTACAAGGTACTTATAAATTTTAATAATGCAACTAAAATTCTTGCTTTTCAATTTTAAAGTACTACCTTATATTTAACATGTTTGTTTGGCTTGAGTATTGTAATTCATAAATAACTACTCAGAATTCAATTTTCCCTTCAAGTTTATGTTATAAATACTCCAGGGATACTTCTGAGAAAATAACTAATTGTTAGAATAGCCTAAGCAGAGTTAGTGAATGTCATTGCTTCAGTATCAGATTTACTAAACCTCCAATAAGGCTTTTTTTTGTAGATCAGACTCATACACACTCATAATTCAACTTGGACCCACCAGTTAACACAGTACACACATCTTTGAGATGAGGGAGGGGAAACAGGAGGCTCTAGACAAAAGACTATGCCAGAACTGAAAGAAGAAAACAGAACTTTTTAAAACTGAGTGCTGCTAATAGGCACATTATAGATAGATAGATAGATAGATAGATAGATAGATAGATAGATAGATAGATAGATAGATAGATAGATAGATAGATAGATAGATAGATAGATAGATAGATAGATAGATAGATAGATAGATAGATAGATAGATAGATAGATAGATAGATAGATAGATAGAGACTTTATTAATCCCAAGGGGAAATTCACATACTCCAGCAGCATACTGATACAAAAAACAATATTAAAGTAAAGAGTAATAAAAATGCAGGTAAAACCAGACAATAACTTTGAATAATGTAAACGTTTACCCCCCAAACCCCCCCCCCCCGCCGGTGGAATTGAAAAGTCCCATAGTTTGGGGGAGGAACGATCTCCTCAGTCTGTCAGTGGAGCAGGACAGTGGCAGCATTATGTTGCTGAAGCTGCTCTTCTGTCTGGAGATGACACTGTTTAGTGGATGCATGGGATTCTCCATGATTGACAGGAGCCTTTTGAGTGTCCGTTGCTCTGCCACAGATGTCAGACTGTTCAGCTCCGTGCCTACAATAGAGCCTGCTTTCCTCACCAGTTTGTCCAGGCGTGAGGCGTCCTTCTTCTTAATGCTGCCTCCCCAGCACACCACGGCATAGAAGAGGGCACTCGCCACAACCGTCTGATAGAACATCTGCAGCATCTTATTGCAGATGTTGAAGGACACCAGTCTTCTAAGGAAGTATAGCCGGCTCTGTCCTCTCTTGCACAGAGAAACAGTATTGGCAGTCCAGTCCAATTTATCATCCAGCTGCACTCCCAGGTATTTATAGATCTGTACCCTCTGCACACAGTCACCTCTGATGATCACGGGGACCATGAGGGGTCTAGGCCTCCTAAAATCCACCACCAGCTCCATGGTTTTGCTGGTGTTCAAGTGTAGGTGGTTTGAGTCGCACCATTTAACAAAGTCCTTGATGAGGTTCCTATACTCCTCCTCCTGCCCACTCCTGATGCAGCCCACGATAGCAGTGTCGTCAGCGAACTTTTGCACGTAGCAGTACTATATAGGTTGAACAGGACCGGAGAAAGTACAGTCCCCTGCGGCGCTCCTGTGTTGCTGACCACAATGTCAGACCTGCAGTTCCCGAGACGCACATTCTGAAGTCTGTTTGTAAGATAGTCCATGATCCATGCCACCAGGTATGAATCTACTCCCATCTCTGTCAGCTTGTCCCTAAGGAGCAGAGGTTGGATGGTGTTGAAGGCGCTAGAGAAGTCCAGAAACATAATTCTTACAGCACCACTGCCTCTGTTACAGAGATATAGTACAGTTTTTAAAATTTCTGTTTTGCAAATGTAGCAAAGAGTGAGATGACAGTCATGGAGTTTAAAGTCCAGTGTCTTAGCTACTGACCGCACTGTCTGGTTACAAATACAAGTATTTTTACATTATGTCTAAATATTCCCCCTCCCTATTGGCCTACTTTGTTACCACTGACTGTTAACTTGGCCAACACAATGAAAACAAGTTTCATCAAAGACATAAAAATGAAATACCAACAGACATAGTAAAGTACATTTTACATCTTTGGTGTAGTGAAAAACGCTTGATTTGTAGGTTCACCTTACATTGTTATGTTTATTTATCTATTTTTAATTAAGTGCTTTAAGTATAAGTATGAATTTTAATGTTCTCTGTATCTTCTATTGAAATATAAGGAAAAAATATACTATCCAATTTTCTTTTCAGAAAACTGATTGTATACTATTCTTTTTAATTTACATCTTTAAAACATATTGTCTTTTCAGTTAGTAAATCTGTGTATATTTTTTGATTTATCGCAGTCCAGGAAAGACTAACTAAGCAGATTGCTATAGCAATCGTAGAAGCTCTGAAGCCAGCTGGAGTGGCAGTAATAGTTGAAGCAGAGTGAGTATTTACTTTTATATTTCTTCCAAACCTGTTTGCTCTAACAGCTGACACACTTGGCTTCCCATCAGTTGGAAGGCATACGATTTTCATCCAATAAAAGAATAGCACATTGCTTCAAATCTTTCCATATGTTTTACACTAAATCTCCATCTGAACACGTTCTTAAAAATTCTGTTATGGCCAGAACAGTGGTAGTACTTTACAAAACAAAAAAGAAGACAATACCTCTACTGAAAGTATAGTACAATAGCCTATTTCAGTAAATTCAATCTTTATATCTTCACTCTCACTGCATTATGCATACTTATGAAACATGTCCTTTTAATCTTTATATCTTCACTCTCACTGCATTATGCATACTTATGAAACATGTCCTTTTAAGCCAATATCAGAAATTTTAAATGTTTAATCTGGGAAAATTTTTAAAACTATACGTTTATATACTATAGAGTATTTATTTTTATAATTTGTTCATGTGGATCCTCCCAAGTTTTTCCCACATCCGAAAGACTGAAGTCAATGGGAAAGTCTAAAATTGCCCAGTATTATTGAATAGTTTACGTGTGTGACCATTTCCTTTCATGGAATTGTGTCCTGACTAGGTTTGCTCCGTGACTTGCTGTTGGCTCTGTTAGGGCCCACTTCTGTTTAGAAGGAGAGTAATTGCTCCTAAATAGTTGTAGTCGTATTTGTCAAACACACAGGTATGAACCTCTTAAGTTAAATAATGTTGACATTGATGTTTGAATTCTAATTCATGATGCAGCATTTCAAAATATATTCAAAACAAAGCAAAGCAACTGTTTTTTTTTTTGTTAGAAAAACAGCAAACATTTTGAGGAGACTTAAATTTAAAATGGACACTGTTTCTGAATGACTTACTATCTGTGAAATCTTGCCTGAAGAAGGGGCCTGAGTTTCATCGAAAGCTTACATATTGTAATCTTTCTAGTTAGCTAATAAAAGGTGTCATTTTGCTTAATGTCTCACTACATCCATAATGGCTATGGTACAACACCATTTTACTGCAGTATGTCTATTTAAATAGATGTTTACTATATGTAGCTCTGCAATGTCTTCTTTGATTAATAACAATAACTAATTAGTGTACTGGGTGCAACAAAACATAAACAATATTCTGCAGTTAGCATTTCTCTATTATAAAGAAAAAAATCCTGGGAAGGAGAGACTAAGGAGATGAGACGTGATCTTCACGGAAGACACTTAAAACAGTCTCTTTCATCTCGCGGGGACCTTGAACATGAGACTTTGTCCCAAGAGATTGTCCCAGGACTGTCTCGCGGGGACGTGGAACATGAGATTCTTGCAAGACACGCCCTACTTACAACCAATATCAAATAAGACCACGGGCAGCAAGACTCTGTCGTGTAAAGGCTTTTAGCAGACACAGATCCTGTGCTCTCAGCTCATATAAAGCGTATAAGGACAATACATTCTAGATGAAATGTGGACAACTAAGTGAAGAAGAAAGAGCAGCGCGGAGAAAAGAGACCCAACAGAGTTGGAGAGAAAAAAAATGCAAAAAAGAATAATCTATGTGCAAATTCAGAAAATAAGGAAAGTAATAATCAGCCCGGAACAAGTGGAATTGAAAAAAAAGCAGGTCCAATCGGGCTCAGAAATAAAAGACAAAGAGTAAAAGACAAAGTAGAACTTCATAAAGACGTTCAAAAATGTTGGCGCGATACACATGCAGAACAGGTTAGAGCTTTTGAAAGCAGTGGAATTCGAAAGGCTAAAAAAAAAATTTGGCACAATACAAATCCAGAGAAAGTTAAAGAATATGAAAGTAGGAAAATTCGAAAGTAACAAAAAAATAGAGATTGAATATATGGACATAGGTGATATGTCAGAAGTATATAAATATTGTAAGGCTTTGAAGTTTAAGTCAGAGACTTGTAGATCGTCTAATTCATGTTGCCTTCAGGGAAAAGTAGTGTTTATACACAATGAGGTGGCGTATCCAAGAGAATTAAAAGATTTGATGTTTGGGGAAAGTGAAATCCACAAACACAACAGCCAAAATATCCGAGTCTACAATAATCTTTTTGCATTTGCATCATTCAATGCTCAAAGTGTAGATTTACACAAGAATGGATCATACGTTATAAGAATCTGTGGTCCAGCAACAATTAAAGCAACGACAAGTTTAATTTCGAAGAAACCACAATTCGGTCAGGTGTATATTTATGATCACGGAGAAACGATGCAACGTAGAATCGAAAGAGTTAAAAAAGTTAAATTTTTGTATAAATGTTTAGTCCATTATTGCAAACAGCTATGCAAAAACATTACATCGATAGCACGGACAGGTATAGTAGCAATTCTTCTTCCATATGGTTAAACAGCTCACAAAACGTTTAACTTACCTTTAAATATCACAGACGAAAATGTTACATTGAACTGGAAAAAGAAGATGAAACAAGAAATGCAACAGAATGAAATATTTGTTTGGGACGAAGCGTCAATGATCCCACAAACAGTATAAATGTAATTGACAAAACGTTTAGGGACGTTTTTGGATCTGAAAAACTGTTTGCAAGAAAAACCTTTATACTGGGAGGCGACTTTAGACAGGTTCTACCAGTAGTCAAGAAAGGAGGCCGAAAACAGATTTGATGTATGCCTAAAGAGTGGACCTTTATGGTCTTTGTTCCAACAATTAAAATTAAAAAAAAAAAAAATATGCGATTTTGCAAACTGGCTACTAGACATTGGCAACTTTAAAATTCAAAATCTCCAAATAAAAGAAGACTTATTATGTAAAAATCTTATTGAAGAATTTTATCCCTTAGGATTATCAACAGAAGAAATGAGTACACGGGCAATCCTAGCAGCGAGAAACAATGAAGTCAAGCGAATTAATGCAACAATTATCGATCGGTTACACGGCAAATTGGTTAAATGCGTATCAATAGACTATGCTGAAGCAGTTGGTGATGATGGTGCGGAAGATGAAAACATCAACCTACAATATCCCATAGAATATCTATAAGCGTTAACACCATCCAGTCTCCAACCGGCTGAATTACTTTTAAAAGAAGGATATATCGTAATGTTATTGCGTAATTTATGTATGAGTGATGGGCTATGCAATGGGACAAGATTAGTTGTATGAAAAATCGGTCGAATAATTCTATCATGTAAAATTTTAACATGTGACAAAAAAGTTAATATAGTATATTATATATATACAGTAATCCTTCACTTATCGCGGGAGATAGGTTCCAAGGCCGACCGCGATAACTGAATTTCCGTGAAGTAGGGACATCATATTTATTTAATTATTTAACGTGTATTTGGACATTTTTAAACCCTCCCTGTATTGTTTACAACCCACCCTTTACTCTTAATAACAGGGAAAACTGCTAAGCAATATGAAATCGGTAGATAAGTTTACACTTACTGTATAGCGAAGTACACGTAGCAGCTTGTAGGAGGTCATGACGTCGTCGACCTTGTTGCAAAGATTCCTAAAGCAGATTCCATCCAGACTACTGCCTTATCATGTCCACTTGCAACTCGTTTTGCGCCCTGGTTAAAGGACACTGCGGCCGTAGATCTTGTATGCTTTTCCTCCTTTTTAAATAAAAAGAATCGTGGACTCATTGATGCTGTAATGGTGTCCTGCAGCAGTGTAGCTGTTCCCTTCCTTCAACATATCCAAAACTTTTACCTTTTCTGCAATCATTTGCATCTTCTGTTGGCGCTTGGACACGGCCCCTGAAGCAGTAGCACGTTAATGCTGAATGAGTGAGATGAGACTTCCTGGTTAATGCAGCGCTCTGTCGCTGAGCCAATCAGCAGCACACAGGAACTAAACTGCGTGCTCTGATTGGGTAGCTTCTCAGCCATCCGCCAATAGCATCTCATGTATGAAATCAACTGGGCAAACCAACTGAGGAAGCAAGTACCAGAAGTAAAAAGACCCATTTTCCGCAGAAACCCACGAAGCAGCGAAAAATCCACATTATATATTTAGATATGCTTACATATTAAATCAGCGAAGTCGTGAATCCGCGAAAAGTGAACCGCGAAGTAGCGAGGGATTACTGTATAGTATATATTCCGCGAATAACATTAGACACCAAAGGAGACGAAGATATGCCATTCATATTAAAACGTTTACAGTTTCCCGTTAGAATAGCTTTTGCTATGACAGTTGGTTTATTTATAAGAGAAAAAAAAGCAATATTCACTCATGGGCAGCTATACATTGCGTTGTCACGATGTAAGTCCAAAAACTGAATCAAAGTTCAATGTGATCTTGAAGAAAACGTAATTCCAAATATTGTTTTTACCAAAGTTCTAAAATAAAAGTGAAAATAATGAAATAGCAACAATTCCTATTCCCCTGGTCATTCTAAACTATGTCTGTCATTATTTGCTTGAAATCCAAAAATACTGCTTACTTGTGTAAATTAAGATGGATTACGAGCATAGATTAAATAATGAAAATGTGCAGTATGAATAGTGCTTTTATTAAGTTTGAGTACTGATTAATAATTTCATATTTACGATCTGAATGTCAAATGTTGGCAGTTGAGTGACGGATGTTATAGACATATTTATCATTATAAGACTGATCTGTTGGATTCCTTTAATTAACCACGACATTAAAATGTAAAATTATAATTAAGATGCCTTTGAGATCTGAGTCAGAAACTCAGTCATGTTGCTCTCCATACATTTTCTAGTTGGGCCTGCTACCTCATCTATTTACTCAAACCAATATGTGAAATGTCTGGCATATGATAGAATAAATGTTTAATGCTTTTGTTCACTTGCTGAAAGAGAAAGTATTAATAGAAATATTGTGATTTTTTTAGGCACATGTGCATGGTGATGAGGGGAGTTCAAAAAAAGAATAGCCGGACCATTACCAGTGCCATGCTGGGAGTGTTCAGAGAAGATCCCAAAACCCGTGAAGAATTCCTCTCATTGATAAAGAGTTAATTTCTTATAGTAATCTCATCAAGGTACATAAAACTCTCTGATGCTCTGCTATTTGAGGACCTGCTTGGTCTAAAGGACACTTTTTTAAGGTATTTTTCTATTACTTGTTTTTAAACATAGTTCCAACGTTTATTACAAAATGTGTCAACTACATCTCTGACAGACATACCAGCTTTATATACAAAAACTATGACATACTAACTATGATAACAATGATATCCAATATCCATTTGGAATTTTTAGCAATATACTGTAAAATTAAAAAAAATACAGACAGACTACTACTTTTGTGTACTGACTGTCATAGTACTATGTGGCCTTTTAAATTTGACTTTGAAACTTTTCATATGGGCCAGGTCATAAAGGATGGATGAGTGTCTGCAGTGGTAGTTTATGGCGATTACTAGGTTACTAAAATATGCAGTCTCACATTTAAGATATTTCTTTCTTTTTTTTTTGGTAACTGTTCTACTTCAGACTGAGCTGGATCTGTACTACCTCACAAGAAGGAACATTTGATTTGGTTTGTGTGCGCACTGCAGTCCTTTCTTGATGAGTGATACTGATTAAAATGTGATCTGAACTAGAATTTGTACTGTAAATGCTACTATTATAACCATAAGGGGTTTTCAAATGAGCCTTGCACTTCTTAAAGAAACATACTTTATATGTGTGGTACTTGTTATTAGTAGAGTGGCTGAGAGAAAACGGCCATGAGTCACATGCCAGAGCACTGAGGCTCAAACCAGTGGCAACATAATAACAGGACAATAGCCTGAGTGCTCATTGACAACTTTGAGAAGGAAATGCCAGTGTGCAGCTCAGATTTATCTAATGTTTTGTTTCTTTAAATCATGTATAGTCATGATTTTAACAATGGCCTTAGAGCATACTCTTTTGTTTAGATTTTTATTGCATTATCTCAGATATTTGAAGTGTACTGTAATTCTGAATTGCTTTGTGCTGTCCGTGTCAGATGTTTTCCACTACTGTATTTTCAATGCCTAATAAACATGACACAGTATGACTTAATGAGTGGGTGCTGAGTAAAGTCTGTTTAAACTTGAGATGCTGTACTTTCATCAATATAAAATTTCTTAAGAACAAAAGAGATTTTGTTCCAGTTTATTTGAAAATCCATTGAAAACTGGAGATCCAACAAACTTTACCTGAAAAAATTATTCCTGAAAACAGTAAATTTCATCTTAAATTCAATCGTTGATTTACAAGTATTTCTCGGCCCCAATCATAACAAAAGTAGCCATGTTATATCCTTCATAATCTATGTGCTGACTGACCCACCTGTTGATGGATAACTGATCCTTAAATGGGCTACCTCAGTGATCAGACAGAGCACATTAAAGTCACATCACAGCAACTCTCTGGACGTTTAAAATGCTAAGGTTTATACTTGAGGTGAAATCAATTTCACAGTGAGCCACATTAATGCATTTGTAAGGCTATATTTTGCAAATAAATAAATATAATTTGCATAAAATGCTAAGGTTTATACTTGAGGTGAAATCAATTTCACAGTGAGCCACATTAATGCATTTGTAAGGCTATATTTTGCAAATAAATAAATATAATTTGCACATAGTGTGTTTAATTTACAGGTTGGTAATACTTCTATATTCCTTAAAACATTTGAGGAATCTGTGCTCAAAGGCTGCAGCTAACTTTACTCTTGACATGCAGATTTTCTGTACCGCAGATACTTATGGAACAAAACAAAACGGAAAGATGAAAATTGCAGGGTAAATTTCGGGAGATTAACTTCCTGCTGGCAGCCAAAGACCAATACAACAGAGCACATGAGCGAATCAGTAGCCTGGTGGAATGCAAGGCCTGAGCACAAGCATACATGTTCAAAGTGTGCTTCTGCTGTCTTCAGAGTGGCATCAGATTTTTCTCCTCTGCCATGCTGCATTATGATAGTTGTTAGAGTAGGCGTTCCCCTGCCCATTGATGGGACTGGGCAGCATGGGTATATGGGTGTATAACAGGCCTGGGTGAAGGCTGTGCAAGCCATCACCACTACCATTTTTACATAATACAGAAGTTTAAAGTTAAGAAACTTTGTTTGCTTTGAATTATACTGAAGTTATATTTGAGAAATAAACTGTACACTGTCCCAAAGGAGTATGGGAATATTTAATGCATTATGGAATTTATTCATTTCATTTAAGGACTGACTGAGAAGTCAAGCAAAATGACACCTTTTGTTGGCTAACTAAAAAGATTACAATATGCAAGCTTTCGAGGCAACTCGGGCTCCTTCTTCAGGCAAGATGTAATACAGAAACTTAAATTCCCTGTGTTTATATGGACACCAGGACAGATACAACATTGGAAAACCTTTAAGTGAGACATCTTAGGTGTAAAGATTAATAGATTTCTCCAGGCTAAAATTCATTTAGCAAGAGAGGAAAACAATGTAGCAGGCAGCACGGTGGCGCAGTGGTAGCGCAGCTGCCTCACAGTAAGCAGACCTGGGTTCGCTTCCCGGGTCCTTCCTGCGTGGAGTTTGCATGTTCTCCACGTGTCTGCGTGGGTTTCCTCCCACAGTCCAAAGACATGCAGGTTAGGTGCATTGGTGATCCTAAAGTGTGTGTGTGTGTCCTGCAGTGGGCTGGCACCCTGCCCAGGATTTGTTCCTGCCTTGTGCCCTGTGCTGGCTGGGATTGGCTCCAGCACACCCCCGTCACCCTGTGTTAGTGGGTTGGACAATGACTGACTGAAAATAATGTATAATCAAGATCTTTTGATCAAATAACTGTTCAACAAAGTCTTTTAAAGTTTTTGATGAGTTTTTCCATACACTGTAGATCTGTAGTCAGGTCGTCTGGTCAGTCAGAGAGATGTAAACAATCCTCATATTTTGTTATAAAACTCTTGTCTTTATTTAAACCATGTTGTAAATGTGTTGCATTTTAGCTCAAGTTTAACTTCCCATTCCTTTCTCTCTTGCTCTTAAGGACTGAGAAAAAAAATATCATGCAATTAAATATATACACAAACCATTTACAAATTACCTCAAGGCTGTCCAAGTGGTGTCTGTTTGTCCCACGTGCCTTAGCAAATGATATTATCTAAAATACAACAAGCTCTGTTTCAGAAAAAGTGGAGGTTGCTTCTACAGTGTGTGTCCGTCAGTTCTTTTGCTTTTATGTGATGCTGCGTTCATAAGTCAGAGTATTCCAAGCTCCAGGTTGTGACATTTCACAATTGTTCATGTGAATTTCTGCTTAGACTTTTCAGAAATATGCACAGTTGCTGTTCATTTTTAACTTGATCTGCAAAGAAGGCAATTAACTGCATTGTCTTCCACAGAAATGAAGAGCACACTAAATATATTGAACATGTACTGTATATCACTTTGCTCCAAAATGCAGTTCAACCACAAAAAAAGTGTTTTCCGGCTGACCAGGTTAAATTGTGTATTTTATACAGATGACTAAGGTGAATGGTCAGCATTCCATCACAACTCAGAGCATTCTGGCAGCTACGTCTGCTCCGAATTGTCCGACTCATAGCTCTGAGTTCATAGGGCGTTTAAGTGGAATTTGTATTTATCGTTTGTCCAATGACGTGTGAATGCAGCATTACAAATAACAGGTGTCCAATTTTGTACTCATCACTTTGTCGTATTTGGTTATTAAAGTATGATATGTTTATTTCGTATTACTTTTACCAATTTTACTTCATTCTACAGCAGGATTAAAGCATCATCTCATTATGAAAGCATTACTACTCAACTGTTTTTAATCAATTTATGATGATTTCCTATTGGCAACTTCAGGGGCAAGGGTAACAAAGTAGTACCTTGCACTTGCTCAGAAAGTGGCCTGTTAACAGGGGTTTGGGGAAGCACACAAATATATAGCTCGAATGTAATGTACATGCATTGTAAAGTTTTTGGGAACGCACCACAGATTATTACTATAGCCGTAGCAAATATGAATCAACCTTTACTTGCTGTCACTTGATGCAGTAATAATAACTAATAAGGAACGATTTCATTTTGGAATGGTGTGTTCCCTCAGTTGATGATAACTCAAACTGAGGGAACACACCAGTCCAACTGAGGGAACACACCAGTCCAAAATGAAATCGTCCCTTTAAATATCTGTGGCAGCAAGTCAAAATAAACAAGCACATGATTGCGCAAAACACGAACAAAAAGCAGGTTGTAGAGCCTCAGAAACAGGGTGGGGTCGCTCTGTAGAACACTCAGGTTAGGTCGGAGCTCTCTCCAGCGGTCTGCTCTTTCCCAAATGTGATGCCACCTTCCAGGAGTGTCTTGGTATTAAAGTCCTCGGACCAGAAGGGGCGGAGGCAGTTGCCCTCATTAATCAAGAGCTGTGGTTTGAAAAAGAGATAATGTTGTCAGTGACAACACCCCCTTGTGTCCTAGAGCGATAGTGTTAACCTCTAATGAACATGCGTGACAAAATATAGAATCAATAAAATATACTTAAAATTCCCTCACAAAAGAGATTGTTACTATAAACCAGTGGCTTGTAGAGTGATGGGCCACAAAATCATCTTTACACAAGGAAATTTATTAACAAAAATAGGAAAATATTAAATGATAAAAACATATATCAAGGAAAAATGATTTGCCTAAAAGTGACAATGTCCCAATATAAAATCCAGCAAACAAAATCTAAAGAGGGGCCAAATTTTCAACAAACCAAAAAAATCAAAATAAGGGCAACACTTGCAATACTAATGTGGACGAAAAAGGCACACTGACAACAGGCAGATAATATTTCTCAATTCTCTATTTTATTCATTCGGAGTCACAGTAAGTAGAGATTCAAAAGAGCATAACTTATTGCCGCAAAACTCAATTTGAACACCGAGAAAAAATTAGGAGGGGTTTTTATAATTCAGCATTTCATGATTAATAAGACAGAAAGAACATCCTTATCAAACCAGTAAAGTTAAACAATATGTCTGTTGAGCTAAGCATTATCTGTGTTCTCAAAGCTAAGCACAGGAGAGACGCCTTTGCATAAACCACATGTACTTTCTGCAGCCTTGTGACCTTGTCCCTGAAACATTCACTGTGAGAAAGGGAAAACAAGAAACAGCTTAGATTTTATTCATGTGGACACTATTTCTCCTGAACCCTGGAATAACATATTTTTATTAGTTCATAAGCCAAAGCGTCTCTCACTGGCAAGTTACAAAATAGTTATTATAAAAATTTTAATTTACTAAACACACAAAATACATGGTGCTGAGGAGAACATTCTTCTTCTACGCTAAACTGTCCTCCACCAAAGCACACTCAAATGAATTGCGGGTAACTCACTTTCCCACTTTCCATGTATAGGTTGGGGACAGTTTCTTGTGGTGAGGCAATGGGGGCCCTACCTCTTCAGGGGTCCATCAACAAAAAAAAAAAAACAGAACACATTTACCCACATAGAAGCTAAATAATAGACAAAATAAAATTTACTGAGAATGCATAATTAGACAAATAATGTAAACAAATATATAAAAAAAGACGAAAGAAAAATTTAACATAAGCCAAGGGAGGAAACCTGGCTTAAATATGACAATTCCATGTATTGTATTTCTACATTGTTTTCATCTTTTTAGAGGTTTCAGAATACATGGAGCCCATTTCTGGAATTAGCTTTATTATTTGCAGTGATTTTCAGTTTGTCAAAAATATCTGAAGTCTTGGCACACTGCCATTTTGTTTCCCTTGTGGTTGTTATGTCTGCTACTAGCATGTGACAATAAGAGGCTTTGTCATGTGATCTCACTTGTTCGACAGTAGAAAAGGTCAGAGTCGCACATCTCCTGTTGTCTACGTTTCTGGATAACAATGAAGATTTTTTTGCAGTGTTTAATATTTTAGTGTCTTTTGGCTTTATTACTTAGCAGTCCTTTTGACTGTGCTTTTGGATCACATTTTGGGCTTTGTTTACTGAGTCTGGGTTTTCAGTTTTGACCTTGGCCTGTTCTTTGACAAATGATTTTGGGTTAGTCAATCTTTTGCTCTCTTTAATGTTTTTTCTAGTCTGATTTTTTCAATCCATGCAGTACACCTATGGCCTGTGGACATTGTGATGCATTTACCTAGTCCATACAGAGTTGCCAAACAGGAATGGCTGGCACAGTATAAGGACAGAGTCAAGCCAGGCTTTAAGGTTGATGTACATAATGTGCTTTTTAATATTATTTTGTATATTACTGTATATTACTAACTAGCAAAATACCCGCGCTTCGCAGCGGAGAAGTAGTGTGTTAAAGAGGTTATGTAAACATATATATACATAAACATATATACTTATATACATATCTACATATACACATATCTACATATATACATATATATATATATATATATATATATATACATACATACATTCACATATATATATACATATATATATATACATATTCATAGTTCAAATCCTGGTACTGACACCACTGTGTGACCCTGAGGAAGTCACTTCACCTGCATGTTGTGCAAAAAACAAAAGTAATGTAACAAATTGTACCTCAGATGTTGTAAGTTGGTGGAATAAAGGCATAAGTAAAATAGATAAATATGTATTATACACATAGGAACTATTCATTTATTTTCAGTTAAGTCATCTGCAGCAAACTTTTATAAATGAGGGTTTCTGATTTTTAGATAGTGCAAACTGTTTCTTCTTTATTGACGTTTTCTCTTGGAGAGCTTTTTTCATTTTATTGAAAATGAAAGCAGCAGCTGCCAAAATATGTAGCTTTTTTATTAATTTTTCAACATTGTGTAAAATAAATGTATAAAGTAACATAAAAACTTTAAATACTGGTTATTGTTTTACACTAAAATATTACTACAGAGATAGAAAAAAAGTAAAATGGATATGTTCTTTTTCTTTAAGGAGATTAAATATTACTGAAGAAAGAAAAAAAAAAATTAAACAGCCAAATGGGGCTATGCATACGAACTTAAAAGGTTTAAATAAAACAGAAATATATATTTTATTTTTACTTGCTTAACTTGTGGAGGGTGTATCCTGTAGCAAAGCCGTAACTTTTTTCGTGAAAGCACGTTTCAGTCAATAAGTGTTAAAAAAACGTGTAAAGATATTGACAATAAGCTAAGTCATCTGCAGCAAAATTTTATAAATGAGGGTTTCTCCTTTTTAGACAATAAGCTACGCAAACCCAGGAAGACATGGAATCATTTAAATCAAGTATCATTACATCTTCCTTTCTTAAAGAGAAGTAAGGCAGTACTTATAAGCTTACATATTTATATATAGACATACATATATATATATATGTATATCCGAAGCCGTGCAAGCACACTCTTTTGAGAATGCAACGTATAGTTGTACAGAAGAAAAGCAATCTTGCCTCAAATGAATGGCAACCTTTTGTAGGTCTATGAAGTTAATTTAAAGTTTAGGTTTACGCGGTGCTTTCTTTCCGAAGTACCTGCACTCATGAATATGTCTGTATGTGTCAGTCGGTGAAATCCACGCGCTTCGCACCGGCGAAGTACCGCTTTAAAATTTTTATTAAGAAGAAAATAAAACGTTTTTAAATTGAGGGAAAATATACTAATAACAGTTTGTTAAGGATCAGTTTTTTTGTGAAGCTGCCTTTACTCGAGTGATCACTTCGAGCTGACTTGGTGGCCAAATGTAAGCGTTACCTGGAAGTAAGCACCCATACAATCAGATTGTGAATCAGACTACGAATGCCGTGAATGTAATTACACACTCACTGCAGTTGCTTACGGTAATCGAACCTCAGACGTTAGCGCTAGAGGGGCTTAGCAGCGGTGAAGTATTGGTTTTAAATTTTAATTAAGAACAAAAGAAAACCTGAGAGGTTCGATTCCCGAAAGGGAGTGAAATGAGTGTCCGGTTACCTAGCAGGTAACGCTTATGGTTGGACAGCAAGTGACGTAACATCAGCCACGGTGCCTTCAGTTGTGAGAAGCAGATCATAGAATGATTGAAAATAGTTTTGCATTTACCTTTTTAGTAAAAGGCGAGCTTTTAAGCCTGAGAAATCACCCCGTAAATGCACACGTTTAATTGCACATGTGTTAATATGTATGGTTACACAGTATTAAAAGACAGTGAAGAACATGATTTACCTTTGTTCCCGCGTTTCATAAAAGGCGAGCTTTTAAGCCTGAGAAATCACCCCGTAAATGCACACGTTTACTTGCACGTGTTAATATGTATGCTTACACAGTATTAAAAGACAGTCAAAAATTAACGTCATTTACCTTCGTTCCCGCGTGTGACTCGTGCTGTAAATCTCTTCCTTGTTTTCAGTTCACGTGATTACGTAGGAGGCGTAATGACGCGATACGTGACTCCGCCTCCTCCATTACAGTGTATGGACAAAAAATATGTTCCAGTTATGACCATTACGCTTTGAATTTCGAAATGAAACCTGCCTAACTTTTGTAAGTAAGCTGTAAGGAATGAGCCTGCCAAATTTCAGCCTTCCACCTACACGGGAAGTTGGAGAATTAGTGATGAGTGAGTCAGTCAGTGAGTGAGTCAGTGAGGGCTTTGCCTTTTATTAGTATAGATTCGGCATCTGGTTTTGTATGGTCTGTAGTTTTGTCATGAAATCCTTCCAAATGAAACACAAAACGTGGACCAGGCTCCATAAACTGACATAAAAGGCCTGACCGGCCCTCCTGGATCCATTAAATTGGCCTCACCCCAGGCATCCCATTTCCAAACTCAAAATGTTGATTTTTTTCTTAAGTATTAAAAGTCTAAAAATGTTCACAAACATGGTAGAGAAGAAAACTGTATAACCACTTTATATCTATTTGTGCATTAATATTCTTACTGTAATTACTATTTTTATAGTTGGAGAATAAATCACATTGTTTCAATGCCAAATATTACTATGTAAAATATCAAAGTTACAAAGCAAACTTGATAGCAATTAATTAGGCTAATTTAACTATGCTACAGTATTATGTCATCATACTGTACTATTTATTCCAACATCTTATTACATTAAATAGATTCAATTACATTAGCAGAAATGTAGTGTTTTTATTTACATTGTTTCATGACAAGTTATACAAAAATAAAAAAAATAAATACTAAATACTCAATAAATTATTATTACTTTAAATAATGTATGTGCCCCAAGGCATGGACTCGCACCCCGACTGGGATGAGGGGTTAATCCTGGCCCTGAAGGGAGGCCATAATGGATGGACACTGCATGTAGTGGAGTAACCTGGACAGGATGGTTCTTGATTATTACTGTATCCTAGTCAGAGTGGAAGATTAATGAATGGACTTGGGGGGACTGTCTGTCAAGAGCAGTTCCTTCCGTAGTACAAAAGATGGCAGTGATCCTCTGGCATGGCCCCAGTATGGACACCCACGGAGATCCATGGGATTTGTAGTCCTAAAGGACAACTCTGGGCAACTCCTACATGGTCCTGAAATGCCTCTGCCATTCAGCACCAGAAATACTCCCAGGTCCAGTATAAAAGAAGTAGATTGACGTCATCCAAGTGAGGTGGAGTTGGGTGGAGGAATACAACCCTTACCTGGAGGAGTGTGGAGGGAGATTGAGATTGTTCAAGAGATTATTTTGCACTTTGAAGAAAGAACCAACGAAAGGTACTGTTGTGTAATAAAAGTCACTTTCCTTGACTATAAGGGTGCTCTGGGGCGCCTCCTTTTGGCCACAATAAGTAACAAAAGAAATGCCAGCAAACAAACACATACCACGCAGGAATCTTGTGCATTTCATGCTAAAGAGCTCATTTAACAGTTTTCTCATTGTTACACTACAATTCAAAAGGCACTTTTTAACTTTCAGAATCCTTTTCCAAAATATGTACAATATACTACTAATGTTAATTCTGTTTATTAAATCACAACACTAATTATCTGCATGCCCAAAAAGTATACATAATAACAGTGAAATCCCAAAAGGTGGCTTGTTGTAGAGACTCTTTACCAGGAATAAGCCAGCATGCCAAGAGCTTCCCCTTCTGCTTATTAGCAAACATTGGTCCAATAGGTATTCCTACTAAGGTCATGATGTAAATACATATGAGAACAAATGATCAATATGATTGATGTACATGTAGTTGAAATACAGAACACAGCATGAACCAAGATAAATAAAAAAATGTTTACAGAAGCTGAATAAAACCCCATCACACTTGCTGTTCACTGTCCTAGATGGGAAGATGCCATAGAGGGATAACATGGAAGGATGGTCTTTTTTGACTGGAATGGTTTCTGTTTCCTGCCTCAGTTGGGAGGGCTGGATAATGGACAGACAGAAGGAGACCAGGTATTAACCTTGTACACTAGGTCGCAGTGTCCCTCTGGTGTGGCATAGGTTTGGTTACCCTCTGGGCTGCATGAGAGTCATTGTTCTGGAGGGAAACCATGTTGGGATCTTTAGGTGCAATCAGGAGATGCTGCTCAGAATAGGCTTCCCCTGTTTTACTAAAGTTCCACTTGACCTGGAAGTGCTCCCTAGAGGCAACATTGAGGCACCAGAAGCATGAAAAGGAGCCACTCTGCCTCAGCCAGGTGAGTCAAGAGTTGAGGAGTACAAAGCTCATCTGAGAGGAGTGGAGGTCCAAAAAGTAGAAAGGAATAGTAAAACAATTTTGTTGTGGAAAGAAGAAGCCTGTTTTGAAGGTATTTTGTGTAATAAAAAAGTCTTTTGAGTTACATTCTGAGTTCCAAGACAGTTGTGGGTGCGGTTGTGTGTGGAGTTTGGGGGTCACACTTGATCAAGTGCAACAAGGGAGTCGATGACACAGAGAAACTTTCTCAATGCCTCAGCAGATGACTAGGACCTGCTAAGTTGTTAAATAAGGCCTCTGATGGCAGCGCCATTAACGTTTTACTTGTAGGGTTGAAAGGCTATGCTTTCCTGGCCTCCGCATAAAAGACAAAAAGACAAATCAACATAAAAGACACTTACAAAACCAAATAAAGGAGATTAAATCAGAATACACAAAAACATATATTCAGATACATCTACTGATGTAACTGGACATGTTATCAATGATGTTCCTGGAATCATCAGGTGTTTTGGGTGTTTCAGCATCATACACCCTTATCCAGTTGACACAGCTGTGGCTGATCAAATCCCAGCTTGTTGTCTGGTTGGCACACTTGTTGCTCAGACCCCAACTCTCCTCTCTTGAGCCTCAGCTATCAAGAAGTTCTCTTTGTTGCTTTGGTGGAAAACCTTGATTAAGGATCAGGCTGGAAAGCTCCAGCAACCAATCTCAACAGGGTGGCACTTGACTCTACATCCTAGTTGCTGACATTACCTGACCAGCTCCACACATTTGGCAACCTTTTCTCAGAGGATTCTTCCAGATGTTTTTCTCATTGAGTTGTCAACTTAAATATCACTACTTGCTTGGCGGCCTCAAGCAAGATAACAGTGTCTAGTCACAAGGTAGTGACAGCAACATGGCTGGGCAGCTTCAGCTGTTGTTTGAGGTCCACCAACAACTGACAATCCCTTGCTGAGGCCAAGATGCCTACAGATGTTTATCCTGTGGTTTTAGGCTGCTCACCTGCTCTAACAAAAGCAATCATCTGCTTAGAGAGGCGTAAATAATTGGCTACACTGATAGTTTTGGTAACAGTCTTCAAGACTTGGTCATGCCACCATCTATTACATCCCTCACCAGGTGCTTTGAAGCAGCTGCTCATGATGTGTTCCAAGGTGCCTTGCTTGGAGCACAATGGGCAGACTAGAGAGACTCTGCTTAACCCTATATGTGCAGATTTGAAGGAGTGGGCAGTACATAATACAACACCCAGTCTAGAGAGCTTTATGCAGTGTGGCTCAGATTTCCATACCCCAGCACAGGTCACCTTCCTCTCCACCTAATTCTCTCATCTAGTCCACACTTCTTGTTGTTTTATGCCCTGTATGATCTTTCCTCCTCAATTACTGCTCCCACTTCTTTCTGAGCTCCCCCTCCTCCCTTCCCTCCGGTGGTTCTAATGTGAGGGGTTTCAAAGGAACCTCGTCCAGCACAACCTTGTGTTACTTAGCCTGCGGAGTGGCCTCCTCCTCTTACTAAAGAACAATAGATATGGCAGGAACTGAACAAACAAAGTTTCATTAACACAATTAATTTACAAAATAACAGCAGAACAAACAAATAATAGAAAACAAAAAGTTAGGGATGGAGCTCCAGCAAAACCATGACATTCATTCAAGTAACATACAGTAGATAGCAACAGCACATTTTATAACATCACAGAGTACTGATGTCATGCGGGACAGTCTGGTAGACGTGCATCAAGACACTGCAGAGGAACTTTTGTCCAGTATATCAAACAAACCTCACAACATTTCACAGAGAAAAATCATTGCACTCACCTCACCCCTATGATACTAGGTTCCTACAACTTCTGGGTGGGTGAAAGAAGGGATGTTGGGAGGAAGCACCTAATAACAGCAGGCAGAGAAGATCCCCAGATTTACTCTTATTACACAGTGGTGGTAAAAGCCTTTGTCAGAAAGTATTCCAAGAAAGCACTTCCTGGAGGAGATGGACAGAATTGTCTAAGATGGCATCCAATTTTGCCACCATTCTCTTTTCTATAATAGCCTCTAGAGTCTCCAGAGTTAGTCTTGTCATGGAGCAAGCTTTACTAATATGTTTGTTTGGGTATCACCTGAACTCAGGTTGCTTCCCCAGAACACACCGGCAACAAGGAACTGGTTTAAAGAAAAAAAAATCTCCAGCACATTGCTGGAGTCTGCTTTGGCCTTTCTTATACAGCGCCATTGTGTTGTCAGGCTAGTCCATTTTGCTGTTCATTTGGACCCCCAGGTACTTGTAGCTCTGGATGGTGACAAGACTTAGGGACATCTTAACATTATTAGAAGTACACCACCAACTCTTTTGTCTTGTTGATGTTGATCTGCAGATGGTTCTCCCTGATCCACAAGACAAAGTTCTCCCTCAGCCTGCTGTACTCTGACTTGCCTCCATTATCACCTTTTTCTATCGTAAAGCCTACTGCATTAGTAAGTGAGCACCAGCGAATGACAGTGACTCAGCAATCCGTAAATTGTACAGTAATTTATAATGCTGTCTTGTGGATCAATGGACCAGCTAACATGGTCAGTGTATTGATACACAGCCAGCATTTTCTTCCCATGGCCAATTAAGCTTTCCCCACTTAGTTTCAAAGAAAGGTTGGCTGGGTTCCTCACCGACTTTGAATTGTGTGACGGTCCCCAGCCTGAACACTACAATAAACTGGTATACACTCACTTAAGACGATCTTTAAACTTCTCCTTTACCGCTCCCAATAATAAAACAACCTGGAATGCTGAGAGAAAATCCTTTTTGTCACCAGAGATAATGAAGATGAATGCTCATGTGCCAGTGGATCACTCATGCATACCTACAGAGAATCACTATGTTGGAATTGAGCCAGTATGACAGCAGCTCCTACAATCAACTGCTACTTTGTTGAAGGCTCCTTCCTAGTGCTGCCGTGGTAGATGGCAGCTCCTAACAATGAAACAATGTTCCAAAAAATTAACGGATGAAATGGTTAGCACATGCAAGCAAGACTTTCACTGTACTCCATACATGTGACAAAATGGACCCTATGAAATGGAAAATGACTATTTTAAGAATTGGTGTAATGACAAAGGAGGAATAAAAGCCTGTAGACAAAGCTCACTCTGAAATGGGGATGGATTCAAACAAGGGTTAAGCATCAGATATGTTGCTTAGATACTGTTGCTGAGAGTCAGATCTGAATGACAGCTCGGGTGGCTTTGCCCGCCATGACATGAACCACAGTCTGGTTCAGTAGGGTCGGACAAAATGATTCCACTTTATCTGATTTGAAAAATGAGGTTCAGATTCTGTGTAAGTAAGGCTTTTGCATGGCCAAACAGTGCAGTCTGCCATGTGATGCTTACTCCTGCATTGTTTAAGTTGGCTGGGTAATACCATGCACAGTATTTCTCAGCAACCTTTTTCCTTTCTCCACCCAGTGGCTCCTCTTTGTAGTACTAACCTCTTTTAAAACCTGAATTATTTTCTCGTGAGAACTTGCAAATAAACTATTCCAGATTAATAGAAACTCCAGAACCTGTTGTTAGTCAGTTAGATCTCGTGCTTTGTCTGCAGCCCAGCTGAAGGGATTAGGGGAGTCATAGCTCATTTTATTAGTAGTAGCTCATTTTATTAGTAGTATTTTATGAGAAATAATTGGTTTAATACATTCCTCCACTTTTTGAAATATTCATTAGAAAATTTGGTAAAGAGAATGGCCAACATTGGTAGAGGACCATTCAACATAAATGATCATCCATTTGCACGGGGTGATGGGCCGCATATTCGTGCGAGACCTCAGCGGATTCAGCAAGGGCCTTTTAACCGAAATGCATCAGGTGATGGGCCACACAACAATGCGGTAGTGCTGCAGATTCATCGTCAACCCAGGTACGAGGCTGACCGAGCTCCGGCTGTTGCGCCCCAGTTCCCTTATGCTGTTCCTATCCCTCCACCTCTACCTCAGGATCCTGAGATTCAACAGCCACCACAAGTGAATGGGCTGCTCAATAATGCAGGACCACAGCAAATTCACCTTAATCATGCACATGAGAATGGTCCGATCATAGCCATTGAGCCTTTACCTAACCCAAATGTGGCAGCTGTGCCTGATGCTATTGTACGTCACCAGCCCCCTGGGGACTGGCCAAACCTTTATGCAGCAATACGTATATAAGTGGGCCTTTGGCGTCTCTATCTGTTACCTAAGATGGAGTTTGTGTGATGAGAATGAATAATGAAGCAGTAGCTGATGCTTGAGTTGTTTCTTGTTTTAACTGAGCTAATGGTATATAGGTCCCCACTGTTCTATTTCTCTATTGACCTCTGAAACTTGCAATTTGTTGGCTTCTCTTGTCATGTCCCGAAAATGAAAAATCTGACAAAACCAGTTGATACAATTAAGCCAGCTACGACTCACCCTTAAATGCATGTCCCTAAAGGAGGTCAAAGTCATCTTGTCTCTGGGCCACCACAGAGCATCAGTGTACAAGTCTGCACTGAAACACTGGACGTTATCTGTAAAGAGTATTAGCAACTTACCAGATGGAGAGAAGGCTGTCACTCATCGTTATACAGTATATGAAATGATCAAGCATACCACATTCATCTAATGTGAGGTTATGGAAGACTTTCATTCATTTGCACTCAAATGCCATACAGAAGTAAAGAACTTTGACACCTCAGTGTGGCACATACACTTGATCATAAGCCACAATGGCAGCCAGTGACAGAGACCTCTACTTTTGGACTGGTGGTTATGTTAAAGGCTGGCTGGTACACTTCACAGCCTGCTTAACAGCAACAGATCTGAAGCCTTCTCAAGAGCTCCTTGTGAAGGCCTCATCACTAGACAAGAAGGGACAAAGTAGAAACTCATGGACTGACCTGAGACTTTCCAATTTTCTGGCTATCCCGTATCAAGTGTGATTATCTGACTGCTGGTCACACAACTTTCAGTGGTGCACTTGTTTTTTCTGAAAAAGCAATAAGATTGCGGAGTGGAGGAGTCAGCAACCATCTTGACACTGGCGGCATCGAGAGGGAAATGTCCATCATTAATGTAGCAAACATTTCAAAATAAGAAAAAAGTACAGAAATCATCAGAGGAAAGGCCTGCTTCCTGCAACAACCCATGGGTGCTCTTCAAACTGTCTAATCTACCAGAAAATGCATTTTATCACTTTGTTATTGTGCCTTTACTGTGACCTGGAGTGTTCTCTTCCAGCTTTTTGACTTTTTATTTTATCATTTTGCTCTTCCTAAGTAATGGATTGTTGTGTTTCTGAGTAAATTAAAATCAAATTACTATTGGTTCTTGCTTCACCAAGCACTTTTATTATTAATGTTGATAGCTGTGTGCCTGCACATATCATCATTATCTTATTATTTTATCTAAAAAATTTTGGGCAGAAATGGCTCTATCTGAGAGGTGATGGGATTCTGTGTTTTTCAGTAATTTCCACTGGGGGATATGCACACCAGTTTTAAAAAATATCATCCTTTGGGCATATCAGAACTACATCCATCTCCTTAGTACTACTCCTTCTACATAACAGAATCAAAATATGAAAATAACATAATCAAACCCTCTGAATGGGTGACACGGTGGCGCAGTGGTAGTGCTGCTGCCTCACAGTAAGGAGACCTGGGTTTGCTTCCCGGGTCCTCCCTGCGTGGAGTTTGCATGTTCTCCCTGTGTCTGCGTGGGTTTCCTCCGTGTGCTGCGGTTGTCTCCCACAGTCCAAAGACATGCAGGTTAGATGCATTGGCAATCTGAAATTGTCCCTAGTGTGTGCTTGGTGTGTGTGTTCCCTGTGGTGGGCTGGCACTCTGTCCGGGATTTGTTCCTGCCTTGCGTACTGTGTTGGCAGGGATTGGCTCCAGCAGACCCCTGTGTTAGGATATAGCGGGTTGGATAATGACTGACCCTCTGAATCTAATTCAGTCATGTGGGTAAAGCAACAGAATAGCAATCCAGAACAGGGTGCCAGCTCAGCACAGGGCACATTCACACAGCCCTCAATTTAGGTTTCCATTTAACATTTAGTGCACATTTTTTGGGATAAGGGGGTGCAAGCCTGAGTACCCAGAGAGAACATGCATACTCCACACAGATGATGACTGGACATGGGATCTAAACCCACGATGGACACTGTATGCGAGAAACAGCCTTGCTAACCACATCATCACTGTGCCACTCTTGGCTTTCATTCTGAGTCGCATGCACACTAGCGCACTGGGAAACAAAAATCTCAGTCATCAACATATTCCAAAGCACACAAAAACCAGGACTGGTAAGTGCCATGCTTCTGAATCTTAAATAAATGATTGAATAAATGAAGGAGGTTATTTATAGAGCGCTTTGCTATTGATATGCACAAAGTGCTTTGCAATGACAAAACAAAAAGTCACAAAAGAAAAGAAACATTACAATATTTCATATAAAATTGGATAAAAAAAGGAATAAAAAATTAGCAAGTCACCATAGCTAAAAAACAGATAAAATACATATTAGAATGATCTAAAAACAACCTAAGAAAGAAGTGCCTGTCTAAAATTGTATGTTTTTAATCGAGTTTTAAATGTAATTACAATAATAACACATTTTATTTATATAGCCCCTTTCCCATGTTCAGGGTGCTTTGATAGATAGATAGATAGATAGATAGATAGATAGATAGATAGATAGATAGATAGATAGATAGATAGATAGATAGATAGATAGATAGATAGATAGATACTTTATTAATCCCAGGGGGAAATTCACATACTCCAGCAGCAAAAAATATTAAATTAAAGAGTAATAAAAAATGCAGGTAAAAAACAGACAATAACTTGAATAATGTTCAACGTTTACCCCCTCTGGTGGAATTGAAGAGTTGCATAGTTTGGGGGAGGAATGATCTTCTCAGTCTGTCAGTGGAGCAGGACAGTGACAGCAGTCTGTCGCTGAAGCTGCTCCTCTGTCTGGAGATGATACTGTTTAATGGATGTAGTGGATTCTCCATAATTGATAGGAGCCTGCTGAGTGCCCGTTGCTCTGCTACGGATGTCAAACCGTCCAGCTCTATGCCAACAATAGAGCCTGCCTTCCTCACCAGTTTGTCCAGGCGTGAGGCATCCTTCTTCGTAATGCTGCCTCCCCAGCACACCACTGCATAGAAGAGGGCACTCGCCACAACCATCTGATAGAACATCTGCAGCATCTTACTGCAGATGTTGAAGGATGCCAGTCTTCTAAGGAAGTACAGGCGGCTCTGTCCTTTCTTGCACAGAGAATCAGTATTGGCAGTCCAGTCCAATTTATCGTCCAGCTGCACTCCCAGGTATTTATAGGTCTGCACCCTCTGCACACAGTCACCTCTGACTGATATCAAGGGGGAGACAGTTGCAGAGGTAGGGGGCCGTAACTGATAAGGCTCTGTCCCCTTTTGCTTATAATAGTGCGTGGAGTAACAAGTAAGCACTGGTCAGATGATCGAAGAGGTCCACCTGTATAATAAAAATTCAGCATGTCTCTGACACGGGGGCTTTCAAACTCAGTCCTGGGGACCCACTGTGGCTGCAGGTTTTTATTCCAGCCAGACTCACGATCAGTGACAACAACTGATAACACTGATCTCATTTAATTAGCTGATATTCTCTTATTCTACTTTCAGAAAAGCACAGCAGCATGATTTTTACCTTTATAAGACATTTACAAATATTTCTATTTTTGCTATAGATTTAAATACTTAACTCTCATTTGTTGAGTTCATTATATTTTACCCTTTCGCTGAGTAGTCTGCTCCCTTCATTGTATCTTAATAATGACAATTAAAACTAGCAAAGCAGACACCCAGGTAAACAACACTGAATCGTGAAAGGCTGCAACTACTTTAGTGCCAGACCTACTAATTAGTAAATAATGGATTAATTAAACAATTAGAAAAGTAGAATGGAAATCAAGATGAAAATATTGTTAACAAATACATCATTCCAATATAACTGCTTAGTACATTTTAATACTTTTTATTTTTTAAACTTAGTTTTCTATATTGTTCCCAAAACACAGAATCTGGGAAATAACAGTTCACTTAATTAGCCCAGGAGTCCAATTAAAAAAGAAGCTAGTTGGAACAAAAACCTGCAGCCACAGGGGGTCCCCAGGACAGAGTGTGAAAACTCCTGCTCTAAAATATACTGCAGCCAGACATTCAGAGCTTTATAGACTAAAAGTAAGATCTAAAACTGGCAGCCAATGCAATGAAGCTACAATGGGGTGATATGAGCAGAGGATGGAGACCCGGTGAGGAGTCTTGCAGCAGCATTTTGCACCGGTTGCAGCCTAGACAGACTGGATTTGCAAGGACTTCCAAAAATCCAGCCATGATGTAATAAAACCTTGAATTCATTTCTCCGTGTCCCGGAAGCCCAGTATGGGTCTGACTTTATCAATAATCCTTAAATGATAAAAACAAAACCGAACTAGATTTTTTGACCTGAAACTCAAAGTTTAACCTTGAGCCGAAAAGAACACCTGGCCACTGTTTTAAAGTTAAAAGCTAGGTTTGTTGTGGAGAAATCTCAGTAAAAACAAGCAGAGTCTTCAGAAAGGCAGTCAGAATTTAAGACTTTATTGCACAGCATAGAAAACAATTGCAGAGCACATAAAGCCGTCTCAATTCATGAAGTGAGCCCCGGGTGTCCAGAGAGCCCTGAATATATTACAATTCTTATCTCCAAATGCCCCCCTTTCCAGACTAGTTTCCCAACATCTACTGTATAGAGTTTCCCATGATGTTGTCCCCTCTCAGTATGTTTATTCATAACAATCACCTGATGTTCCAGACCTTTTCATAACAATATTCTTACAACTGAAGACATCACCATAACAGTTTCCTTTCCATAACAATATTTTTGCTGGCAGGACATATTTGCCATCTGGCGATAAGCATCTCCTGATTACCCCTTCCTTCATTCTTACGGCCTAATCCTGAGCTATTAAGATCATCCATCCATCCATTTTCCAACCCGCTGAATCCGAACACAGGGTCACAGGGGTCTGCTGGAGCCAATCCCAGCCAACACAGGGCACAAGGCAGGAACCAATCCCGGGCAGGGTGCCAACCCACCGCAGGACACACACACACAAACACACCCACACACCAAGCACACACTAGAGACAATTTAGGATCGCCAATCCACCTAACCTGCATGTCTTTGGACTGTGGGAGGAAACCGGAGCGCCCGGAGGAAACCCACGCAGACACGAGGAGAACATGCAAACTCCATGCAGGGAGGACCCGGGAAGCGAACGCGGGTCTCCTAACTGCAACGCAGCAGCGCTACCACTGCACCACCATGCCGCTCGCTATTAAGATCAGTTAATCAATTCTTAAATATTCAATTCTTAACAATTGAGCTGAGATCAGAAGGGGCCATGTATGAAAACTGGACTGCCTAATTAATAATTCAATAAATGATTACATGTTGCACTAGCATCCTGTAAGGCTAAGGCTAACATAACAGGCAATTGTGCCAGTGAGCAGCAGCGCACAGCTTCACTGATAAGGGCCAAGCTATAAACAACCTTGACATGGCACAGTGCTTCTCGCTTGAGAGAAAAGAAAAAAGACAAAGCCTTTAACAATTGCTTCTTTAAGCTCACTCATATGTGCTACTATATCTTATTATTATTATCACTAAGCTGTATAAAGAAACATTGCCATATAAATGTAAATGCTACTGTAAAACATATAAGTACATGCTAATATAAAAAGCCCATGAACGCAGATAGCAGCGCTGTTAAGTCATGGCACACACCTGCCCAGTGGTCTGACAGAGGCCAAGCTACTGCTTACGTCACAGCACATGTTCAGGAAAAAGTCCCCCAACTTTCAATAATCAAATCTTAAGCCCCTATAGTGTTCAAACTAACTAATATCATAATACATTGTGTTTTAATTTTATCACCTAAGGTATTGATGAGCTCTGATGCTGCTAAATGCCCTTTAATTGCTTATATGTTTTATTCGCTTAGCTTTACTCACACAGGCAAAGGCCTTACATGCAGTTTGTTTAGTCTTAAAAAAGCTCTGATCCTGCATTTTTCACAACAAAGTTTTCCTGCTTGCTTTCTCCGAGACAGAGCATGACAACCTCGTCTCACAGCTTGCCTTGCAGAAACTCAAAAACAAAGCCAAGTAAGAAGGACAGGCAGGCAAGAGGCCTCTCTAACAAAATAAATGGCGTGCTTTTAAAGTTGTTTCAGGCCTAGACTCTTCATAGCTGAGAGCACAAAAACTAATAATGCAGCACATTGATCCTTGATCAAAATTCTCAACAGGTTTTCCATGGAAGCTTTAACCAGATTAGTATTTTGTTGATCACCCATATTTAGCACTTCTTTTTAATCTGACTTTAGTTACAAGGAAATTAAAAGACATCCAGTCCTTTAAGTCGGTAATAAAGTTGTGGAGCACGGCAAAACTACTTGAATTATTATGATCCAAAACCAAGTAAAGCTATAGAACATCGGCATATCAATAGAACTGAATGTCATGCTTTCTAATTAGGCCTAAGGGTAGCATATAGGCAGAAAATAATAAGGGACCCAGGATAGAACCTTGTGGTACACCATTATTTAAGATTGATGTGGAAGATACTGTGTTGCCACTGCTGACTTTAAATTTTCTATTTTGACAAAAAAGAAGAAAACTGTTTTAATGCTGTTCCTACAGAAGTGTATTAGGGCCACGGTGAAAAAAAATACGGACACAGTGAAGAAAAAAAAAAAACTAAATGTCGAGATTAAAGTCGACATGTTGACTTTATTCTCGACATTTCCACTTTATTCTCGCCATTTACGTCGAGATTAAAGTCGACATTTCCACTTTATTCTTGTAGTTTATTTTGTCATTAAAGTAAGATGTTGTAAATTAAACTTCATCTTAAAATAAATATTTAATTTACTAGATTTTCTCAAACCCCATCATAAGTTATGTAGCACATTAAATGCTTTGTGTTAAATGTTCCCCGACCCAGTTATTAATCACTACATGCTTCTTAACCGGACTTCCTCTTGCATTGAGGAGGCGTAGGCCGCGATCGCCGCACAGAATACATTCAATTCATGATATTCCTGCTCTCTGAACATTTAGAATGCTAAGATAAATACTTGATATCATTTTCATGATGAAATGCATTAAAGCAGGTATTAAACATGCACTCTGGTGTATGTTCAGTGGAGAGAACTTCATGGCAGGTATGACGAGGCTCCAAAAAACTGGATGTATGAATGGGTATCGCAAAGGTTTAACTGAAATATTGTGTAAATCAGAGGTGTGACCAGAACATCATGTGTGGGCGGGCATTTGGCTTGTCTGGGGGAGCAAAAAATATCCATCTATCCATCCATCCCCATTTTTGTAGGGGGGGTCAAATAATAATAACAACATAGTTTTATATAACATATAAAAGCAAAACTTGTGGCATAAATCATAACCTATTGTTCAATAAAATTAACAGAGGCAATGGAACTTGTATTATTATTTTTTGTGAACAAATATAGAACTACATCTACAAGGTAAATATCCAGCCATCCATCCATTTTCCAACCCGCTGAATCCGAACACAGGGTCACGGAGGTCTGCTGGAGCCAATCCCAGCCAACACAGGGTGCAAGGCAGGAACCAATCCCGGGCAGGGTGCCAACCCACCGCAGGACACACACAAACACCAAGCACACACTAGGACCAATTTAGAATTGCCAATCCACCTAACTTGCATGTCTTTGGACTGTGGGAGGAAACCGGAGCGCCCGGAGGAAACCCACGCAGACACGGGGAGAACATGCAGACTCCATGCAGGGAGGACCCGGGAAGCGAACCCAGGTCCCCAGGTCTCCCAACTGCGAGGCAGCAGCGCTACCCACTGCGCCACCGTGCCACCCAAGGTAAATATCAATAAAGTCAAATGTATACAACATATGAGAGCAAGAACAGAAACATGGCTTATTGTAGTCATGGGAGGCTATAAGACATCAGTTTCCAGTGTTTAACCTGGATATTATCTACAGGACCGATCTGCGGTTACTCTTGGCAAATTCTGAAATAAATTCATTCATGTCTCGATTTTCTGTGATGTTTTTCTCATGTGCCAGAATGACTAAATTTCTCTTCCTTGAATGCAGCATTGTTCGGCAGAGTGGAGTGAGAATGCGGTTCAAAGTAGAGAAAGAGCTTTCGCATGCAGCTGAAGACGCACCAATGATGAGTGCTGTGATGCAGACATGGCTCTGATGTGCGGAATACTAGACGCGTGTTTGTGGAAGCCGCCACCGTCTTTTTCTAGAGCTTTTTTCCAATTAGTGTAGCCGTGTTTGGTGAATATGTCCTCGCGGTCCGAATTGGAAACACTAAATTTGCGGCAGGCAAAGCAAAAGCTGCCATCACGGACAACAGAATATTCAAGCCATGGTCGAGACTGATACCAGCTTGCACTAAAACATCTGAGTGTCTTTCCGAATGCGTGCTTGGGATAATTAATTAAAATGGGCTGGGATGGGCTATCCATATTTAAGTCAGGCAGACCGGACTGTATATTTTTTTGAAGGCAGAGTTTTGGAGTACCCGACACGGGCGCAGGGCTGGAGGATTGTGTAGGCTTATCGACATCTTTTGGAGTTTCAGTTCTCGACGTGGGTGCGCTGTGCTCCGTGTTGGTAGCAGCGGTGCTAGGCTCAACCGTGGAGCCAGAAGCTAGCAGAGGGACAGAGGTTGAAGATGTCTGCTTTTTAATAAACCACCTATGCATAGCCTTTGGCGTTACCAACCAGAAAATAAAAGAGGAATGGAACATATACGCGGTTTTAATTAAAGAATGCGGTCAGCAAGTTCAAAACGTGCTGCAAAATGTGCGGCGAAGTGAACTGTGAGCAGCACGGTGCCTGTCTAGTGGAGGAGACACTGACGGATACGCCCCAAATTCAAACGGGCCGATTGGAAAGCAACTCAGTTTTGAAAATGGAATGTTATTCTTCTCCAGAGTTTTCATTGGACAGACAGAGCATTTCGCAGGGGGGGCACAGCTTGTCTCTGGGGGGGGCATTGCCCACCCCAGCCCCCCCGTGGTCACACCTCTAGGTAAACGTTGGGTTCATGAACTGGTGGTCGAAGACACGAACACAGAATTCAATGGATATTCTTCTGTGCGGACTTTCATTATTGTATGCATGCTGTCTCTATCTGACGTACCAAACCCCCGTTCCTATCCTTCCTTTTTCATTCTCCACATAATCAATCACCACACGATAAACGTCTTTGTGAAATTAAAACTAGTTATAAACTTAGACCATGGAGTGTTCAGAACTTTAAAAAATCTTCGTTATACATTTTTAAATATGCCATCCATTCGGGGTTGCACCCATCCCAGTAAGCATCATGTGCCAAACAGGAACAAATCCTGAACAGGACGCCAGCTCATTGCATGGTGAATACGAGCTCACACATACCCCAGGGTCAATAATACATAACAAAACCCCACTGCCTACATGACTTTGAAAGGAAACTGAAGCACGCGGAGTAAACTTAGCAGGAAAACATGCAAACTCAAGGCAGGGTACACTCGAAACCCCCTTGCTGCCAGGCAGCAGTGCAACCTCTACGCCACCGTGCCCCAACATGATTAGTACATGCTTTAATGCATTTCATCATGAAAATGATATCAAGTATTTATCTTAGCATTGTAAATGTTCAGGGAGCAGGGATATCATAAACTTAATGTATTCTGTATGATGATCGCTGCTTGCGCCTCCTCTTTGTGCAGAGGAAATCAGTGTAAGAAGCACGTAGTGATTAATATGACTGAGGAACGCTTAACACAAAGCATTTCATGGGCTGCATAATTCATGATGGAGATTGGGAAGATGAAGTTTAGTTTACAATGTTCTACTTTAATGACAAACTACGAGAATAAAGTTAACATGTCGACTTTAATCTCGACATAAATGGCGAGTATAAAGTGGAAATGTCGAGAATATAGTCAACATGTCGACTTTAATCTCGACATTTAATTTTTTTTTTCTTCACTGTGTCCGTATTTTTTTTTCACTGTGGCCCTAATACGCTTCCGTATGTTCCAGATAAGCCAACCCAGTAATTCAGTCTATGCAGCACTATAGAGTGAGCAATGGTGTCAAAGGCTACACTTAGATTAAAGAGAACTAAAACTGAGCTCTTGCTCGAGTCTTCATTTCTAAGAAGGTCAATAGTGACCCTAAGGAGTGCAGTCTCAGTGCTGAGGTTTCCTCTTAATCCTGATTGAAATTTTTCAGAAATAATTGTGCTTATTTATAACCACTAAAAGTTGACCAACTCTGACCTTTTCAAGCACATTAGATAAAAAAGGGAGCTTTGAGATAAGCCTATAATTATTTAAATTAGACCAGTCTCGATCAGGCTTTTTAAGTAGGGGATGGACAATTGCAATTTAAAAATGATCCAGTACTCATCCTTTATGTCCTACTGGCCTGTCCTTGAGAAGACAATCTTTTATATCTAGACCTGCTTACTGTAATTTAAGGTTATCATGGATCAAAATCTGACCTGGCAGCATCAAGTAAAGGACAAGAAGCAAAACACATTCACTTTAATGCACACCCACACCGGACCACTTTCCACATGGCAATCAACTTCACTTGCACTTTTGAATTATGGAAGGAGTAGAGGTAATTCTAAGGACCCTAGGGGCGCTAGGAAAAAACTCCATGGGGCCCTCCAACTCATCCTCCCCTGCATCCCGACAGGTTAAAATATATTACCATTATTTTACTGCAACGTCTACATTAATAAGATAACAGAGAGAACATAATAAATACAAATCCTTTATTTTCATTTTGTGAAACAGATCATATAAATAAAACAGCACAATAAATAGAACATTTGGTTAGAAAATAAAAGCACAATAATAAGTAATTTTCTATACTGCTTAGTCCTGAACAGGGTCTTGGGGGGGTCTGCTGGAGCCTATCCCAGCTAGCATAAGGTGCAAGGTAAGAACAAACCCTGGACAGGGCATCAGTCCATCGCAGGGTGAACACCCACAACCACACACATGGGCCAGTTTAGGATCAACAATCCACCTAACCTGCATGTCTTTGGACTGTGGGAGGAAACCCACGCAGACATGAGGAGAACATGCAGACTCCACGCAGGGAGGACGAGGGACATGAACCCTGGTCTCCTCACTGTGAGGCAACAGCACCACCATGCTGCCCCACAATAGCATTTTAGTTACTTTTTTGAAATTATTTTAAATAAATGTAAGGTGTCCATATAAAAAAAACAAATAAATGTACATAATAGAAATTTGAAAAAAAATCTTATAAAGGTATTACTGTAATTTCAGAACTGCTTTGTTTGTAGACTTTTGGCTACAGCAAATGCAGCCACTATGTCCTCCAGGTCCTGAGACCTTTGACCATTGTGCTCTCAGAAGGTTGTCGGTTCGAATCCTGTAAATGCCAGAAATAATTTGGACATTGGACATCATCAAACTAGTACTTTGCAGATAGTTAACACAGAGGAATAGATATTGGCTTGTCTCTATAATTCCATGTTGATTTTAAGATTCCAGCAACAGATGCATTCATGATAGTTAGCAAAGTGGTTACCTATAGATATGGAACTCCACCATGAATGGTTATTGTAAATGGGGTCCACTATAACAAAAGGGTGAGATTCATTGGTCTAAGGTGATTTTTCCTGCATGCCCAGTGGCCGCCTTCAGGTGATCAGGTTTAACGGTTTATTATCAGCTCGCAGTGCACTGCCTTACAGCTAACGCTGCCTTCGGCCAGATTCTCCTTGCTTTCGTAACCCGTACCTACAGCAGTTCACACACTTAACTACTTATGTCACTTTTGCTGTTGTTGGACTGTCTGGAACTGGAAGCCGGATTGCATCACTGGGTTACAGGCATTCCATGCTGTGTCACATCAAATGAACAAATTTTTGGTATCAGCCATAACACCCATCCGATTTACATAAACCACAGGTTGAAAGTCCAAAAGACATGAAGCAATTTCACTCATAGAATAGCCAATCAATTCAAAATAAGCATAGGCTGTATCTAACTGAATAGAAAGAAGCCCAATAAATGGTGCCACAGTGGTAATCATTGCTGACTCACAAACTCCTGAACCTGAGTTTGAATCACATCTTGATCACTGTTTGTTCTGAGTTTGCTCATTCGCCCAGTGATCGTGTGGATTATTTTGGAGTTAAGCATGGGCAATTAGGGGACATCTTCAAGGCTTGTACCAGGTGAGAAATTTCACCCCAAGTAGAGAGGGATCTCTGTCACTAACACAATCTCCTTTTATGCCTGCAGCTTACAGGGACACCAGTCGGAGGACAAATTACATCATTTCCACACCAACTTTGGAGGCTCCACCCCTCCCAGGAGACTGATGTAAAACAACAAGGGCCACCTAAAGTGGATGTTCTTTATGGACCCATGACTGAGGGAGACACAGTTCCAAATCTGAAGCAACATTTCTTTGAACCCTTTTAATCACAGCAGACATTGCTGTTTTGCACCCTTGTGTGCGCTTTTCTTTAACAACTTAGTATTCCACCATTAAATGGGGTTTACCATGGTGGTACCCTAAGCCTTTATGCGGACTCTCTCTTTATTTTCACACTGGATAATCTTTTTTTCCCCCCACATTCCAACAACATGCATGTTAGATCAACTGTAGACACTAAGTCTGCCCCATATGAACAAGTGGACCTGCCAATGGGCTTGAGTCCTTTCTGTGGTTGAGTTCTGCTATGGTGCCCTGACAGACACAGACTCCCTGTACCTCTGAAGCAGACAGTTGGGTTAACAAATATGATGGCTGAAAAGACAGGGACAATTTATTGACTGTATATTCAGTCAGACTTCAAAGCCGAATGCACAATTCTTAGGTTGCATGTAATCCTATATACTTTTTGCTGTTACTATATTTTATGAAAAGAATTCTGGTCACCCTGAAGGTTTCTGGTTATTTTAACTTAAGATGTCACTTTTTGGTCTGCTTAATCCATTTCAGGATTGGAGGGGCGTTTATCCTATCCCTGCATCATCCCGGTGTTGAATCCCTGTAGTAAGTTGGGGAAATCTGGAGTACCCTGGAAAAAACTCTTGCAGACAATAGAATTCCACAGTGACTGGGCCCAGAGTTCAAACCCAGGACCAGGGACAGTACCAAGAATAAGGATGGGAGAAGTAAAGGAGGCACTAAAAAGAGTGAAGAATGAAAAGACAACAGGACCAGATGAAGTACCAGTGGAAGAAATTAAGGGAAGGGGGGTAAATGTGTTGTGCGATCAAAATCCAAAGATCTGTGAACAGGAGAGAATACCAGATAAGTGGAACAATAAAGCTATTGTACCCATTTATAAAAAAGTTGATATTCAGGATTACGGAAAATATATAGAAGGATAAAGCTGATATCAAACAAAATGAAAAAGGTTACAGAGGGAAGGCTTAGTGAAGAGACTACCATAGTGGAAGAGCAGTTTGATTTAATGCCAGGGAGAGGAACAACTGATGCAGTCTTTACATTGAGACAGATCATAAAGAAGCATTGAGAAAACAGAAAGGATTGCATATGGTGTTCATCATGTCAATAGAGTACCACATCAAAAGGTCTAGAGGTCCATAAGAGAGAAACGAGGGCTAGAGATGTATGTGAGGATTTTCCAGGATATGTAAAATGGAGTGAGGATTCAGGTTAAAAGCAATGTTGGGGTAACAGACAAGATCTCAGTTTGAGTAGGTCTCCACCAGGGATCTTCTTTAAGTCCTTACCTATTTGAAATCATTATTGATGTTTTAAATTATGGGATAAAAGACCAATCTCCCAGGTCCTGGATTTTTGCTGATGGCATTGTGTTGGGTAGCACCAGAAAGGAAGGTGTGGAGATGAAGTTGGAAGAATGGAAAACAACTTTGGAAGACAGATGATTGAATATAAACTGGAAGAACACAGAATATTTGAGGATGTCACCATTTCAGGTTATATAGGTTGCCCAACCACCAGGCATTCACCAGCAAATGCCACTCAAAGACCTAGCTCCAGAAGTGAGTTCCGGTAACCCCATCCCCAGCAGAGTACACTTTCTTCTAATTTCTACCATGAGTGCAAGTGGCAGAAATTAGGTTTCTTTGAAGGGTGGCTGGGATGACACTCCATGATAGGCTCTCTCTACAGCTAATCCAGGCACTCCACATGGTGGAAAAACCCCTTGGCTGACTCAAGACACACTGGAGGAATTATATCTGTCAGCTGGCTTGGGAATACCTGGGAATTCCGCAGGAAGAGCTGGAATCTGTACCTGGAGATCGGGAGGTCTGGGCTGACCTACTTGATCTGCTTCTACCACGACCCTCACCAGGAAATATGGTTTTAGAAAATGAAATGAGACAAGATAAAAAAAATGTAAATGTTAGATTAACTGACAACTCCATATTGAGCCAGTGTGACAGAGTGTGAGTGTGTAATACAGTGTGAAAGAAATTCAAAAAATGTCTTTGATAGAGTGCCAAGATATCGTGAGGATAAGCGCCCCTTGATCCTGAACTGGAAGTGGCAGGATTCATAAATGAATGAAAGAATGAATGAAAGGTAATAATGAAGTTCTGTATGCAGGTAGTAATTCGTTTTTTAAATTATGCAGAGTGTAGTCTTTGGAACAAATACTGTAGTTTATTAACAAGAAATGTAACTGATCTCAAATACTGAAATTATTTTTGTTGCCACAACCAAGTCAGGCAGACTTGTAAAGCCAAATCGCCAAGTGTTATTGCTTGCTTGAATTGTTTCCAGAATGAGCCCAGTTGTCTAACAGTTTTACTGAATGGCTTTTTCCTGATAGTGATTCATGTTTCTGCATCAGTTCAAAAGCGCTTGTCTCTTTTCATTAAGGTTTCAGAGAATTTTACAATCTCAGCGTGAGATCACACAGATCAAATCACCATTGTCTCCTTGGGCAGCTGCTCTGTTTTAACTGTCCTATCCAAAATGTGGCAAAGTAATACAGCCCCAAAGACCTTAAGCTAGAAGTGCACGCTAAAAGAAATCTGTTGAGAAAATGGTGGGAATATGCAGAGACAGGCAGTTTGCAATTTGTACATAAGTGCTTTGTTTTTACTTGTAATCTTAAGTAGTCAAACTCCATTACAATCCCCAGATTACTCAACAGAGGAGCTTCAGTACATCCTGCAGGGGTTAAATATTTCCACAGCATTATGGTGCCTTTAGATCTGAAATTAACACAAAAGAATCACAGCTCCGTGTCACCGCCTCCGACTTGAATGAACAGGCAGCATCTCATGGATGACATGTTATATGTTCTGCACTTCAGGGAGTCTAAGATGTCTCGATGCACACACGTTCTGCAGTTGACTTATGGCAATCTTAATCGTACTGCACCAATTTATGTCCATGTAAGAGCAACTCTCAATACTCACTATGTGATTGTTCAAAATATAAAATGACTGGAGTTTTTCTTTTTTTAAACCATTCAGGGCCACTTAAGTAAAATTAAGACAAATAATATTGTGCCATCTTGGTTCTGTTGTCTTTTGTCTCCTTTAGCTGAGACATCAAGAGTGAGTTGGGCTTGCTTGTGGACTAACTGAATAATCTGATTATCATTTGACTCAGCTTTTGTCACAGTTCTGTAGTAACACAGCGTAAAATCAAGAAGTGCAGAAGAGCTGACTAGCAAATTGCTGCCAACACAAAATCATTTCCATTCTCACTGGAGGAAAATTTTGAATTGAAGCTCCTATGTGAACAACCCACTTAGTATTCAAAGTTAGACTGCTTTTGTATCGTTTTGCTTTGTGAACAATTTGATAGCTGAGATATATGTGCATTTTTCAGTTTAGATTGGTGCCTACCTACGATATCATTGCCCTGATACATGAATGGCAACAGATAGAGCACCATGTGCATCTCTCCTGACTCACCATTTTACTGCCGCCATTTTAATTGCTTATTAAAATATTTTACTCAGACCATTAATGTGTTCAGGTGTGGTTCTTGTTTTGTGCCCTATGCTACAGGGAAAAGCCCTGGCCTCCCACAATCCTTAACAGCAATGATTGGGGTGAAAAAAAAAGGATGTATGGACACATTTACATTTCATCCATCGTCCAGAGTTAGAAATATCAATAAAATTTGTGTGAAACCAAAGCATGTGATGCTCAGGGAGTTTCTCTGCATCATAACAAAAGTCTTTGATAGGCATTAAATGACTAACACCTTATCCTCCACAGTATGATGCTCATCTAATGAAGAGATCTGCTAACAAACCATTGATTCTTTACAGAAACGGGATCAAATACTGTTAATGCTCAGATGCTTGTTAACAAACTCTGAGATGGTCTTTTCATCTTCTAAAAATTAATTGCAGTTATAGGATAGAGAGAGATGATATAGATCACAAAATGTAACATCTACATGGGGGAACGGTCGACATGCCATGTTGCCTCATTGGGTGGTGGTCTGTCACCTCGTAAAAGGTGACGCATGATATGATCGAGCACAACCATCATAGATGGGTATGGCAGACCCCCTGCATTTGGCCTTGCCCCATTATCGTGTCTTGGAAGGCAAATTCGAAACACTACAGCATTATTGTGCAGCCCATCACCTGCTATACTTCTGTTGAATGGCCCGTGTTGAATGCGTTGAGGAATTGCCTTAATGTGTGGCCCATCGCCTCGTGCAAGGGGGTGATTATTTGAGTTATGCCTTTCCCTGTCATCTGACATCCTTACTCAAAATTGCTCAGCAAATGTAAATGAAAGGCGACACGAAGTGCATTAACTGTCCAACCTAACTGTACAGTGGGAATCCTTTCTATCTCACTCTTGAGTACTAACTGAGGTATTGTGGCTGTGTGGTGCTTATTTAAAGCAGTCTCGGCAAGTCTCGCGAGGAAAAACTGGGCGGGGTTTAAAACAACCACACCCACTTGGATTAAAACAGCAGTCCAATACAGTTTCATTCTGTACAATGGCATGGTGGCACAGTAGTTAGTTTTCAACTCCTGATCAGAATATTTTGTGTGTGTGGAGTTTTAATGTTTGCACTTAATTTTTTTCTTCTTTCCCATGCACAATGGGTTCACTGATCCTTTATGGCGGAGTATTGTTTTTCTTCATATAACATACACCCTCAACACTGAAGTCTGCTCTCAGTATATTTCAGTATAAACACCAAAGAAATGGCAAACAAGTTACATAAAAATTTTCATTAAATTTACCAACCTCCAAATACAAACAAAATTAAATTTGAGCACCAAGACATCTAATCTTTATAACTTGAGTTTATCAGCTTGCATAATTATAGGTTTTGGGGTCAGAAATTATTAACAATGCAAATGACCATCAAAGACTTAATGTCTTCCATAATGTTATCCAAAGGTATCCAAGTTTTAACACCAGCGTGACCTTCAGGCTGACATGTTTCAGAATCACCTCTTCCTAAAGGCCAGACACTGTACATGATATTCACCAGTGGTCCTCAAAATCAACAAGAACTACCAGCCACAGTGGGTCCCCAGGACGGAGTTTGGGAACCACTGATGTAAAAAGTTTTTCTTCAAAATTCCAAAGACGCAAAAGTCACGACGATTGGTACTCTAAGCTGGGGTATGTGGTTGTGTGCATGGAATGCCCTCGAAAGAACTGATGCTGCATCTATGGCTGGTTCCTGCTATAGACCTAAAGCTGCTGGGAAAGCCATCAACTCTCCATGATCGTCTAATGGAAAACAAGGATTCAAAAATGGGTGGATAGATGGATTATTAGAATGTCAAATACATTTTAATGTCATATGTGATGGTTTATAGAATGGTGTCATTAACTCAGTGCTACACAGTTATTTAAGTACTGCTGTATGGAATACATGTTTCACTGTAAGCACAAATGTATGCAAATCTGTAATTTTCAATATCAAAATTTAAGAATCATTTTAGAATTTTTGTAATCATTTCCAAGCTAAAGTTAAAAACCAGTTTTCCTTATTTCCCCAAGGTTCATTGTATAAATTCCAACTTTTCCCAAGTTTATCTAATACAAATTACAAATTATATATTATTAATAATAATAAATACAATATTGCACTAATTGGTTAAAACTCTTAATTACAATTTTACTTTGTTACCCCTTTGTTTTGACTCTGACAGACCCAGCAGACAGTTGATGACCTGGCTTTTGAATTGTCAGTCCTTGGTTCAGTAGCGGATTTGTCTTCATCCACCTACGTTTTTTTCCTTAGGCATCACTGTCTTCCATACTGGTCCAAATTAACTCACTAAGAAAGGAAAATAATAAGTTCAGCACATTGACTAACGGGCGGCACAGTGGCGCAGTGGGTAGCGCTGCTGCCTCGCAGTTGAGAGATCTGGGGACCCAGGTTCGCTTCCCGGGTCCTCCCTGCGTGGAGTTTGCATGTTCTCCCAGTGTCTGCGTGGGTTTCCTCCGGGCGCTCCGGTTTCCTCCCACAGTCCAAAGACCTGCAGGTTACGTGGCGATTCTAAATTGGCCCTGGTGTGTGCTTGGTGTGTGGGTGTGTTTGTGTGTGTCCTGCGGTGGGTTGGCACCCTGCCCGGGATTGGTTCCCTGCCTTGTGCCCTGTGTTGGCTGGGATTGGCTCCAGCAGACCCCCGTGACCCTGTGTTCGGATTCAGCGGGTTGGAAAATGGATGGATGGACATTGACTAACAAGCCGTTATCCCTACTTTATATACTGTATACTATGTAATATGGTATGGTAGACAGCACAAGTTTCTCTGAGGGCACTGGAGTTCTATCAGATGTTTGCACCCCGATTTTCTTGAATGAGTGATCTTGCGTGCAGCATTCACCCAATCCCCCCCAAAGAAGTTTTCAGATTGTATTGTTGTACAGCATTAAATCACAATGGATATAATTTGGCTTTTTGACATTGAACAAAAGAAAAAAAAATCTTTAAAATGAAAGTGAAAAAGGAAATCTGAAAGAGGTCTAATTATAAATATAAATATAAAACACAAAATAACTATAAAGGAGCGGTAAGTAGAAGTGTCTCTGCCTTAAACTTTTTCTTAACACGTTGAACATGCCTGCCTCTCCTTTGTAATTATTTGCTATACTCTTTCCTTCACTAAAATTAATTGTAACTTAATGCTGCCCCGGGCATTTAGTTTATTCTAGTGTCCCTTTCAGGATCTTATTGTTGCTTGGCCAGCCTAGTTGATTGTTACTCTGATAGACGGAGGGGGTACGTTCACTTGGATACCAATACTAAATTTCCATTTTATGGTTTACGTGCTAAAACACCTCCATTCCCATGGTCTGTCAATAAATTTCATCTTCCCAGCTCCACCTGCTTCTGGTTCTCTTTGGCTGGTCCCCACCTGATGTTGTTCAGCCCTCAACTTGTTGTATCAACACTTTGTTATGTGTTAGTCCTCATTTAAGCCTTTTTGAAAAACCATCTTAGTCTCTTCTCTTACCATTATACACAACTTGTTTGAATCATCTTTCTGGAGGTATATTCCCATGTTGTGCACTGGAGCTTTACTTAGAGGACATTAGATGTTCTACACACAAGAGACTTCTTTGATATCACTGAGAAATCAGAAAGTTGCTTTTTATACACACCTACCAATGCCCACCTCAGATAGTGCTTACATGGACTTCTTCCATTGGTTAGGATATGGTGCCATTTGGTTTTTCCACCTTTATCCATAAGACCCAAAGGTTTTCATATGAAAAATGGACACCTACTTTTTCTACTTCTGGGCGCCATACTTTTACGGAAGCTCTCTTCCTCTTTTCCTTTTGCCTTATTTCATTTAGAATTATTAATATTTTAATATGATTGGTTAATGTTTTTAATAGTAATGTTAAGATTTTGCCTCTGGCTTGTTACCATACATTTTTACATGAATTTTCACACCAAAATGGAGAGATGCTGCTGTCAAAGCAGACCCTTGCACTGGCCTACCTCAACTGTCTCTCAGACAAGCTGCAAATCTGAGAAATGTCACATGGTGAGTGTAAAAGATCTGACGGCTACTTTCGACTATAACATCTGTGAGAATAGAAGAAGCTGTGAGGAATGTGAAGTGGCATATATTAAACATTTTCTGTATTCACCTGGTAGCACCGCAATTACCGCCACCTAATGAGACCTGTTACACCCAGAAGAGCTGCATGTCCAAAAATAAAGAGGACGAAAGAGTGAATATCCGGAGCAAGGATAAACGTGGAAAGGATTCTGACCTGGCCAGACTTCACATAATTAGAAATGTTATATTGATTTTCATATACTTTGTTTGAACTGTTACATCCCATAGTGAGTTACGACAAGTTCAGATACTGTGGAGAACCAGGAGAACCAGCTTTCAAGATTTTAATACTGCATGGGTTTAATCAGACAGAGCAGAAAGAGCAGGAGAGGGACCAGAGAGTTTTGTAAATGTGCAATGGTGGAAAAGGGAGCAGAATATAATTAAAACTAAAATGTGTCATCATAACACTGAAATGCAGGCTGAATTCGGTCATGTCACTTCTCATGAAAATAAGTTACATCATCCTTGCTGACTCCTCAATGGAAAATGATTCACTCTGTTCCAACATCTTAATAATGAATCATTCTGAATGCGGGTGAATTCAGATGAGGAATCAAGTGTCTGTTATGCATGAGCCAGCCATGGACACCAAAAGCTTGACCCGCTCTATCCAAATATGAATGACTTTAAATATAAACCTGTGGCACAAGCCAAGCAGGTCTGACCTCATCTGACTGCCACCTACAAGCCTGTAATTGACAGTGGCAGCTCCCCGTTTTCCAAACCAGAAGTTTTTATGTGTGTTTTGAGGAGTTGTTTTTTTATTATTTTATTCATGCATTTTTGGGAGCTTCGGTAAAACTTTAATTTCCCTTTGGAGACAACTTTAATCTATCCTAATCTAATATACAGTGCATCCGGAAAGTATTCACAGCGCATCACTTTTTCCACATTTTGTTATGTTACAGCCTTATTCCAAAATGGATAAAATTCATTTTTTTCCTCAGAATTCTACACACAACACCCCATAATGACAACGTGAAAAAAGTTTACTTGAGGTTTTTGCAAATTTATTAAAAATAAAAAAACTGAGAAATCCCATGTAGATAAGTATTCACAGCCTTTGCTCAATACTTTGTCGATGCACCTTTGGCAGCAATTCCAGCCTCAAGTCTTGTTGAATATGATGCCACAAGCTCGGCACACCTATCCTTGGCCAGTTTCGCCCATTCCTCTTTGCAGCACCTCTCAAGCTCCATCAGATTGGATGGGAAGTGTCGGTGCACAGCCATTTTAAGATCTCTCCAGAGATGTTCAATCAGATTCAAGTCTGGGCTCTGGCTGGGCCACTCAAGGACATTCACAGAGTTGTCCTGAAGCCACTCCTTTGATATCAAGAGCGCTCTGGAGCAGGTTTTCATCCAAGATGTCTCTGTACATTTCTGCAGTCATCTTTCCCTTTATCCTGACTAGTCTCCCAGTTCCTGCCGCTGAAAAACATCCCCACAGCATGATGCTGCCACCACCATGCTTCACTGTAGGGATGGTATTGGCCTGGTGAAGAGCGGTGCCTTGTTTCCTCCAAACGTGATGCCTGGCATTCACACCAAAGAGTTCAATCTTTGTCTCATCAGACCAGAGAATTTTCTTTCTCATGGTCTGAGAGTCCTTCAGGTGTCTTTTGGCAAACTCCAGGTGGGCTGCCATGTGCCTTTTACTAAGCAGTGGCTTCCGTCTGCACACTCTACCATACAGGCCTCATTGGTGGATCGCTGCAGAGATGGTTGTTCTTCTGGAAGGTTCTCCTCTCTCCACAGAGGACCTCTGGAGCTCTGACAAAGTGACCATCGGGTTCTTGGTCACCTCCCTGACTAAGGCCCTTCTCCCCCGATCGCTCAGTTTAGATGGCCGGCCAGCTCTAGAAGAGTCCTGGTGGTTTCGAACTTCTTCCACTTATGGATTATGGAGGCCACTGTGCTCATTGGGACCTTCAAAGCAACAGAAATTTTTCTGTAACCTTCCCCTGATTTGTGCCTCGAGACAATCCTGTCTCGGAGGTCTACAGACAATTCCTTTGACTTCATGCTTGGTTTGTGCTCTGACATGAACTGTCACCTGTGGGTCCTTATAATAGACAGGTGTGTGCCTTTCCAAATCATGTCCAATCAACTGAATTTACCACAGGTGGACTCCAATTAAGCTGCAGAAACATCTCAAAGATGATCAGGAGAAACAGGATGCACCTGAGCTCAATTTTGAGCTTCATGGCAAAGGCTGTGAATACTTATGTACATGTGCTTTCTCAATTTTTTTATTTTTAATAAATTTGCAAAAATCTCAAGTAAACTTTTTTCACGTTGTCATTATGGGGTGTTGTGTGTAGAATTCTGAGGAAAAAATTGAATTTAATCCATTTTGGAATAAGGCTGTAACATAACAAAATGTGGAAAAAGTGATGTGCTGTGAATACTTTCCGGATGCACTGTATATAACCCCATATTGTCTGGCTGTGCCGTAAGATGGCTGCACCGACGAGAGCTCCGAGTCATCTCAGCAAAAAGTTATTATTTATTTTCTTACTAGGATGAGTGACTTGTGTTTCTAGTTATACACATTTCATTGTATGTTGACCCTGTGTTATCCTATATATGACAAATAAACCTAAACCTAACCCTAATCTAATCTAGTCATTCTGTCCCCCTAATCATTCCCTGCCTCTAAGTGGCTATCTCTCTCACCACTTCACCACCTAACAGCTAATGTGTGGTGAGCGTACTGGCACAAAAATCACTGCTGTTGCATAATCCAGGTGGATACTGCACAAATTGGAGATGGCTGTAGTGGCTCCCCACTCCTAGCACATATAAATGTACAGAATTATTATTATTATTATTAATCTAATCCAACCTATTCACTAACCATTTCTTCTTAGTTCCAATCTTAATTCTGGTCTACAATTCCAGTTAAATTAAGCCTTTTCACCCCCAGGACTGCTGTCATCTTGCTCTATTGCACTGGCCCAAAAGTTGCCAGCCTCTCAAGCATGTTAAAGTGAATGGAGTAAAGTGCAAACTGCCACAATGTTCCTGTCTAGTGATTTAACGGATTATGTCATCTAATTTTTCAAAGCTCCCTTACAGCCATTTTTCCATGTTCTTCAATTTAGTTTAGCAAGACTTTGATTTGGCCCCTACTCTTTTAAATTGTCTGCAGAACACTACAGCCTTTTGTGTCAAACTAAAATTGTAATCTTGATTTCTTTTATTGTATGTGAAACTCAGAATATTTAGTGATATATTGTTGTACACTAGAAACTTTTAAATTCAATAATGCACACTATTAAGACAGACATTGGCAGGTTGGGATAACAGATAACAGATGAGTTAAAACAGCCTGCTAAACGATAATGAAAATTGTGCCTTCAATTTATTAAAATATGCATTACATATATTTACTTCTAAAGATGCAGAGCACATGGCTTTGTAGGTAAAACATTAGATGGCTCGGAGAAACAAAAGAGCAGTGCAAAAAAAAACAATGGAGCAAGAGATTGAATAACCTGCAGTTGAAGGTACAAAAATGTAATAAATTACCCCAGCACCTGCACCTGAGAGTGAACAGGAGCAGAATGCGTGATAGCCATAGCCTAGGACAGTGGTGGCGAACCTATGGCACACGTGCCAGAGTGGGCACTCAGAGTCCTCTCTGTGGGCATGCGCGCCATCGCCCCAGCACAAAGTTCGTTACTAGAAAGCCAGAGGGACACGGGGCCGGGCTACTCCCCTCCCCCTCTCCATGTGTGCCTGAGGACATATAGCAGGTCCACAGCTCACAATTGAATAGGCCAGTTTTAATAGATAATCGGCGCACTCGCGGCTTAGAGGGGGGCATGGTAGTGCGGCCGGAGCAGTTCCCGGGAGCTTTATGATGCGGATGGTCCTCTCTTAAGTGCACAGGTGAGGAGTCATCTGCATCTGTAATTGTTGCCGGGAACTGCTAATCGCCACACCTGATCCACGTCCCCGTAATATATAACAGAAACGCGAGGCGGATGGAAAGGGGAAAAAATGAGAAAGAACGGGAACGAAGGTTAATGGGGAAGACCTGCATGAAACACTTTTTGAAGACAGAAGGGATGACAAAGGACAGCACCAGTTAGTCCTGGAAATGAAATCCTTAAAGTGTGGAATTCTCTGCCAAATAATTTTAAGTCAATGAAAGCACTTGGGATTGCTTTCCTTACTTTGTTTGGATCATCTTATGCTTGTGAGCAGCTGTTTTCAGCTTTGATATGATATCAAATCTGACACCAGAAACAGACTAACAGATGACCGGAGTGCTGCATGTGTTGCTCTCAAACTTACAAAGTATGAGCCAAGGTTAGACAAATTATCAGCATGCATACAACAGCAAAATTCACATTAATTGTTCAAAAGCATGCCAAACGCAAACTTTTACCTTTCAATAAAAAGTTGTTTGTATCATTGAAAGCTCCGTTATTGTGTTTGTCTTTTAAGGCAAAAGATGTTAATGTATGAGTTGTTCTTTCTAAACTAAAACTTCAGTATTCAGGTTAAATTGCCGTGTTGGCACTTTGCGATAACTAAGTGGGTTTTGGGTTGCAGTTTGGGCACTCGGTCTCTAAAAGGTTCGCCATCACTGGCCTAGGATGATGGCAGGGCCAGCCTTACCTATTAAGGAACACAGGCGGCTGCTAGGGGCTCCCTAGCAAATTATATTTTTCAAAACAATTTTGCTCAATTGTCAAGCTGAAATCTCGTAAATTTCATGAAGACCAAAAGAATCGTGATAAATAACACAAGACCGCTTAGTTGTCCCCAATAACTCATCCAGACACTTTGAAAGATGTCAAGACTTTTTTTTTATCCTGGTATTTTGCTAACCTTCTCAAAAGTGTTTGAGTGATGAATTAAGTTTGAAAATATTGCAGTGGGTTGACTTTACCAATGCCTTTGATCATTTTAAAGAAACGGATTAGGTCTTCATGCGGCCTTCTGTGCTCAGACCTCTCTGGCCATCTGATCATTGCATCAGACTTTTCATTTAAAGGCAAACTGTAAATAAGGAGTCTACTGTTTCTATTAATTGTATACCTGTGTTAAAGTGTGTATTAATTCTTATCTACTATTTTTGGTATGCCATTTATTCATTCTTATTTTTACCTAATTTTTTTTTCTTGCAAATTTTTCTTTGACATTTTGTACAGCACTTTAAGAAACATTCTTGGTAAGAATAAATAGAGCAAAGAGAAACGTAGCACCAGATGGTCTCCATGGACTGGGGCTCCTGGGTTGGAATGCTAGTTACTCCCCGACTGTCTACGTACGCACGCATCTTCAAGAGCACTTGAGCTTTTTTGCACTTGACCTACTGTTATTTGTTTATGTGCGGTTCAGTAGTGCTATTGTACATGTTTCACACAATTGAACATTTACTTTTCATTTTGTTCTTGTGTGACAGCATTTTGAAATTTAATGGGTGCAAAAAGGTTGTTTCCGATTACCAGTCATATAACCGTAAGTCACATTATGTGTTGTGTCATCAGGGTTTATATATATATATATATAAATGGGGGTTTGTCTCAGCTTGCATCCAAATATTTGGATATAAAAAACCAGCCAAGTGGTGATGGATCTTTGCTGCAAATTGTTTTACCTAGGGAGATAAAAGTTGCTTTAGGACATCTGCCCTAATTATTACTCTTCCGGGTTTCATTTTGATGTACAGCTTGTGTATTAAGTGATGGTTTTGACTTTTGTGTTAATTTATTGGATATCTTTTTGGTTTGACCCCAGGATCACTTTCCATCTCCTGCTCAATTTAGACTTGTTGTCGGTAGGACACAGCCAGTATCCAATTTGGCCACAATGACTACTACAAAGGGGATGTGGTGGAGTACTAATTAGCACTGCAGCCTCACCGATCAATACTTCTGACGACAGTATGTGGTGTTTATATATTCTCAGATTCAAAGGTTTTGTATGTCAGCGTAACGTAATGTGTGTGTGTGTGAATGTGGCTTGTAAAGGAATGATGCCCATCTGTGCTCGACTTCAATGTCACAGCCAGTGCTGATAGCACTACTACTGTGTGCTCAAAATGATAAACAGAAAAAAAAAAATGCATAGAAGGAAACCTGCTATAAATACACCAAGGACACAAAATAAAAACAGAAGACATTTGCAATGTGTTTTGCATTGGTAATTAAGCCACAGGTATCAAGTTGGTAGTAAATAAACTGCATTGAAACTCGCCTCTCATCACTCACACATGAGAGACTGAAACACAAACTAATTCAAGGTCAGGACTGTACTTCATTAGACAGATATAGGATTATACCAACAGTGATTAGAAAGCAAAATAGTTACTTTCATGAAATTCTGTGCTGTCACTTTGGTAAAACAGTCTGACCTTAGCCTTGGGCGTTAATGTATGCTTATGGTTAGAGCCTCTCATTTTTAAGAGGTGTACTACTCCGTTGTTGCCTTAATGGCTGAATAAGATTGAAAACTATTTAGCTTCAAACCATTTCAGATTCACATCTTCTGTTTCTCATGTATAGCTGAACATTCAGTTCTAGTTGTGAGAACAGGAATGATAATATCAAGTTTTATCATTTTACATTAATAATATTTCCATTCACTTTCTGAATCTGCATGTGTAATAAGATGTTGTGAGGAGGATCTGATGCAATCCAGGAACCAGCAATGTATAGATTTGGGTCACGAGGTCATCACAGTGTCTTTCTTGACGTTTCACACTGGATTAATCTGCTGGTCACCAACCAACTTCCCAGTCTGTCTTTGTCCTTTGGGAATATACAATCCTTTAACCTAAATAACTGTCGTTGTGAAATATGCTTGTGAAGAAAAGAGGAAAGGAAATCCATGCAAATGGCCCTAATAAATTTTCCAATGATTATAATTGTTAACTGGAAATGTTTTTGAATTCTACAAATTCATTCATCCATCCATCCTCTTCCACTTATTCGAGATGCCCAGACTTCCCTCTCCCCGGCCACTTCTTCTAGCTCTTCCGGGAGAATCGCGAGGCGTTCCCAGGCCAGCCGAGAGACATAGTCCCTCCAGCGTGTCCTGGGTCTTCTCCTCCCGGTTAGACGTGCTCGGAACACCTCACCAGGGAGGCGTCCAGGAGGCATCTTGATCAGATGCCCAAGCCACCTCATCTGACTCCTCTCGATGCGGAGGAGCAGCGGCTCTACTCTGAGTCCCTCCCGGATGACTGAGCTTCTCATCCTATCTTTAAGGTAAAGCCCAGACAACTCATTTCAGCCGCTTGTATTCGCGATCTCGTTCTTTCGGTCACTACCCATAGCTCATGACCATAGGTGAGGGTAGGAACAAGATCGACTGGTAAACTGAGAGATTTGCCTTGCGGCTCAGCTCCTTTTTCACCACAGACCGATGCAGAGCCCGCATCATTGTGGACGCCTCACCGATCCGCCTGTCGATCTGACGCTCCATTCTTCCCTCACTCGTGAACAAGACCCCGAGATACTTGAACTCCTCCACGTGAGGCAGGATCTCGCTCCCAACCCTGAGAGGGCACTCCACCCTTTTCCGGCTGAGGACCATGGTCTCGGATTTGGGGTTGCTGATTCCCATCCCAGCCGCTTCACACTCAGCTGCGAACCGATCCAGAGAGAGCTGAAGATCACGGCCTGATGAAGCAAACAGGACAACATCATCTGCAAAAAGCAGTGACCCAATCCTGAGTCCACCAAACCGGAACATTTCAACGCCCTGGCTGCGCCTAGAAATTCTGTCCATAAAAGTTTTCATTCAGAAACTATTAAGTTAGAATTTGTTGTACGAAAAAACTGGGTGTTAAAATTAAAAGTTTAAAATTTTCCATATAAAGTATATGTCAACATGCCTGAAAAATAAGGTGACGGACAAGCCAGAAGTATCTCCAATCTGACAGACATTATTAGCGCCAAAATCAAATGCAATGTATGTATGCAATGTAACGTATGTAAGTACGTTAACTACTACATTTCATTTTTACATTGTTTTATCGTGTCATAATTAAAAACACCAGCCAAATCATCGACTGCTTTTCACTGTCACACAGCTTTCGTAAGTTTAAAAGCGCATTGCATTTGAATTCATGGCTAATCACGGCTTTGGGTTATAACTAGAAGCAAAGCAGGCGCACTGCATTTCGTTTAGCCGCGACTTTCTGTGTCTTGCATTTCGATTCAAGACCGCGCTTTAAACGTGTTAAAACTGAAAGAAATCAAATGACCAATCAGCGTCCGAATGTGGAGCAAGATCACCAATCACGAATGTGTTGTACTTGGAAAGGTGAGCGGGGAGTTGATAAAACGGGGGATCCGCCGTCTCACTCAACGGGTGGATGCTGGCGATCTAAATGACAATTTAATTCTCAAAAGGGAAAAAAACTATAATATTTGGATATGGCAGATGGTATGATTAAACGGACACCAAACCTGGTGATGTTAACAAATGTTTCACTATATTCAATATTTAGTTTAAAACTGCGAACAACCCACACCTTGAGAATTTAGCCGCACTACTTAATTTGACATTTATAAAATAAAACTTTTGACAGCTTAACATAATCATAAACATTTTCAGGAAGAGTAGAACGTACCTTTTGTTGTTTCAGCTAACTGCCGCAGTCCACATCCACAACATAAACTTAAAGCTCGCCGTCAGCAAACAGAATTTTTTTTAGAAACGCCTCTTTCCCCAATTATTGACGCCCTATGCCCCACATTTTGACGTTGATTGGTCAGTTTTTGTGTTTTTTTTTTTACTTTGATTAAAGCTAGACCACTCTCGACTCAAAATGTAAGGCGCGCAGAGCTCCCGCTAGGCAAAAGGCGACCTGTACACATTAAATGTATGCCTTAAACTGGCAATACAATAGCGTGACGTATTAAAAATAAACGATCATTTGGGTGGTATGTCGATTATGACGCGATAAAACTTGCATTTCAATGTAGTTAACACGTTGGATTGGTTTTGACACAAATAATCTTCCATACGGCTGGATTGCGTTTGACACGAATAATCTTGCACACAGTTCAAGTTTGCTACACATTAGATATAATGAAAACGACCTAAACTGAACTTGCAGTATAGGTCGGAGCCGATTCCTGCCAGGTACACAATACTGACGTGGATGGATCAAGTGGGCTCAAAAGCTCAATGGATAGGTAGCCAGAAGAGATACAAATGATCGATACTGTAAATAAACTACGTGCATATGTATCTGGCAGACCTTCCACCAAAATCACTAGAGTACAGTTGTAAGATTGAATACAGACAAATCTGTTTGTAAACAACTATGCAAGAAATGTCAATACTGCCTTTAAAATGGACTTAACTGATATTAAGGTGCTGCTGGGATATGCATTTGGTATTCGTTTCATCTATCTATCTATCTATCTATCTATCTATCTATCTATCTATCTATCTATCTATCTATCTATCTATCTATGTCAATGTATGTATGTATGTATGTATGTATGTATGTATGTATGTATGTATGTATGTATGTTCCAGCATCACGTCCGAACGGCTGGAGCAATTTCCATGAAACTTGGTACACATGTTTCTCATTGGTCGACTAAAAATACTGTACGGCAGGGGTAGGCAACGTCGGTCCTGGAGTGCCACAGTATGTGCAGGTTTTTGTTCCAACCCAGTTCCTTAACGAGAACTCAATTATTGCTGATGAAGCACATATTGCTTAAGTGACATTTTAATGCTTCATTTTAGTGGTCTCGCTTGTTAAGGTTCTCCAACCTTAATTGCTTATTTCAATCTTAAACTGCTGCATTCAGTGTTTTAATTGCTCCTTATTAGCAATAAGATGTAAAACAGGGGTAGGCAATGTCGGTCCTGGTGAGCCGCAGTGGCTGCTGGTTTTCATTCAACCCAATTGCTTAATTAGAAACCAATCATTGCCAATCTCAGACCTTATTTAATTTTATGGCTTGTTAGTCTGTGCAATGTAAGGCTTTTATATCGTAGATTTTTTTCCTTTCCAAGGATATCATCCAAATGATATGAAGCCTAAAACAGATCATTTTCAGTCTGTCACATTTTTCTATTAAGTGTTTTATTAAATCAAACCGTGCATGATGAACACACACAGATGTAACTGGAAAAAAGCTAGCTGGAGAACTGCTGGCTGTTTTGTCTTTTACATCTAATTGCTAATAAGGAGCAATTAAAACACTGAATGCAGCAGTTTAAGATTGAAATAAGCAATTAAGGTTGGAGAACCTTAACAAGCGAGACCACTAAAATGAAGCATCAAAATGTCACTTAAGCAATATGTGCTTCATCAGCAATAATTGAGTTCTCGTTAAGGAACTGGGTTGGAACAAAAACCTGCTCATACTGTGGCACTCCAGGACCGACGTTGCCTACCCCTGCTGTAGGGTGAAATTTAACCCTAACGACCACCAGAGGGCGAACTGGAGGTGACTGCCAGCATTCTTTATGTTTGAGCACCACCGCGCGCCTGTTGCTTTTCAAATTAAATAAGAGTTGGCCGGTTCCAAGCGTCAGCTGGATAATAACATACATACAATAAATACCGCAAGACAAGCACATTAGTGAGTCTTCATTGTTTGTTAATTTATTTTTAAAGTTGTGTTTTTTTAATTATATTTTTGACAAATAAAAAAAAAGACCATGTAGTTAGGATATAGCTGGTTGGATGGATGGATGGATGGAAAAAAAAAAAAAAAACTTTATTTTCCTCCCGGGCAACGCCATGTATTTCAGATAGTTCGTTATATATGTGGGCTTTGTCTAACTACACCACACCTTATTTCACCCTTAATAATAATAATAATAATAATACATTTTATTTATATAGCGCCTTTCCCATGCTCAAGGCACTTACAGAATATAATAAAGAACAGCAGAATATACAGTATATAGCATTGAACAAACCAGATAAATAAATAAAGAAAATTAAGACAGTAAATTCTGAAAAAAACAGACAACATAATTGATGGTCTAGCACACACATACAGGTTACATTGGCATCTTGACAGAGACGTAAACTGAGAGAAAGGTAATAAAGTCAAGTAGAGCTAAAAGCCTTCCTGAACAGATGAGTTTTGAGTTGTTTTTTTAAAGAAGTCATGGAGTCAGCTGACCTGATTAATTTTGGTAGGTCATTCCAGAGTCTGGGCGCTATACAGCTGAAGGCCCTGTCGCCCATGGAGTGTAGATTAGTGAGGGGCACAACAAGATTACCAGAATCAGAGGACTTATAAACAATTACTGCAAGTGAAAAAATAGAAAGCTATGCAAAGGTTTACGTGAAAATAACAAAGTAGGTTTAGTTAAATGTTTACTATTTGAAATTAGACAACATCATTTAGAGTGTATTTTTGTTACTTGTTTAATAATAATAATAATAATAATAATAATAATTAATAATTCTTTAGTGTAAATAATCATAAAACACATGCAATAAAGTATGCTTTTTGATCATGACACTCTATTTTTAAAACCAAATATATTTTCAGTTCAAACTTAAACAAATTGGATGAAATCTATACATTTAAATGGACTTGAATTTTAAACTGTAGCTTGGCATGCAAATGGCTTATACCAACCATGTTACTTGTTAATGCAAATGTATTTAATGAGAGGGAGAATTTAAACATATTACACAAAGTTTTCTTAATCTAATTCAAGGTCACAACAGTCAAGAGTCAATCCTGGCAACAATGGGTGCAATTAATAAAAAAAAAACCCCATCAAATTGTACCAGGACAGCCGGCAATATGTTTGGATTGAAAAACAGCATGATAATTTTTCAAACTTCTGTTCTCACATTATTAAACATTACAAATTACAGGCTCCTAATAATTTAATTGAAACATTGAGGTTATTGGTGCACCAAAGCTTATTTTTAATTTAGTGCAGTAGTGAGGACTGATTGCCTTACAAGTGTTTCTGAATCCTCTGTTGTTGATAAGGCTTTATTATGGTTACTCCACCTGGAGTATGTTATTTATTATGAAATGTACAAGACTTTGCGGTGGGTTGGCACCCTGCCCGGGATTGGTTCCTACCTTGTGCCCTGTGTTGGCTGGGATTGGCTCCAGCAGACCCCCGTGACCCTGTGTTAGAATTCAGCGGGTTGGAAAATGGATGGATGGATGTACAAGACTTAATGTAATGTCAGCAATTTATTTATATCTTTCTGTCCCGTATTGTCTTGCCCTGATGAAGAGGTACGAGTCCTGAAATGTGCTGGCCTTGATAGAAAACAGGCGAGTATTCATCGGTATATCTTTCAATCATGGATACCACAGCTATATTCATTTTGGATACTTTGTTATGTAATATCACACAGCTAACAACTAATTACCTTATCTGCCTGTGTATAAAATGTATTAAAGTGGGTGTTGATTGTGAACATGGTTTGATAATGTGAAGACAGATTTTTGAAAATGTACCTTGCTGTTCTTTGTTTTGAATTCTAAGAATGGGAGCAAAGCAGAAACCAGCCAAGCAAAACAAATACCAGTCAACTGCAGGGCTCCTCATAAACACCCAAACACAGTGGGGACATTTTGAATTATCACTTAAGCTAACATACAGAAATTGGGGATGTGGAAGGAAAACCAAAGTATATTGGGGAGACATTCTAGAGTTGTGAGGAGAATGTACAAAGCACCCACTGAGGATGATTTCCCCCTAGGACACTGGGACAGTGTGGAAGCAGCACTAACCACTGTGTCACCATGCGCATTTGAAAAAAAAAACCAATGTAACTGGACTGAAACAAAACATTTGATTGTTACAAGAATATTGAGGGCTTACTAATAGGTATGATAGGTATGAATTATGTCACACTACACTGTTCACCATTACAAGTACCATTTGTTTAAAAAGTAAAACAATTACACTGGTGCTTCCTCTAAGAATGGTATGAAAAACAAAATTGGTGTAAAATGCCTTTTAGAAAGCCAATAGAAATTCGACTAAATGCTTTCTGTGCAGACAAAATAGAAAAGGTTGAGAAGAGCTTCATTTTGTAGTCATCATCTGGACAAACTCCTCATAATTGACTTGTCCATCTCCATCGGCATCGGCCTCTCTAATCATTGCATCAATTTCTTCATCGGTTAATTTCTCCCCAAGGTTTTTCATGACCTGCCGTAGTTCATTTGCACTGATTGTCCCATCACCATCCTTGTCGAACACCCTGAAGGCTTCACGAATTTCTTCTTCTGCATCTGTATCTTTCATCTTCTTAGCCATCATGATCAAGAATTCATTGAAATCAATTGTTCCATCTCCATCTGAGTCCACTTCGTTGATCATTTCCTGTAACTCTTTGTCTGTTGGGGTTTGACCCAAGGATTTCATAACAGTACCCAGTTCTTGAGTTGTAATGGTACCATCACCATCTTTGTCAAACACGGAGAAGGCCTCCTTGAATTCAGCAATCTGTTCAGGAGTCAGCTGGTCAGCCATGGTTCTCCAGTAGCTCTACACAGTAGCTCACACAAAGCCAAATGAGTGAATGTGTAATGGGAGAGGCATATTTATAAAAAGCTCCTGAAGTATCACGAGACGATGTGCACGAGCTTTCAACATGAGCCCCGCCCACTTCAAACAGGATCAACGTTGAGGAAAGGTGGAGAGGGAAGTTATTTCAGATCATGGGAAAGGTTTGGCCATCACAACACTAGATAGTGAAAATGGATGAATAAATGGTGTAACAAAGGTGCTATATAGGCACCTGACCCAACACAGACTCACACTGGAGGCACATATAAAAACAAGAAACTTTTATTTTTCTTCACCTGTGGGGCATGTCTTCCCCGTGTCCCACAGGCACAACACAGTCCGAAAGCAGACACAAACACCAACACACACAGTCCTCTTTTTCACCACCACTCCTCCTCCAAGCTTTGTCCTCCTCCTCCCAACTCTGGCTCCTTTAGTGGTGGCTGTTGGCCCCTTTTATAGTCCACCCGGAAGTGCTCCAGGTGGTTGACTGCTGAGTTCCGGCTGCACTTCCGAGTGTGGCGAATACGCTGCCCATAAAGGCTCAGGAGTCCCAGCTGCAGCACCCCCTGGTGGCGCCTGTGGGACCCAACAGGGCTGCACCCAACTCCAATTCCCATGGAGCCCTGCGGGAAATCGGGGCACTGCTCCAACCCAGGGGGCTATCCATCTAGCGTCCAGGGGGAGGTATTGTAAAGTCCATGGCTGCTCCCCCTGAACATATATTGAAGGGGCGTCCCGGCTGGGCATGGCCTCCAGCCGTCCACCACAATGGATAGAAATTAATGAAATAATATAGTTATGATAAACTTCATTCTTCATGTTGGTTAATAATAATAATAATAATAATAACAATAACAATAATAATAATAATAATAATACATTTTATTTATATAGCGCCTTTCCCATGCTCAAGGCACTTCACAGAGTTTAAGATAGAACAGCAGGGTATACAGTATATAGCATTGTACTAAACCAGATAAATAAATAAAGAAGAGTAAGATAGTAAATTCAGAGAAAAGCCTAACAGACAACATAATTGATGGTCTTGCACACACACACACACACACACAGGTTACATGAGTATCTTGACATGGAGGTAAACTGAAAGAAGGGTAATAAAGTCAGGTAGAGCTAAAAGACAAACTGAACAGATGAGTTTGGAGTTATTTTTTAAAAGAATTCATGGAGTCAGCTGATATGATTAATTTTGGTAGGTCATTCCAGAGTCTGGGCGCTATACAGCTGAAGGCCCTGCCGCCCATGGAGTGTAGATTAGTGTTGCCAGAATCAGAGGACCTTAGTGGGCGGACAGGCACAGAGTGATAGAGAAGGTCACTGATGTAGTTTGGCGCGAGGTTATTTAAGACTTTGTAGATTATTAGTAGGATTTTATATTCGATTCTGTAAGACACAGGGAGCCAGTGAAGGCGGAGCAGGATGGGTGTGATGTGCTCGCTGCTGCTGGTTCGTGTAATGATGGTTAGATCTAACCTTGTCTGAAGCTCTTTCTCCTGGTTTCAAATATGTAAGCATCAGCTTTAACCACATAACACTGTTTCATCTTCCACGTCATTTCATGTTGAGTTCTTAATTCTTTCAAGGGGTCTGAAAATCCTGTGAGTGATGTGGACCATTCACCATATGTTTTAATGCATGTCAGGACTTTGTAAAAATTAAGGTTAGGGTTAAATAAGTAGAACCCCTCTGTGGCGAGTGGCTGGGGTTGGTACCCAGCCCGGACACCCAGGGCTTACGCCTCCTCCAGACCACGAGGGGGCGACCGCCCTTGTGGCTTTGGGGACCACGGGAACAGAGCTTAGAAGCGCAACCCTATAGGGGCCCGTGGTCACTGCTACGGGGCCCCCCAATGCCTGAGGAGCCCTGGCTCTCAGCACACCTGGAAGTGCTGGGGGGAAGAAGACCAGGGCCACCAGGAGTGCTTCTAGGTGCACAGTCAGTACTTCCGCCACACTTGGGTGTACCAGCGGAAGATTATCGGGAGGCACCTGGAGCACGTCCAGGTGGGGATAAAAGAGGTCACCTCCCTTCATTCGTTGGCTTGAGTTAGGAGGAAGAGAGACGGAGCTCGGGAGGAGAGGAAAGGAGGCGGCCTGAAGAAAGAGAGGCAAGGCATTGTAGACGCCTGGATTTTGGGGGAGTTTTGGGGTTGTGTGTACTTTACTGTTGTAAATATGTATAATAAACGTGTGTTGGGTGAACCATCGGTGTCCGCCTGTCTGTGTCCGGACCATATTCCACACCCTCCATGCTCTGCAGTATTGGCTGTGGTGCAAAGGCACACTGAATGCTCATTTGTCAGATATACCAAAAGGATGCTAACATATATTGAGTCCTAGGAGTCTTATAGTCAGCTAGTGGGCAATCACATCACCAAGTAGCTACTTCTACCTCATTTTGTAATCAAATGGATTTCAATTTGGTGACTAAGGAGACCACTGCATTAAGTAAAAATGCCTTGGGTTGGATTGTTAAACCCAATTCATTATTCAGTTTGTAGCAGTGCTCCCTGATAAGAATTCCCCCTCACACCAACCTTTGTGATCAATGCACCGCCAAACTGCCTCGGCTACCTGTGATGGCACAGAATTTAAAAGACAGCAGCTAGACAGAGAAGAAGTCATCTTTATAAGTTCATAGGAATTACTTATGAACGCTTTGAAATCACTTCAGTTTTTATCTGCTTGGTACCTCATTTCTCACCAGTATGAGAAAACTCTCACATATGTTATACCATTTGATTTATCTTAATGTGTGTAGTTATGCAAGATGTCAAGCTTTGTTGGGGTTTCCCCTATTTTTATTCTTCCAGACCAGAAAAAAAGCCTCCTTTTTAGACAATTTGTGGACCATATTTTCTGCAAGTAATGATTCCCCCTATAATAAAAGGTAAACCAATAGGTGTCTTCAGCAAAAATGATCAGAAGGACTTGAAGCTGTGCATACCACATCAACAGACACAAGGGGTTAACCCCCTAATGGGATATGAGGGGTCAAAGTTACTTCTTTTCACAAAACTGAAAAAATGGGGATCAGTAATATAAGCATGTGGATTATCACTTTATGCCATTTCGAGATTACTGATTGTGCATATGGTAATATTTTGATATTTGATTCTTTACTGGTGGTCCTAGCCCTCTAAAAGCCACTCCCAGAAGGTTAAAAGTTGACATATTTCAAATACACTGGTCAACAAGCATTTTGCTACTGGGATTCTTTCATCTTTAGTATAAGAAATTTCACTTACGGACTCCAAATCTGAAAACCGTTTTCATCCAGCATGTCCCATTTTTTAGTTATGATGCTCCAGGTCTTGGACAACTAGGGTGACTGGACAGTAAAAGTAATGCGTTTCAGCATTTAAGAAATAAGTTTGGTCTCAAGAAAAGTGAAGCCAAAATTAAGGAAGATGTTTTTGTTGGCCCTGAAATCCATGAACTGATGCTTGACGATGAGTTCAAAAGGAAACCGAAGCCAACTGAATCAGAACCCTCATTTGTGCAGGTTGTCCAGAATTTTCTTGACAAGCACAGAGCAGAGAATTATACTGAGCTTGTGGAGAATATGCTGAAAGTACCGTATTTACTCGTGTACCATGCGCCCTCGTGTAAGACGCACACCCAAATTTTTACAAAGAAAATCGCAAAAAAAATTTGCCCTGTGTACGAAGCGCATTGTGATTGTATAGGAAGCATTTAGGGCACATTTTCTGCTTTTGTTGCATGACGAAAGAGCGAGCGAGAGAGAGAGAGAACGAGAGAGAGCGAGCGTGCGCGAGCGAACGAGCGTGCCCAAGAAGAAGTAGTAAACATTACAGAAAAAAATGTCCTCGTGTATGACGCGCACCTGATTTTCTAATGCTAATTTTCGGGAAAAAAAATGTGCGCGTGGTACATGCGTAAATACGGTATATTAGCTTACGGGAGCCAGAATGTCACTGAAGACACATTTTTTACATTCTCATCTCGACTTTTTTCCACCAAATCTAAGCGATGTCAGAGATGAGCACAGGGAAAGATTTCATCAAGATACAAAGGTGATGAAAAACTGATATCAGGAAAAATTTTCTCCGAGCATGATGGGTGACTACTGTTGATTCATGCAAAGAGAGACAGATGTGCAGTACAAGCGCAAGAGCAATTGCCTCAGATAATTTTGAGCACACTGACCTCACTTTTATATTGAGGCAAATTGGCATAAATATGGGTTAAAGTGTCTTCTGGTTTGTTTTCAGAATAAACACATTCAAACAATTTTGGTGGGACAGAGTTCAAACTCTAGATGTTGTGTTGATATATTGATATTCAAAAGTGTCAAAACGGCAATGATGTGCATCTCAAAAATCTGATGTGCTAGCTTAATTCTGATTTCATATATGAAATCAGTGTAAAAAACATAATAGAGAGCGGGTCTGAAGTTCCCAGTAGCAAACAAAAAATATTTTTTTGTAGACCAGTGATATCAGCAGACTATTTCAAAGTCAGTGATCATGAATGTGATGTTATTTTTGATTTTTGATCCTTTACTAGGAATCTTGCCATAAAAATGGACTTGGATCAGAGGGTGAAAATTGACAAATTTCTATTGCAAATGAGAATATTTAGACTTTAAATGTTTAAATTGAAACACACCTTTTAATACTTCAGATATTTGACTCAATATATATTATGTACTTCTACCTCATGAAGTAAATCATTTACAGTACATTACTCTCAGTGTCTATATCCTGAATTAGGGTGGCTTATGCTAATTCAGAATTTTTTCTGCTATTTTTATTACAATGCTATAGTCTACTGGGGCCAGAAAGAAAACACATCTGGAGAGAACTCTCTAGAAAGTGTGTAGTGAATTGAGAGACTGAAAAGGCTCCACCTACAGGGTGGCTCCCTAAACCCCGCCCCCAAATTCCTCCAGTCTGAGTGAGCACTTTAAACATTTAGGGTTGCAGTGTCTTATTTCTCCCCACATATTAGACATATAAAGAAAACAACTATGGAAACACAGGGAGAGAAAAAAAAGAAAACTGAGTTGAAGACTGTCGTTACAATTCAAGAGCTCAGCACCATAAGGTAACCGAAGCGTAATCATGAATTTGTATGCCTTGCTGTCATTTTTGATTATTGCCTCACTACATGGCAACACAGCAACAAAGTGTTTAGAGTGGGGTTTTCCAGCTCCAGTCCTGAAGTGCTACCGTGTCTGCAGATTTTCATTCTAGTCCTTTTCTTAATTAGTGACCAGTTTATACTGCTGATTACCTGCTTTTCCCTTCATTTTAATGTAAAGATTTAGTACTCTGAATCGCTTCATAAACACATAAACACGTTTTAATGTCTGATGAAATCAAGGCATAGAACAAATAAACAGTTGCAAATAAAAAAAGTAAGTCAAGGAATCATTGCGTGTTAAAATGTTTATTCAAATTTTTGATTCATCAAAGTAGCTACCTTTTGCTAATACAATAAAATAGCCAAACTGTGGTAACCCCTTTGACTCAGAATGCCAGTCACTCTGCAAGTCTCCATCTCTACCTCCAGACCATCACACATCCTTCTCCATGTTTGACAGTGGTGTCACATACTGAGAAGCCATCCTTTCACCAACTCAACGGAGTACAAACATCCTCCATGATGAAATTTAGCTTCATCAGTCCATAAGACTTTCCTTCCAGCCTGCAGTAGTCCACAGTGCGTATTTCAAGGCCCTGTTTTGTCCTTTAAGGAATGGCTTTCTTACTGCTACTCGCCCAGGCAAACCTGCAGCATCAAGTCTCCTCTTCACAGTAGAAACTGACACTTGCTTTTTTCGACCTGCACTGTTAAGCTGTGCTTGAAGCTGTTGTTCTGTGAGGCTCCTATCATGCAAGCTGCTGACCCTCAGAAACTTCTGATTGGGTTGTGACTTTGGGTCTGGCAGATCTTCCAGTTTCCAGTGGCCTTTGGATTGTGTAGGACACCACTGTACTCACTGACACTTTGATTTTTTTTGCAATTTCTCTAAATGAAAGGTCTGCCTCTCTAATGGTAATAATGCTATATTTGTTAATTGTTGTTTTCTTGCCATTATCACTAGAATTTACAACTCTCTACAGTGCAAAATTGTTCAAGTAATACTTCAAAGAGTGCAGTAACACAATCTGTTCAAACTCTGCTTTAATGCAGACAGAGGGTTTTTAAGTAATCAACAGAAGTTAGGACACCTGTGCAAATTGTTTGTAGCACTGTCTTGCGTAGAGTTCAGTGAAATTCTTGTTTGTCACGAGTCGTTACTAAAGTACAGCATTAGTATTCTGTAAGCTATTATATGTACTATCATGATTACTGTTTTATCTGTTTTAGTCCCTGAAAAGAAAAAATGAAATCTCATGTAGAATGCAAATGTGCTGGAGTGATTTGTACCATATAAGTTGATAAATATTTTGTATGTCTTTATTTGTAAGATAGACATAGCAAATATAACATCACATAGTGTTTCTGGTGGCCTGTTTTACTGTATGGATTAGAACAGTGGTGCTTTGGTGTTTAGCTAACCAACTCCTCCAGTTTTTAGGGCTGACTCAGGATGTGAAATTTATGGCAGTGGTGGTTGTGGATGGAGCATCAGACCAGTTTGGCATTGGTGAATGTGTTTGGATTTAAGAGTCTATAAGCTGTCACCTGCAGGAAGGTCATAAACTGTTTAAACAAAGCAACTGGTGGATAAGTTCTACCTTGAGCACTTTCTTTGGTTAATGGGCCTAAGAAGGGACAGATAAGCTAATTCTATTGGTCTGAAGTATGGCTATTTATGATTGGTTTAACTCAGAAGTCATTCTGCATCACAACGCCCCATTGATTTGTGGTTTGTGAAGAGAATGGTATAAAATTGGTCATCTTGCCTTTACCTCTCTCTCTCACACAATCTGACCATGAAGAGAAGACCACGATGAAGACAGCTGTATCTCAGCAGCCATATCGAGACAGGCATTTGGCCTGTTTCAATACTCCATTCCAAGACCATGTGGTAGCAAAACAAGCGAGATTGAAGATAAGCCAAGAGCCACCTATGGGCACATGATGCACCACTACTTAGGCCAGTGGTTCTCAAACTGTGGGGCGGGCCTCCCTAGGGGGGCACGAAGTAACAAAAAGGGGGGCGCAAAGATGTGAAAAAAAGAAAACAAGAATCGAAAATATGAAAAATACATCTATTGAAACCAAAACAAATTAACTTAAACTACATTCTGATACTAGATAAATAAATATAGAGTTAGATAAATGTTGATAAAAGTTAAGTAGGTATAATAAAATATGCATCTATGATATATCATTAATTAAAAAAGAACAAATTGGTATTAGTGGGCTCCTTTCAAAAAAAACGTTAGAGGGGCGCGATTAAAACTGTTATGAAAACTCGGGTCGCAAATACTTAAAAGTTGAGAAACGCTGACTTAGGCTGTTCTGACATAGTTTGCCAATATTCACATTGTATTCTGTTTTCTTAATATTTTTGGGCATTTTATCAATAACACCTTTAAATATGTAACTTAACTCCTGCTTGTTTCTTTACTCTGTCTAATTGCCTGAGCTTACATATGTAGAAGGGAAGAAGGGAGGAAGTGCAAAAGTACCTGACCACAGAGTGATAAGTGTATTGGATTTAAGATATTTTATTAAGGTGTCTACACAATAAAGAATATGAAAGGGGCAAATACGGTCATCATAAGACACTGTATGACAAAACAACAAACCTTAAATAGTACTAGTATATGTACATACCAATAATTTTTGAACAAGAGAGCTACTGACATACAGTACATGAAGTAGGAGACAGAAGGTTTGAAAAGAAAAACAGACAGTGAGTAGGGTACAATCAGAGCAGGTGTCTGATAGGTCACTTTTATGATATCGTACTTTGGATGTGTAAAGAAGAGAAAAACACAAACTGGATGAAGATGAGGACTAAGTGGTACAGTGAAAAGGAGAAAATAAAAATGAGAGAGAGAGAGAGAGAAGCAAAGAAGCTGGTTTTCCATGCACTATGCCTTCTATTTACAGCTTAGAAAGAAAGAAAGAAAGAAAGAAAGAAAGAAAGAAAGAAAGAAAGAAAGAAAGAAAGAAAGAAAGAAAGAAAGAAAGAAAGAAAGAAAGAAAGAAAGAAAAAGATGACTTGAACAAGCCTTACTTGATGCATTGACACTAATTAGCCTGACCTTACAAATAACCAGGACAAAGCTGATATCTTCTAGCAGCTTTAGTAACAGTATGCACCAATAGTACAGAACAATAATATTAAAGATGATGAGTCCACTTCTGGAGATAAGACACTTCCTACAACTCCAAACTCAAACAATCCATTCCCTATACAGCCATTTATTTATTTGTTTTTGTGTCAATAAGTGAACCCCAATCACTCAATTACATTTGTACATAGTGGCCATAGACCTTTTAATGTCAATGACAATTTATTTCTATAGCACCTTAAATAACCAACATTAAAGCAAAGTGCTGTACAGCATAATAAATATCGCAATCTAAAAAAAGAAAATAAAAGTAAAATAATCAAAATGCAGGTAACAAAATGCATTGATTGTAAAGGGCTCAAGAACCTAGAACAGCTCTGGAAAACAAAAAAGTTCCTAAGCTCGGCCTCACATGCACTAACACGCTAAGACGCTGTCCTAATAAACAATGGTAGACTGTGTCAAAGTTGAGGGGAAGCCACTAAGGAGTCACAGTCTCCCTTCAATTTCAAGCAAAAGTGGGGAGTAGTCAGATGTGATTGCCCTGGCCTGAAGATCTTCAAGACCTTGAAAATAATGCTAGACAAAGTAGCTGCATTAAATAACCGGGAGCCAGACCGCGGCGAGCATTGTAGACCAAGAGTAAAGCTTACATTTAATTCTGTACCCTACCAGAAACCAATGGAGTGCAGCTAAAATTAGCAAAATACAGCGCCTCTTCTTAATGCCAGTGATCATCCTCTCGGCCACATTGTGACAGCACAGATTGATTACCACCCAAATAGAGGGCATTGTAGTAATCAAATCAGGAGGTAATAAAAGCATGAAAGACTATCTCAAAGTTCTTAAAGGATTTAGATATAAGATGATAAAGACTGCATTTCACAACTGACTTTATCTGACTAACAAATTTAAGCGTTGTATCAAAAAAACACCCAAACTGTTGACAATCGAGCTGAGTATAATACTCTCAAAATCTAAATTCAAGTTCTTGATTTTTATGCATATTTCTAAAAGCAATTAGATCAGTTATTTCTAATTAAGCTGAAGAAAGCTCTCTGCCCTCCATACTTTGAAAGTACTCAGTATGAAGCTCAATTTTTCGAGTATCCCCAGAGGTCAGATACAGATAAATCTGGATTTTGTAAAAAATGTTTTTGATATTTGTTAATTGTGCTATCAGAAGAAAGTTGATTTCCTACAAATGTGCTGTGGCACTTTGCTAACAATTAGTTTGTTATATTTATTGTAATACAGTAATCCCTCGCTACTTCGCAGTTCACTTTTCGCGGATTCACGACTTCGCGGGTTTTTAAATACAAGTGATTGCCCGCCTATCGTGGAAGTTATGTTCCAGACCCATCAGCAACAGGAGAAAATCCGTGATATAGAAAGACCATATAAATAAACATTTTTATAGTTTAAGCCTTAAAATACCCATCCCACATGCTTTAAACACATGTAAACTTATAAAACACACTTTGTTAACACATATGATATGTGAATGTCGGGCTAAGGATATGAGTAACATCTCACCAGGCCCGGTCTTAGGTATTATGGGCCCTAGGCGAAAGGGGGGTCCAGGGGCTCTCTGAGGGGGGCGGAGCCTCCCTGGAAGCTCTGTGAAATGCGTGAAAATTAGACCAAGGAGTCGATCCGGGGCCCCCCAGACGCCGGGGCCCTAGGCAGTCGCCTACTTCGCCTATGCCTAAGGCCGGGCCTGATTGGGACAAATAATGCTGTCATATATTTAAGTATATATGACAATTGCTCACTCGGACAATTTGTTTTGGGGGTCCCCAAGAAGGCGGGGGCCCTAAGCTATAGCTTGTGTAGCTTATATGTAAATCCTGCACTGCATCTCACTATTATAAAACATTTTAACTTCACGCAAGACATGACAGTGAGACAGGAAAATAAGTGATGTACAGGCTTTTAAATTATTGACACGCAAAGCGACAAGCAGCACAAAGCCAGCACAAAGTCCACTTCTCCTTAGCGTTCATTCAGCTCTCCACCCCCTTGACAATGCGAAGTGGCAGGAGCGTACTGCGCCTCCGGGGAGGGGGGTTTGAGCGAACATGCGTTCAGCCCTCACACACCCCCACTCCTCCTCCTCCTTCCGAACGCGCAGAGCGACAAGCAGGCATTTTGGCAGAAGCAGCACAAAGTCCATTTCTGCTCAGCGTGAGTTCAGCTGCTCCCCTTCACAAAGCGAGTGCAGACACATCGATGTCTGATCGCTGCGTGCAGTGTGCAGTGTTGGTCTGCGGTGTTTAAGAATGTAGAAAGTGTTTAAGAGCATAGGAAGTGTTTATAAGAGTGTGGGAAAGGTTAACAAGAGAGTGAGAAAGGTTTATAAGAGTGTGGGAAGGGTTTATAAAGCCTTAAAATATGTATAAATAATAAAATAAATATAGGTCGCTACTTTGCGGATTTTCACCTATCGTGGGGGGTTCTGGAACGTAACCCCCGCGATAGGTGAGGGATGACTGTACACTTCTTCATTTTTTCCAACTTGTTGGAAAAACCTTCTCCAAACAAGTTGGTCCTGCAAATCGCCAGTCAAGCCCTTTTCCTTCAGATCTTCATTTACTTTATCCATCTACCTCTACTTTGGCCACCCTCACTTTCTCTTCCCTTGTACTTTATGCCCATCACTCTTTTGCCTACATATTCATTGTCTCTCCTTTATATCACAAGTTCATACCTCTTTAACCTACTTTCCTGTTACTTTCTTAGATCTCTCTCCCACTTCTGTTGTACCTGTGATTGTCTCATTTTTTATTCTGTCCATTTCTGTAACGCCACACATCTGTCACAACATTCTCATTTCAGCCACATCCATCGTCTTCTCCTGTTTTTCCTTTACAGGCCTTATCTCAGCTGCACATATCACTGCTGGTCTTATCACTATCTTAAAAATCTTACCTTTAACCCTTGCCTTCATTCTTCCATCACACAATACTCCTTATACCTTCTTCCAATTGTTCCATCCACACTGCACTCTATGGGTTATCTTTGCATCTCATCTTCCATCTTGGGCTACCACTGACCCTAGATATTTAAACTTATCCATTCTTTTCAACAGCTCTCCCTACAGGTTAGCTTCTGAATCCTGATCATCATTAAACCTCACATATTCTGTCTTCTTCCTATTTACCTTCAGTCCTCTGTCTTCCAAAGCCCTTCTCCATTCTTCCAACTTCTTCTCCACTTCCTCTTTTCTGCTGCTACACAACACAGTGTCATCAGTGCCAGGCGGATCAGTCTTTTATCTCATGATTCCACACATCACTATCCAGATTAAAGAGGTCAGGACTAATAGAAGATCCTTGGTGCAGACCTACTCAGACTAGAATCTTGTCTTTTTCCCCAACACTGCCTCATTCCCTCATACATATCCCTGGACAATCCTGACATACTTCTCCTTTCTCTCTCATGCACCTCAAAACCTGTTGACGTGGCACTCTATCATAAGTCTTCTCCAAATCAATAAACACCATATGCAGTTCTTTTTGTTTTTCTCAATGCTTCTCTAACAGCTTTCTCATTGCAAGGACTGCATCAACTGATCCTCTCCCTGGCTCCTCTGTTAAGCTTTCTCACTATTTATTGTAATTCACTAATGAAAACAGAGGGCTATGAATTTTACCCGATGTAAAAGTTTGCATTTAATTTCTACTTCAGTGCCTGTACCTAATTTATAATTGGCACATGTGATGCTCATAATGTGTGATCATCTGTGTGTGCTTAATGGAGTAGTGAGGTGAGATGTGGTGAGGGGGGGGCTTTTGAGCTTCAACACCCTAGAGCCTTTGAGAGGTCTTAATCCAGCCTTGACAAGACTTTTCTCTCTCTTTCTTTCAAAATATATGGTGGCCTGACAAAATTAGGAGCCCTATAGGGCCCAAGAGTAGTCGGGAGCATGTGCACCCACCACACAACAAACCACCCGGATTGAGACCCATTCTGGTGGTGACCCCTTAACACCACACTAACCCTAACCCTAACCCTAACCCCAATCCCCAAGTTTCCCTGTAAATTGGAGGACCTGCTTGCAGGGATGGATGCAAATTAACGTCATACCCTGGATGAAGCAATTGCAGGTTAAAGGCCTTGCTGAACACTCCACACTGTGTATAGAGCCCAAACATGTATATAATTCAGTGATATTTTCATATCGTTAGCTTCCCAGAGCATTCAGAGCACTCTGATGTGCAGATCTTTCCTGGCCAACTGAAATGCTCCTGGTGATGCCACTGCTTGGCCTCCCTGTCTGAGAAAAAAAAAAGCCTAGCTAGGATTTCAGTAAAGTGCATCACTGCATTAAAGTATAATGACATTGGCTCCAGCAGACCCCCGTGACCCTGTGTTCGGATTCAGCGGGTTGGAAAATGGATGGATGGATGGATGGATGGACATTAAATGTCTAATAGTCAGTCAGTCAGTCAGTCAGTCATTGTCCAACCCACTATATCCTAACACAGGGTCACGGGGGTCTGCTGGAGCCAATCCCAGCCAACACAGGGCACAAGGCAGGAACAAATACTGAGCAGGGTGCCAACCACCACAGATGTGTGATAGTGATAAGTTAAATATCAAAACTGATCTTGCTGGCCAAAGACTGAACTGTACTTTATTGAGAAAAACTGTTTTACTTACCTGTAAAAATGTTTTTCAACTTTGATGAAATTGATGTCAGTCTTCTCACAAGAACAAGGCTTTTTTCTGCATCCCTGTCTAGGCCTAGTCTACTAAACAGTACATATTCAATCTGTTATTGATCTTAGCTGTGTGGGATTGATTCAAGATTCATCAAAGATAGAAAAAAATTCTTTTACAAATAAGAAAACTTGCCTTTCTTCCCACTGAACATCACCTCAGTTAACACAGTCCATTCAAAGTACTGAGACCACCTCCATAAGCACAACTGAGCTCAGAGTTGATCAGTCCATTACGCGACACAGGAGACCTCCTTGGGTGCCCTAATCTCAGGGGTGCCATTTACAGATGTTAAAGGGTACTTGCTACGGATATCAAAGGGGACCCAGCTAAGTCATCGGAGTGGGCACAGTTACCCGCTGGGTGCCATTTTTCAAAGTAAAAGTGCACATGCTCCATACACCATGGGGTGTGCATTACGTAAAGTCTGCGATATACACACAAAGGGCCACCATTTGTGTTACTGAAGAGGCACACGTTCAATACTCACTAAAGTCTGTCCACCCTGCCTGCAGCTCCAAATAAACTTTAACCAGCACTACCTGAGCTCAACTTGCGTATTCCAGAATTGTAAAAAAATAAATAAATCACATATACACAACTGTACCAAAGCTCTATTCTTGCAAATCGGTTCTCTCATATCAAGTACGTTAACCTGCTGCCAACAGACCAATCGCCACTCTTTCCAAACAGAACACAAGCCTAGTTTTTCTTCAAAATGTCAGTTTTATTTTGTTTATCCATTATTATCACTCAAGTCTCTAGAAGGATCTAAAGCTGATCCATGGCGGCTGCTGCACAAATGCATCCTTGCACTCTCTGAGGATTGACAAGCCTGAGGCACAGTTCACCAGCTCCTCAATGACTTCTCTGAAGTTAATAGTGCAAATAAAACAACCAAAACAATGTCTTTTTCAGTGTGATTGCCTGATTTAAGGCTACAACATTTTTCCAAGCTTTATGATTTTTTTTCTAAAATGATAAAAACTATACAGAATATTAATTGTTTCCATACTGTACAATAGAAAGCTGTAAAGAAGGCACAAAAAATGTATATCCATCTGTTTGTGTTGTAAATCGACTTACCAGTGAAGAGTTGAAACTATTCAAGATTATTGGATGCAAGACAAGAACTTTCATTAAACACTTTCACAGATGGCACAACTTACAGTTGCCAATATACCTGACACACGCACATTTTTCAGATGTGGGACAAAATGGAAGACCTAAGAGAAAATCCACATGGACACAGGAAGAACCTGTTTACTCCTCACAGAGAAATGAACCCAGGTCCCTGGAGCTGTTAACCACTATGCCACCATGTCGCCCCAAACTGAGATGCATAACTGAAAAGAGCAAACACTAAAGGCATTTCAATGACATTCCACATGCCGATAATCATTGCACACTTCATGTAGCGTTTGCAGCATTAACAAACCAATGCCGGCAGCAAATGGCTCAATCAACTGGAAAGGCACGCCAACATTTGCAGTCTTGTCTATAATTTACAGAGTTGCCTTTCATTCCCTACAAATGCTAAACAAATGTTCAGAAACACTAAAGACGCCAACATTTGCCGTCAAATTGCGGGATTCCTAGTCGTACTGTTACCACCGACTTCCTGGGGGAGGCCTCAATGGTGTCGCTCGTATTCTGGATAGACCACATCACTTTATCGTATTGGGAGTGTCTTGTGATGCGTGGTTGAACTTTGTATTTCCTGAATGAACAGATGTAGGATTACTACAGTGAACTTGCCTTCACTGGTGTATTAACAATACCTGGCACCCAATCCAGTACCATTCAACAAAATTGTCCTATCCTTGAGATTTCTTTACATTGCATACTTCTTAGTCCATTCCCTTGCCATTTTGTTGTATTTTTCTTCATCACATTTGTAGATCTGTGCTATGTCTGGTACAAGCGGGTCATCTGGATTAGGATCACACAGTAATGAGCATATAGATAACAAAACTTTTGATACAGTTAATGCCGGAGACCACTGTGATCCCAAAATATCCAGACAGATGCTCCCATTACTGTTTATGTTTGGATGATAGATCTTCGTTGTGAAGGCAACTTTGGGGGGCTTGTATGGGTAGTCTGTTGGAAAGTGAATTGTCAGAAAGAACACACCTCCTTGATACGCACTATCACTTGGACCCATGATGGTTGCTTGCCAATGAAACAGATCGTCTCCTACTGGACCCGCAGAGCACTGGGCTGGTGGATCACATTGCAAATCATTTAATTCCTTCTGTATTCGTTTCAAAGCCATAATGAATGTCTAACAAACCAGCAGTGTTTTCTCCGACTCCTCTTGCTGTTCCTGGCAGGCTAAAAGACACCTCCTGTGTCAGATGAACCACCCACATGAATAGAATAAGAGCTGACTGACTCACCAATGGTCGTGACATGCAAATTTGTATTGATTGGTATTGTTCAGCCCTACCAAAAATCTCGCGAGAAGATCATGCTGCAAAATGGGAGGGTGGAGAAAGGATGACACCACCAGCTTCACTGAATGAAGGCACATATTGTTCATACAAGTTCTTATCTGGCTAGCTACAAAATGGAATTGAGTGTGAAGATAGAATTACAGTGGGGCTGTCAAGCTGAGATGCTGTGATCATTCATCTCAGTAGAGGGCAGCAATGTGCATACGCCAGTCCCTTTTCAAAAAGATAATGTAGAAGTGCCCAGCTGCATCTGCCTTTACTGGTTTTAACAACCTTGGAGAAAATCAATAATGTTTTCATCTATCTAACCCATCCATTTTCTTTACCCATGTGCATTAATGCAGTGTATCAAATCAAGAAAAGTCTGCAAGGAGACACCTACAAGACAACAATCATCCCCAGATGCAATGCCATTCTGTAGTAGGGCAAAAATGCCCACCTATACTCATTTATATCAGGTCAGTTTAGGGATGCCAACTAATTTACCCAGCCTGCAGACAGTGATAAAGAGGTAAAAATTATTATTACATCTACTTCATTTTCATAGTAGTGTTATCAAATTGCTATGTACTAACATTTTCTTATTTTCATAATAATAGAAGAATTTAAATACTTGGGTTCAGCCATTCAAAGCAATGGAGAGTGCAGTAGAGAGATGAAGAAGAGAGTGCAGGCAAGGTGGACTGGGTGGAGAAGAGTGGTAGGAGTGATTTGTGATAGAAGAGTACCTGCTAGTAGTGTAACAGTATAAAAGTAGTGAGACCAACTATGTTGTGTTGTTTAGAGAGGATGGCACTGACCAAAGGACAAGAGGCAGAGCTGGAAGTTGAAGATACTATGATTTTCACTCGGAGGAACGAGGGTATATTAAAGGGATGACACAGGTATGACAGTTTGGTGAGAGAGGCTAGGTTAAGATGGTTGGGCATGTGCAGAGGAGAGATGAGGGGTACATTGGGAAGAGAATGTTGAGGATGCTGTTGTGGTGGACGGCCAGGGTCCATGACCGGCCGGGACGCCCCTTCGTTATATGCTCAGGGGGAGCAGCCATGGACGGTGCAATACCTCCCCCTGGACACTAGATGGCCACCCCCCTGGGTTGTAGTGGTGCCTCGGTTTCCCGCAGGGCTCCATGGGAATCGGAGTTGGGGGCAGCCCTGTTGGGTCCCACAGGCACCGCCGGGTTTGGGGGGTGGGGGGTCTGCACCCGGAAGTTCTGCCAGAACTCGGCAATCAAGCATCTGGAGCACTGCCAGATGAACTATAAAAGGGGCCAGCAGCCACCACTCGAGGAGCCAGAATCGGGAGGAGGAGAACGATGTTGCCAGGGAGGAGTGGTGGCAGAAGAGAGAGTGCTTTATTGTGTGTTTTTTTTGGTTTTTGTGAGTGGGAATGTGTACTGCCTGTGGGACACGTGGAAGACGTGCGCCCACAGGTGACGAAAAAATAAATCATTCTTCGTTATTTTACGTATGCCTCCATGTCCAGTCTGTGACGGGTTGGGCGCCTATATAGCGCCTTTTTCACACTATATATAGTGGTCACAAGGGGTTCCTGCAGCTCCCCAAAATCCAACACAAAGGCTCTGACACAAGTTCTTTAATGAACAAAAGGTTTATTTGTGTGAAACTCTTACAGGTAAGTGTTTCCCACAACACAACCTATAATTTCAACACTCAACAACTTATAGTAAAGAAAGCAAAAACAAAAACAAAGCAAAATGTGTCTGACATGATTACTCACGGCTTCTGGGGCTAGAAACTTCATCTTACTATCATGGTGACAAAGTCAACCCAGAGTGATCTAGCTGGCATTCTATTAAGACCTGTGCCCATATTTATCATGTGTCCCAGAATGATAAAACATTCCAAAAAGCTCCAAAATCTCAGAATGACACAAATGTGGTCCTAATCTTAAGAAAAGCATTTTATCAATTTCCCAATTTAGGGAAATTCTCCTACCATCACCAGGATTTAGGAGCTGTCGTGAGCTATCCCAACCCGCTAAAAGTTGCCAGAAGATGGCAATCAGGAAGAGATTGACACGCACAAGACAGAATGTTTTGGACAATAATAAACTTAAAAAAAGATATCAGATTGACAGAGATGGGATAATATTTGTAACAAATCTTATACATCACATGATCACGTCATCTACGTGAAGAAGCCATGCACTGTCAGACGAAATATCAGTAACATTAAGGAGAAAAAGCAAGTTTGCAATAGCGATAATTTGGGTATGTCTTGAATTTTGCACCAAACTTTGAACATCCTTACAACATGTGAGGCAATACGCAAACTGAAATGGCAGACAATTTAATCAAAGTTTGGAGTGCCAACTGGGTTGTCCTGTTTAGTAGAAATGAAAAATAAATGAAAGTAATGCCCATCTTGGCACAATTACCCAGGCTTAGGGGCCAAAAGAAAAGATGAATAAGTAATAATGAAAACAAAAAAAAATATATGGAAGTCAGTGCTTTCCGGAGCTCCATCTCATGGGTAGTCCATCATTCAAGTGACACTACCTTCTGGAAGTGAAGAGACCTTCTAGACAGTGAAACAGAAGGGGTGGAGTCAAAGGGAGCCCCCTCTGAAATCGGCAGGTTATCACATACTTTGACAGAACTTGGGAGAAGATCCTCCAACACACATGCGTGACAGCATATAATATTGCTCCAAGTGTGGAAGAGCACACATACTGTATATACTGTACTGTAAATCGCAAGTGATATCACAGTATCAACACACAGGTGGTTTAGGACTGCAAACTGGAAAATTCTTGATGCTGTCATGAAGTGAAAACAATTACAGACAGCTTAGCGCAGTAATCTACCTTTTTTGTTTCTTTTTTTTCTTCTTATCTTACTACTTTGAATATTCTTATTATTATCTTTGTGGTGAAGACTTAAAATTAGCAACAGAAAACATATGATTTCCAGTGATACCATTAAATGGCTTAATAAGCACCATTTTTTGGCTTGTGGTGCAGTAAATTCATTGCATCATTCATTCTGAAATGTGAAGTTCTACTCTTCACTGGAAGTGGGTGTAGGATGGTTCATAATTACTTCTCATAACCTCCTCAGGATAGGACAAATTATTAGTAATTCTGTGATGTTTGATAAATACGGGCACTGATCTCTGCCTGACATCCAAAGCTGCTGTGATTGGCTCAGCTGCTTGTTACAAGAAGTAGATGCAAAAATTAATGTGTGGAAGGAATGGGCAGATGGCTAACAATTACTTCTGTGCCTTCATTAGAAAATGAAATATTTTGATTTGTTCTAGCTTTACCAAAGGCATTTCTGCAATTTATCTTAGCCTTCCTCCATAACAATGGGTCGTTGTCGACTAACTTGAGATTGACTGTTGAGACTTTGTCTTTTGGCAAATAAATAAATATATATATAAATCTTGGGACGAGATAAGACTTTTTCAGAGAGAACTTCACATCCTGCAAGACGAGACTTTGTACCAAGAGATGGATTGAAAATCTGACAGGTCTAAGCAACAGTAGAAGAAGAAAAGACAAAGAGTAGAAGGCAAACTAGAATATCATAAACGTTCAAAAACGTTGGCGTGATACACATGCAGAGCAGGTTAGAGATTATAAAAGTATTAAAATTAAAAAGTCTCAAAAAACTGATAATAATTGCATTAGCACTAACAAATGGAAATTATTACTTGGTGAAATAATGGAACAGCTAAAAGAGATCAAATGTATGGACATATGGCAGAGCTACTACAAGTTTAATTTCAAAGAAAGCACAGTTCGGTCAGTTTATATTTATGATCACGGAGAAGCAATGCAACATAGAATCAGAAGAGTTAAACGATCAGACGTATTAGAAATTCTACAGCCAATAATGGATACAAATCCATACGTCCAAAAGTATCATACTTTACACAAAATTTATCTAAAAAACATGGACAAAGAAGTTTTCTTGGATTTCTATATGAATCCGAAAGATCACGCTCACATATATAACAAACCAACATGTGACGAATTGTCAGCGATAATAGACCTGGGAAATGACTAGCGTGTAGGGCCTGCAAAGGGCATTGGTGAATGAAGCGAGCAGGGGGCAGAGCCCCCTAGTATATATATATTGTGGTGCCCGGCGGGCGTCCATGCCCGGCCGGGACGCCCAGGAGGAGTGGAGGAGGGCTTGTGCCTCCTCCAGGACACGAGGGGGCATCCTCCCTGGTTGTATTGGGGGCCACGGGTACAGAGCTTGGAAGCTCTACCCTGTAGGGGCCCGTGGCCACCGCCAGGGGGTGCCCTGATGCCTTGGGGACCCTGGACCCCAGTGCTTCCGCCACACCAGGAAGTGCTGGGGGGAAGAGAAGAGGGGACACCCGGAGTGCTTCCGGGTACACAGCCGACACTTCCGCCACACTGGGGAGTGTCTGTGGAAGATTGCCGGGGAGCACCTGGAGCACATCCGGGTGTGTATAAAAGGGGCCGCCTCCCTCCAGTCAAGGACAAGAGTCGGGAGGAAGTAGGATGACGTCAGGAGGAGGACAAGGAGGTGGCCTGAGGAAGGCATTGTGTTGTGGCCAGGACTTTGGAGTCTTTGGGGCTTGTGAGCACAGTATGGACAATGTATATATTGTAAATAAACGTGTGTTGGGTGACATGAACGTGTCTGCCTGTCTGTGTCCGAGCCAGTATCCACAATATATATATATAGTAAGAAGAATGACCATCAGACATTGCAAAGGTTTGTGGCAGCCACCCGTATAATTTTTCCCGGCTGCAAAACTGTTGCAAAAACATTGACATGTTCACACAATCGAGTCCAAAACAGAACTGACTAATTATCCACAAGATGGCAGCTTTAAAGGCCAGTAGGAGAAGTGATGTCATCAGGACCGGAACCGGAAGTGATGTCGTTGGCTGCCCCAGAGCCAGGCGGGATTTCCCGAGAATGGTCTGCAAAAGATCAAGAGGGAGAATTAGTTCACTTCACCAACCTCTGGACCGGCGTGGAATTACATGTACTTAAACCCTCTAGTTGTGTCCTAAACATGCGTGTGTGACAATATATATATATATATATATATATATATATATAAAATATATGACTATACAGTAGGTTGCCGTCATCACAAGCACTCTGAAGTTCCACTCAAAGCTGCTCCCATGAATTCTACCACTGTTAGTCATACTGCCTACATTATTTCCTGCTTCATGGATCCTAGGTGTCATCTTTGTTCCTAAATGGTTCCACCTAATGGAGACTTACCTGATGAAATTATGTGTGGTTGGATGTCCTGCTTGAAAATCAATGAAACATATCACACCCTACAATATTGCATATTTATAGTGAGCTTACCCAAGGGTCTACAGGTCATCAAAATGATGAAGTGGCAGGGTACTCCCCTGACTGACACTGCCAATACATAGTCTTTTTTACTACCTGGCTGGACCTACAAGCTACCCCGATCCTTTCTCCAACCCACTCCACCACTTGCAAGTGGGCAGGGCTTGTTTTACATTACAATTGTTACTTCTAGTCTCACGTGATGTAAAAACTCACTGACCAGATTCTTACAAGTATGCAGGTTTGAGGCTGCTATACATCAGTCAGCATTTGTGGTTTGCTGAGCACCTGTTGTGCCAATCAAGTGTTGCATTAATTGATCATAACACAATCCTCCTAAAACATTCATTTGAACTACTGAATCATAATACCAGTGTTTAGTCATGGTAGAGGAAATTACAGCCTTAGTTTTCGACAATGGATCAGGCATGTGCAAAGCCGGATTCGCTGGAGATGATGCTCCCAGAGCTGTTTTCCCATCCATTGTAGGTCGCCCAAGACACCAGGGTGTGATGGTTGGTATGGGACAAAAAGATAGCTATGTTGGTGATGAAGCACAAAGCAAGAGAGGAATCCTGACTTTGAAGTACCCCATTGAACATGGCATTGTTACCAACTGGGATGACATGCAGAAAATTTGGCATCATACCTTCTACAATGAGCTACGTGTGGCACCAGAAGAACATCCTATCCTGCTGACTGAAGCTCCACTGAACCCCAAAGCCAACCGAGAAAAAATGATACAGATCATGTTTGAGACCTTCCACTGCCCTGCCACATATGTTGCCATCCAGGCTGTGCTGTCCCTTTATGCTTCTGGACGCACCACTGGAATTGTGATGGATTCTGGTGATGGTGTCACTCACAATGTGCCAATCTTTGAAGGATATGCTCTGCCTCATGCTATCATTCGTTTAGACCTGGCGGGTCGTGACCTAACAGACTACCTCATGAAGATCCTAACAGAAAGGGGCTACAGCTTTACCACCACAGCAGAAAGAGAAATTGTCCGTGATATTAAAGAGAAACTGTGCTATGTTGCCCTGGATTTTGAGCAGGAGTTAGCCACTGCTATCACTTCCACCACTGTCGAGAAAAGCTATGAGCTACCAGACGGTCAGGTAATCACAATTGGAAATGAGAGATTCAGATGCCCTGAAGCACTGTTCCGGCCATGTTTCTTGGGGATGGAAAGTTGTGGCATCCATGAGACCACCTTTAATTCTATCATGAAGTGTGATGTGGACATCCGTAAAGATCTTTATGCTAACACCGTCCTGTCTGGTGGAACCACAATATACCCTGGAATTGCAGACAGAATGCAAAAGGAGATCACTGCACTGGCGCCAAGCTCAATGAAAATCAAGATCATTGCACCACCTGAGCGCAAATATTCTGTCTGGATTGGAGGATCCATCCTGGCCTCTCTATCCACCTTCCAGCAGATGTGGATCAACAAGAGAGAGTATGAAGAGTCAGGAACTACCATAGTTCATCGCAAATGCTTCTGAAAAAGGATTCTATGAAAATCACTTCATAGTTTGTGATAGCGTGCTGCCAGATTCAGGATCTAGAAACTGGAAAGTTGACTGTTGAACCCTTTCTTGTTTCTTTTGCCTGAACTTGCCCCCTTAGTTTGACATCTTGTGTGTCCTTTGTCAAACTTGGAGCTTTTTCCTTCTTTCTACATACTTCTTCCTAAAAGCTTTCTTCATTTGTGGCGCTCCCTCCCCTTAGCACTCTGCATGTGTCTCTTACTCACTGTTATGTTCCTGGTATACTTGCAAAAATTCTTTCATGAGTTGTAGCTCTTTCATTTACCGCATTTTCCTACTCATTAAGTGGACAAGAGGTGTGGCATGATGGTGTAGGAGTTAGAATGAGTTGGAATCTTGGGCTGGTCTGCGTCGTGTTCCCCATGATCAACGAGATTTTTTGCAAATATCTTTGTTTTCTACTCAGATGTCAAAAATCTGTAGTTTAGGTCAATTAGGTAATCTCAATTTGTACAGAGTGTGCTCTGTGAAAGACGGTCACCTGTTTAGAGTTTGTTCCTATCCTACACACTGAAATGGCCAGCTCAACAAAGTGAATCGATAGACTATGCATACAAGTTCATTGTGTCACCTTGGCGTTACCTCCGCACATTTCATTGGCAAATATGGTATTATTTGTAACTGACCGGTGACCCTTTTCACTTTTCCCACAGAGTTCTAATTAAGAGGGTGATTCAGTTTAAATGGCTGATTATTGAAGACAAAAATCAAGGCTTTTAATCCTTCCCCTTCATACACTCGTTTAACAAAACAATTGCAGAACGGTCTCTGATGTCTCAGCGGTAAAAGTTCACTGACCTGGAGTCTCCACCCCAGGCACTTCTCCTAATGCTATCTGAAAAATCGGTTATAAAGAAAAGAGAAAGAAAGTGAGTATGAGTACCGAGCTAGCCGGGGTAAAACATCCTTGAACCATATCCCATAAGAGCTGTCGCTGTGAATGACCATTTCAGGTGATTATTCTAACATTTTGTTCAGACACCTCTTTCAAAGAAATTGATTGCTCCATCTGAAACAAAAACTGTTTCACATGTATGTGAGTTTTTAATATTGATAATTTCATTTTTCACAATCCAGTCATAATGACTCATTATAACTTGAAGCAACGGATAAGTGGAGTGTGATATTCTCTTCCAATCAACACAACTCAACTCAGTCCCGCACACAACACTGTGCCTCTAGCCCCAGTCACCTTTCTCCTGGGCCTTCCTCCCTCTTGTCCCTGGGCCACCTGTGCTCTCTCTCCAAGAGCTTCGTCCTGCTCCCGCTCCCGACTCCAGCTCCCTGATTGGAGGGAGGCGGCCCCTTTTAACCTTACCCAGATGAGCTCCAGGTGCTCTGCCTGACGTCACCTCCTGGTGTGGCGGAAGCGTCAGGAGAGCACCCAGAAGCACTCCGGGTGTCCCTGGAAGGAGCAACGTCCATTGGTGTGGCGGATGTAAATGTCCCCTGGGCTCCATGAGGCTCGGGGCTCCCCCTGGCGGTGGATATGGGCCCCAACGGGCCTGAGCCTCCCTGCTCCCCTTCCCGTGGGCCTCTTCTACTCCAGGGCGGCTGCCCCCTCGTGGCCCGGAGGACAAATGTGCCACCTCTCGGTCCTTCCAGGCGTCCTGGCCGGGTCTGACCCCCAGCCGCGTACCACAGGAGATAAAAATATAGTGCACTCTTAGACAGGGGTATATACTCGGAATATAGGTTTATAACAGCATACATTATACAGAGTGTAGTGAAATATTTTAACTTGCATGAGGAGGTTAACATGCAACACATCACTACTCTCCGGTGGTGGGTTTAAGGAGTATCACTAGTTTGAAGCTTCTGCCTTCCTTGTCTAGAAAATTCCAGAACAAATCAGCGGTATTCCAACCATCCATACATTTCTTAGCCTGGAGGGTCATGTGGAAGCAGAGACCACTGTAAGTATCTGGCTCAACATTACTACTTATATTCATTTTCTATTAAAAGAACTAATGTTTCATATAATATATGATTTTGAATGTTTGTGTGTTAATGGCCGATACAACTCCAAATCCAAAAAAGTATGGAAAACGCTAATCAAAACAAACAAGGAGAGATTTGTAAACTCTTTTCACTCTGTACAATATTAAAAATGATATAGCAACACAGTATTTGATGTTTTATGATTATGTTATTTTGAAAAAAAAACCACTCATGTCAAATCTGATGGCAGCAACCTGCTCCGGAAAAGGTGGGACAGCCAGGTGTTTATCATCATGTAACAGCATCATTTCTTTAATTAACACTTTTTATCGTTTTGGACACTGATGCACAACTTGGTTAAGTGTAGCAAACAGAATCATCCCACATTAATCCATTATGCAGGTCTTCACCTCCATAATTGTACAGTATGGCCTACATTGCTGTATTTTGCACCTCATAAAGCCCCACTCATTCTCAATCAAGGATGGGTCAGAACTGCAGCAGGCCTCTCTGCTTATGCAGCCATGCACCTGTAATAGTGAAGAATGTGATTTACCGTTGTCCTTTTGCAAAATGCAGGAATGTCCAAATTGTATACATATCTTTCTTCAATAATGGTTATCCATGTCATGGGCACAGACACACCCCATACCATGACAGGCATTGGTCATGCCACTCTTAAAAGCTTAGATGGTTCTTCTCCTCTTTGGCTCGGAGAGCACAATGGCTGTTGCTACCCGATTGACGTACCTCCCAGATTTGCTCGCGCATGCGTATTGAAAGCCTAACATACTGTGAAGTGTTCACGCATGCGTTAAACAGATTGGACAGTGCCGTAAAGTGTGCAATGATGTAGCCTTTCAATACGCAGGGCTAACGATGGGGACCAGGTAGTGACACACTCCGCATGCTCTTAATGAAAAAAAGCAAAGAAAATCCACTTCATGGCACAGCACGATCTGAACTGTGCATGCCGATCCACAACTGACAATACAGTATATTCATTTTAGTTCCACATTACTTGACCATAATGAGAATATTCAATCTGCAAAATAAATGAACCAGCCTTTGTAGCACAACATCTGAGATTTTGCCTCAGGTGCTGTCATCCAAAGTTCGATCCCTGCAAGGTGAAGTATAGGGATGTCGTGTACTCTCTGTATTATTTAGCAGGTACTGTTGAAGCAGATTAGGCAGCACGGGCACCCTCAGCCCCAGAGAAGGCACTCGGAGTCTCAGGACAGGTAGCAGAATCAAGCTTTATCGTACAGCACACATACAGACTCAAATCAGATGACTTGAACAATTAACAAATATGGCAATCTTGTATTCATTGCAATTCTTATCCAAAGTTTCACCTCAATCCCTTTCATTCAGCACTCTCATCTGATTCCATTTCCCACAGCCTTGGTTCTACCTCTCATTAATTGCACCATTGTTTCCTAGCTTAATGAACATGGCACGCCATCTTATCTGTCAAGGCTGTCCGGCAGGCTTCCTCCCTTCCTGGGTCTTGTCTAGTTGTTACAATCAGGTCAGATGCTGTAGGAATCAAGAGAATAAAGCCACTGGTTCAAATCCTCCTGTATTCCAATGGCTATTAATCTTACAAAAAAGTTCAACTTTACATCCACAGACTTAAATTAAGTGAGTAAACTGTTATCACTTGAATCAATCATTAGTCAAATCTAAATGTCAATTTAATTTTTATGTGTGATATGTTTGATCAATGTTTTACAGTAAGTGCTTGCTGCTACATTTCATATTTGTAATAAGTTTGTTTTTAGTGATGTGTTTTAAGGTTATTTTGTGGTGTCTCTGTAAAACCAACCTTATCTATTAAGACAATAAAACTGAACTGAATTTAACAGCTGTAAAATAAAATATTCTCTAGTAACTGAGCAGAGTTTAAACAGCATGAAATTGTTCAGTTTATGATTACCACCATGTGGACAGAGTGCAGTGACATTCTTTCTTACCAGTTTAATCAACATAACACACCAGCGTTGTTTTAGTGCAGACTCTTCATCTAATGTGAATGGTATTATTCACCCATATTTATAAAGAGCCAGTTCATTTTTATTGCTTTAAAAAAAAGGAAATACAATACACTGCTTTATACATTTTTATTGAATAAATAAATTGTATGTTTAAAAATAACAAAAGTGAAAGATGTGGGAACAATGTTTCTTAAAAAAATATATATATACAGTGGTGTGAAAAACTATTTGCCCCCTTCCTGATTTCTAATTCTGTTGCATGTTTGTCACGCAAAATGTTTCTGATCATCAAACACATTTAACCATTAGTCAAATATAACACAAGTAAACACAAAATGCAGTTTTTAAATGATGGTTTTTATTATTTAGGGAGAAAAAAAATCCAAACCTACATGGCCCTGTGTGAAAAAGTAATTGCCCCCTTGTTAAAAAATAACCTAACTGTGGTGTATCACACCTGAGTTCAATTTCCGTAGCCACCCCCAGGCCTGATTACTGCCACACCTGTTTCAATCAAGAAATCACTTAAATAGGAGCTGCCTGACACAGAGAAGTAGACCAAAAGCACCTCAAAAGCTAGATATCATGCCAAGATCCAAAGAAATTCAGGAACAAATGAGAACAGAAGTAATTGAGATCTATCAGTCTGGTAAAGGTTATAAAGCCATTTCTAAAGCTTTGGGACTCCAGCGAACCACAGTGAGAGCCATTATCCACAAATGGCAAAAACATGGAACAGTGGTGAACCTTCCCAGGAGTGGCCGGCCGACCAAAATTACCCCAAGAGCGCAGAGACGACTCATCCGAGAGGTCACAAAAGACCCCAGGACAACGTCTAAAGAACTGCAGGCCTCACTTGCCTCAATTAAGGTCAGTGTTCACGACTCCACCATAAGAAAGAGACTGGGCAAAAACGGCCTGCATGGCAGATTTCCAAGACGCAAACCACTGTTAAGCAAAAAGAACATTAGGGCTCGTCTCAATTTTGCTAAGAAACATCTCAATGATTGCCAAGACTTTTGGGAAAATACCTTGTGGACTGATGAGACAAAAGTTGAACTTTTTGGAAGGCAAATGTCCCGTTACATCTGGCGTAAAAGGAACACAGCATTTCAGAAAAAGAACATCATACCAACAGTAAAATATGGTGGTGGTAGTGTGATGGTCTGGGGTTGTTTTGCTGCTTCAGGACCTGGAAGGCTTGCTGTGATAGATGGAACCATGAATTCTACTGTCTACCAAAAAATCCTGAAGGAGAATGTCCGGCCATCTGTTCGTCAACTCAAGCTGAAGCGATCTATGGTGCTGCAACAGGACAATGACCCAAAACACACCAGCAAATCCACCTCTGAATGGCTGAAGAAAAACAAAATGAAGACTTTGGAGTGGCCTAGTCAAAGTCCTGACCTGAATCCAATTGAGATGCTATGGCATGACCTTAAAAAGGCGGTTCATGCTAGAAAACCCTCAAATAAAGCTGAATTACAACAATTTTGCAAAGATGAGTGGGCCAAAATTCCTCCAGAGCGCTCTAAAAGACTCATTGCAAGTTATCGCAAACGCTTGATTGCAGTTATTGCTGCTAAGGGTGGCCCAACCAGTTATTAGGTTCAGGGGGCAATTACTTTTTCACAGAGGGCCATGTAGGTTTGGATTTTTTTTTCTCCCTAAATAATAAAAACCACCATTTACAAACTGCATTTGTGTTTACTTGTGTTATATTTGACTAATGGTTAAATGTGTTTGATGATCAGAAACATTTTGTGTGACAAACATGTAAAAGAATAAGAAATCAGGAAGGGGGCAAATAGTTTTTCACACCACTGTACATACACACACGCACACACACACACAAACATATATCTCTCTTATTAAAAAGAAAGGAGACGAGACATGATCTTCTCAGAAGACACTTTAACGTCCCGCAAGACAAGGCAGTGAGACAAAAGGACAGCTGCTGCACAGGCTTTTAAATGATCGACGCGCAGCGCGACAGGCAGAACACGCAGCTCGGCAGCAGCAGCAGAAAGACAGCAGCTGATCCGTCCGCATCTCCTTAGTGTGCCTTCAGCCAACGACCCCCCCTTGACAATGCGACAAAGACATGAAGTGGCTGGAGCGTAGCATGCCCGGGGTGGGAATGAGAGGGGTGGGCGAGTAAAAAATCAGTAAGCAAACAGATGTACAAATGGTAAATGCATTTAACTACAACACAAATACAATAAAAATGGACAACAATGGAGAGGCGTTAAAACTATTGGGGAAAGGGAACAAAAACATATTTACAGATTTTTATCTTAGTATTTTACAAAAATGTTAGCCAAGGTTTTAAACACAGTAAAAGGTAATCATTAAATTTGTCAAAAAAGGGATAATGCTGCTTTAGCTTTATGAACAAGACACTAATCAGAGTCAAAGAGTTATTATCCAGAAATATTCCATAAAAATGGGGTTATATTTAACATGACATTTTTCCTGATCTGTCCCTTAAACTTTGTTCAGAAATAATATTTCTATACCACCTTTGCTTACAAGTGTACAGCTTAAATTGCTCTACAAAAATATACAGTTACAAAGAAAATTGAATGTATTATAAAAGTAAATAAGAAGCAAATGGATGTGTCCTTGTTCTTTGTAATAAATACTGTGCATGGTCAGATTGTCAGGGAGAAAGACAAACATGCGGCCTTCAAGCATGCTGGGGATATTAAACCTCTGGGGGTCTGAGGCCAAAGCCCTCACAGCCCCCACTGCACATCCCAGCATACATAATTGTGGCCGTCTCAGTCCAATCACAATTCCATTTCAGGACATCTTGTGAACTTTTCTTCTCTCTAGCATCACAGGCAGTTGGAGTTGATGTAACAGATGGCACCACTGCAATAAAGTGGAGGAAGAAAACAGAGAAAAACAGCAGACGTTACTACCTAGTGCAGATGTTACAAACTGTATACAGTACCATTTCTAATCTATTACAGCCATTGCAAGAAATTACAAAAAAAAAGCCAAATTAGAAAAGTGGGATTGTTGAAGTTTTTTGAAATGCTTGACATTTGTAGCCTGGCACTTCTCCATTGGCAAAGCATACCAGATTGCTGACAGTTTTTAATTCTTGCTCTTGGAATAAAAAGCAAAGCAATGTTTGAGAAAAGAAATGTTGGGAGCAGACACACCAAAATGCAGGCAGGGTCTAAAATTCTCAAAGCCTTCTATATATTTAATCAATACTTTGTGAGACAGGTAGCCAGTACAATGAGACTGAGACAGTTTTCAGAAATTGAAAAAAAAACAGGTCAATACCTCCTGATCACTTGGTAAAGGCACAGCAGATCCAGACCAGAGATTTAAATGGAGGATTCTAGAGGGCCACCCACTACTTCAGCATGGCACACATCTGTCCTTCCTTCCTTCTTTAACTGCTGCCCCTTAACAAAGCTGGAATTTTCTACCTCACTATAACCATAAAAAACATAAACACAGTATATAAACGATGTTCACTCACTTCATTGAAACATTAATAAATTGTACCCTTTCTGGTTGTTCTGCCTCCTTCGTTCCCACAACTGTAGAGGCATTACCAAAGTAAAACCATCACAATAATGTCAATGTCAATTTATTTATATAGCACATTTAAGACAGCATGGGAATGCTGTGGCCAAAGTGCTTTACAATAAAAGAAGAAAAAAAAACAGACAATTAACATAAATAACATAAATAGAAATAAAATAAATGAACATAAATAAAACAAATAATAAATAGAAGTCAGATTACATAATCACGATGAGGAAACCATCAGTATTACTGAAGGTCACAGAAAGCAAATGAATAGAAATGAGTCTTTAATCTTGTTTTGAACAATTCAATTGTAGACGACTCCTTTATGTAATGAGGTTAAGAGTTCCACAGGTGAGGAGCAGCAGCTGCAAAAGCCCTGTCCCCCTTAGTTTTACACTTGGTACGAGGGACAACCAGAGACAACTGACCAGAAGATCTAAGCACTCTAGATGGCTGGTGTAAAGCACACAATTCAGATAAATAGGCAGCAGCAAGCCTGACATAATAGATAACAATAGATAAAGCACTGCTTAAAATAAAGTCTAACTAATAATATATTTTTTTGTTGGATTTTGAAAGAACCCAGAATTAATTGACATTATATGTAGCATCATTTTTTTTCTTTTAAATTACACATACAGTAGACATTGTATTACAATCTCTGTATCTCTGAACTTCTAATGCAATGTATTCAGGTGTCGTTACTTACAGGAAAACATCCTCCCTCTTCTCTCTTGCCTTAGTTTTGTTTTAGGCTAACATTAAATCTTGATTCTTTCAAAATCCAACAACAAAGCACAGTAACTTCAGAAAATCAATTTTATCTTGCAACGTGGAACAACATCCCCGTTTCGTGATTGCTGGAAGTGATGTGTCTCAGTTGCTGTGTTTGTGAGGATTCACACACTGAGGCTTTCCTGTCTAAAATTAAAAAAGCCAATGTTAGTTAGTGGACAAAATAAGCAAACATAGAGGACAGGATTCAAGCCAGCAAAATATTACAGATCAAGTAATAAATATGGGGAGTCTCTGAAGGAATTGTGCACAAATTAATGCTAAAACTAAAAGTCTCAGTAGTCTTACCTCTAGAAATAGCAAATCTAAGATGAACTGCACATCATCTCGAACTGGGAATCTTACAAACAAAAGAAAAGGACATCCAGTTGTGTCTCGGACTTCTGGTACGCTGGCATCTGTTCAGCCACATGGAAGGCTGGTTACCACCGGGCATCCTGTAGTGTCAAGAACAAATATACAATAAAGGGGCATTGTGTTTCTAACTGCAGTAATAAGAAGTAAGTTATTACTAATGAGCAACCCCTCTCCATTATATTTCAGTTAAATGTATGTGTGTGTACTCCTCCTAAACCAAGAGCTTACATAAATAATAAGCTAATAACATGTGACAATAGCAGGTATCCAGCCGTCTTTGTGCCACCACTTATGATGGCTTTGGATAAGAATATTAAAATTGTCGGGTCCGTGCAATTGAGGTTTTTTTCTACCAATCAAGTTTAAAGAAATCCATTTCAAAATTATGAATAAATAGTACTAAGTAATACATTAATTCATAAGTATGACATTAATATATCCCAAAAATGTAGTTTTTGTAGAAATAAAGATGAATTCTCTCTCACATTTCTTTTACTTTTGGTCCTATTCTAAAATGTTTTAGAAAAAGTTATTTCTGTTACTGTATTGAATGACAAAAAATCTACCACTCTGTTTAATTATTGTTCTTTTTCTGTATTCAGTGTTGAAGGCAAAATGTTAGAAAATGCAGTAACTGTGGTTTCCTTCCTTGGTAAATATCATATACATAAGTGTGAAGTTCAGAATGTTAGACCCTCTATTACATCTTTCTATATGGACATTAATATGCTAGAAATATCTTTACAAAATTATCACTAAGGCAATTAAAACGTGAAAGATTCTGAGCTGGTTTGTTAACAATTTGTAATGCTATTATTTTCATTCCTTTTTCTTGTAATAATTTAACTGTTGTTACTCTTGTATGTAATTTAGCCTTCATCATTATGTATTTGTTAGATTTTTATGGATAAACTCTTATATTGATGTAATCTGATATTAACATAATAAACAAAAATACTGATGGCTCTGGTGGGCACACTTTACAACAGTCAAGTGTCAGACGTGCACTCCTAATTCTATTCCTAATTCAACATCTAGATTACATTGTTTTGTTTCATTATTAGCATGCAGTTCACTCTTTAAGATAAAAAAATGTGGACAAATGGACAAATATACATGCCAGCAAATGTTAATAGGGTGTTACGAAAAAAACGACATACATCCATTAATCCATTAACCCTAATACAGAAAATACTGTGACTTTTACCTTTAAGAAATTGTTGGGAGCACCATAAAGAAAGCATTGTTAGTTTTGGGTGGGTGGGTTCATCACAGACTGAAAACATGAGGTTAATGAATTTTCAGATTAGTTCCTGAGTGGTACTTGCAGTAACTTCACCATGGATTTTTTCAAAGACATTAGTAGACTTTAGGATAGATGATCTTCTTCTTCTTCTTTCAGCTGCTCCTGTTAGGGGTCACCACAGCGGATCATCTTCTTCCATACCTTTCTGTCATTTGCATCTTGCTCTATTACACCCATCACCTGCATGTCCTCTCTCACCACATCCATAAACCTTCTCTTAGGCCTTCCTCTTTTCATCTTGCCTGGCAGCACTATCATTAGCATCCTTCTCCCAATATACCCAGCATCTCTCCTCTGCACATGTCCAAGCCAACACAATCTCACCTCTCGGACTTTGTCTATCAACCGTCCAACTTGAGCTGATCCTCTAATATACTCATTTCTAATCCTATCCATCCTCATCACACCCAATGCAAATCTTAGCATCTTTAACTCTGCTACCTCCAGCTCTGTCTCCTGCTTTCTGGTCAGTGCCACCATCTCCAACCCATATAACATAGCTGGTCTCACTACCATCTTGTAGACCTTCCCTTTCACTCTTGCTGATACCTGTCTGTCACAAATTACTCCTGACACTCTTCTCCACCCATTCCACCCTGCCTGCACTCTCTTTTTCACCTCTCTTCCACAATCCCCGTTACTCTGTACTGTTGATCCCAAGTATTTAAACTCATCCACCTTCGCCAACTCTACTCCCTGCATCCTCACCATTCCACTGACCTCCCTCTCATTTACACATATGTATTCTGTCTTGTTCCTACTGACCTTCATTCCTGTCCTCTCCAGAGCATATCTCCACCTCTCCAGGGTCTCCTCAACCTGCTCCCTACTCTCGCTACAGATCACAATGTCATCAGCAAACATCATAGTCCATGGGGACTCCTGTCTAATCTCATCTGTCAACCTGTCCATCATCTTTGCAAATAAGAAAGTGCTCAGAGCCGATCCCTGATGTAATCCCACCTCCACCTTGAATGCATCCGTCACTCCTACCGCAGACCTCACCACGGTCACACTTCCCTCGTACATATCCTGTACAACTCTTACGTACTTCTCTGCCACTCCCGACTTCCTCATACAATACCACAGCTCCTCTCGAGGCACCCTGTCATATGCTTTCTCCAGGTCCACAAAGACACAATGCAACTCCTTCTGGCCTTCTCTAAACTTCTCCATCAACACCCTCAGAGCAAACATCTCATCTGTGGTGCTCTTTCTTGGCATGAAACCATACTGCTACTCACTAATCATCACCTCACTTCTTAACGTGGCTTCCAGTACTATTAAATGCAAATAGTCGAGGTATGTTTTAAAAGATGATAGTAAACACGTATACTACTCAGAACTATTATGGAATATTAAGGATGTTTACGGATAGATCCAAAGATAACTTGACAGGAAATACAGCATCAGCTTTTTGTGTCCCAGAATTACAAGTATATGTAAAGAAAAGGCTGTCTGATTATTTGTCAGTATTTACAACTGAGCTGATACGAATTATTTTGGGTCTACAATGGATAGAAGTACTAAGTCCAAACAGACAGCAATAAAATGGGTAATTCTTCAGCAAGGCCAGACTTGCTTTGTGATACAAGCACTGTATCGGTTGCAAAATATGGGTCTATGTTTTTAGTTTTTTATGGGTTCGAGCACATTAAAAGGATAAAGGAAATGAAACTTTTTTTTTATAAAACACCCTTTTATTGATTTAACAGTGACATTTAGTCAATCCATCCATTTTCCAACCCGCTGAACCCGAACACAGGGTCACGGGGGTCTGCTGGAGCCAATCCCAGCCAACACAGGGCACAAGGCAGGAACCAATCCCGGGTCAATCAGAAATTAAAAGTCTGGTGATATTGAAAATCAGTGAGATGTGGCAGAAATGCGGGACACTTATGGTAAGGAAAGACAAATGTATAGAATGCAAAGCAGAGTTAGATCCATGGGAAAAGGGGGCAAAATGAGAAGGGAAGAAATGATATTAACACACCTCAGAAATGGGCACATTAGATTAAACTATACGCTAGTCGAGAAGGACAGAATCAGTCTGGAGTATGTAGACCGTGTAATCAATTAGAGACCGCAGAGCATGTTTCATTAGGGTGTGTGTCATATAAACTTCACTGAGTTCAATATTTTAAATCCATGGGAGTGATTAATTTGACATTAGAACAAATATTAAGGTAAGGAGATGAGTTTAAATTGATTCATAGACCTTGAAAGCATATTAGGACACTGGATTCAGTTTTAAGTTTAGAATATTTTGATATTAGAAAACTACAGGTTAATAAAGAAGTTGTAATAGTTTTATTTTTGATATTGAAAAAGCTTACAAGATATGGAAGGGAAGACTTTTAGTTAAACTCTGTAAATTGGGGTGACGGGGTTAAAGTTGTTTCTTAGTTTTTATTAGGACAATCAATACAGGTAAGGAATGACACAGTGTATTCAGAGGTTTAATGTCTGAGAAAATGGTTCACCTCAAGGAAGTGTTTGTAGCATTTATTTTTTAATATGATAAATGATATTTTCTCTTAAGTAGATAGCCAGTATGGTGTAGTGGTTAAGGCATTGCACGCTAGGCACCAAGGTTGTAGGTTCAAATCCTGCTGCTAACACATCGATTATAAGCAAGTCATGTTACCTGCTGGTGCCCATCCACCCATCCATTGTCCAACACGCTGAATCCGAACACAGGGTCACAGGGGTCTTCTAGAGCCAATCCCAGCCAACACAGGGCACAAGGCAGGAACCAATCTCGGGCAGGGTGCCAACCCACCGCAGGAACCTGCTGGTGCTCCAATTGGAAATTGAAAAAAAAGAAATGTGAACAATTGTAGTCTTCAAATGTTATAAGATGTCTTGGATAAAAGTGTCACCCTAATAATAGTAGACAGGGAGTAGTGTGGCTAAGTTATTACAGTGCCTATAAAAATTGTGAATTTCCCCTTGGGATTAATAAAGTATCTATCTATCTATCTATCTATCTATCTATCTATCTATCTATCTATCTATCTATCTATCTATCTATCTATCTATCTATCTATCTATCTATCTATCTATCTAAAAGTATTCCTCTTCCTGGACGTTTTCAACCTTCATCGCTATATATTGTATATATACATATACAGTATGTCACAAAAGTGCGTACACCCCTCTCATTTTTGTAAATATTTTATTCTATCTTTTCATGGGACATCCATCCATCCATCCATCCATTTTCCAACCCGCTGAATCCGAATAAGTGAAAAATGTCCAAATTGTGCCCAATTAGCCATTTTCCCTCCCCAGTGTCATGTGACTCATTAGTTTTACAAGGTCTCAGGTGTGTTAAATTTGGTGTTATCGCTCTCACACTCTCTCATACTGGTCACTGGAAGTTCAACATGGCACCTCATGGCAAAGAACTCGCTGAGGATCTGAAAAAAAGAATTGTTGCTCTACATAAAGATGGCGTAGGCTATAAGAAGATTGCCAACACCCTGAAGCTGAGCTGCAGCACAGTGGCCAAGACCATACAGCGGTTTAACAGGACAGGTTCCACTCAGAACAGGCCTCGCCATGGTTGACCAAAGAAGTTGAGTGCACATGCTCAGCGTCATATCCAGAGGTTGTCTTTTGAAAACAGATGTATGAGTGCTGACAGCATTGCTGCAGAGGTCAGCCTGTCAGTGCTCAGACCATACGTCACACACTGCATCCAATTGGTCTGCATGGGTATCGTCCCAGAAGGAAGCCTCTTCTAAAGATGATGCACAAGAAAGCCTGCAAACAGTTTGCTGAAGACAAGCAGACTAAGGACCTGGATTACTGGAACCATGTCCTGTGGTCTGATGAGACCAAGATAAACTTGTTTGGTTCAGATGGTGTCAAGCATGTGTGTTGTGGCGGCAGCTAGGTGAGGAGTACAAAGACAAGTGTGTCTTGCCTACAGTCAAGCATGGTGGTGGAAGTGCCATGGTTTGGGGATGCATGAGTGCTGCTGGCACTGGGGAGCTACAGTTCATTGAGGGAACCATGAATGCCAACATGTACTGTGACATACAGAAGCAGAGCGTGATCCTCTCCCTTCGGAAACCGGGCCGCAGGGCAGCATTCCAACATGATAACAACCCCAAACACACCACCAAGACAACCACTGCCTTGCTAAAGAAACTGAGGGTAAAGGTGCTGTACTGGCCAAGCATGTCTCCAGACCTAAACCCTATTGAGCACCTGTGGGGCCTCCTCAAACGGAAGATGGAGGAGCAAGCGCAAGGTCTCTAACATCCACCAGCTCCGTGATGTCATCATAGAGGAGTGGAAGAGGATTCCGGTGGCAACCTGTGAAGCTCTAGTGAACTCCATACCCAAGAGAGTTAAGGCAGTGCTGTAAAATAATGGAGGCCACACAAAATATTTATTGACACTTTGGGCACAATTTGGACATTTTTCACTTAGGGGTGTACTCACTTTTGTTGTCAGCGGTTTAGACATTAATGGCTGTGTGTTGAGTTATTTTGAGGGGACAGCAAATTTACACCGTTATACAAGCTGTACACGGACTACTTTACATTTTATCAAAGTGTCATATCTTCAGTGTTGTCCAATGAAAAGATATAATAAAATATTTACAAAAATGTGAGGGGTGTAATCACTTTTGTGAGATACTGTATATTTCATTGTATCATTGTATCACAGTGGATTTAAGTTGGCCTTTTTGACACTGATCCTTCAGAAAAAGACTTTTTAATGTTAAAGTGAAAACAGATCTCTGTAAAGTCAGTCAGTCAGTCATTTTCCAACCCGCTATATCCTAACACAGGGTCACGGGGGTCTGCTGGAGCCAATCCCAGACAGCAAGGGGCACAAGGCAGGAACAAATCCGCGGGCAGGGTGCCAGCCCACCGCAGTCTCTGTAAAGTGGTCTAAATTAATAACAAGTATAAAGCACAAATTGATCACATAAGTATTCACTTCCTTCAAGTCAGTAGGTAGTAGATGCACCTCTGGCAGCCATTTCAACCTTGCGTCTCTCTGCACAGGACTCTCTGTCAGCTTTGTATATCTGGACACTGCAATTTCTTCCCTTTCTTTGCAAAACTGCTCAAGCTCTTGTCAGGTTGCATGGAATATGAGTGAAGAACCTTTTAAATTCTCAGTTGAATTAATATCTTGACTCTGACTCATCCACTAAAGGACAATAATGTTTTTTAAGCCATTCCTGAATAGCTTTGGCTTTATGCTTAGGCTCATTATCTTGCTGAAAAAACAATTTTCTCCCAAGGCGCACATTTCTTGCACACTGCGCCATGTTTTCCTCCAGGATTGTCCTGGATTTTGCTTCTTTCATTCTACCCTGACAAGCTTCGAGGGCCTGCTGTAGCAAAGCTTCTCCACAACTTGATGCTGCCACCACCATGCCTTGCAGTGTGGATGGTATATGGTTTTGATAAAGTGCAGTGTTTGTCTTATGCCAAACATGATGTTTAGTCTGATAGTCAAAAACCTTAGGTTTGGTCTCATCAGACTATTGAACCTTCTTCTAGATGACTTCAATCTCCTGTTCCTCAGATGTCATATTCATTTTCTTTTAACAGTGGCTTCATCTTTGCCAATCTATACTAATAAAAGGCAAGGCCCTCACTCATTCACTCACTCACTCACTCATCACTAATTCTCCAACTTCCCGTGTAGGTGGAAGGCTGAAATTTGGCAGGCTCATTCCTTACAGCTTACTTACACAAGTTAGGCAGGTTTCATTTCGAAATTCAAAGCGTAACGGTCATAACTGGAACCTCTTTTTTGTCCATAGACTATAATGGAGGAGGCGGAGTCACGTATCGTGTCATCACGCCTCCTACGTAATCACGTGAACTGAAAACAAGGAGGAGCCCCAAAGAGCGCTGAAGAAAACATTCTCCGTCAACCCCCACACTCCCCCCGCCCTTCCGCACATCACGGCATTTTCGTTAATGAAGTGACGTAATACTCCAGCTCCACCTTCTTCACAAGTTCGTTCACCAAATTATTTGTCAATTATATTTCACAGTAAGAATTTACAGCATGACTCAAACGCGGGAATGAAGGTAAATGACGTTAATTGTTGAGTGTCTTTTAATACTGTGTAAGCATACATATTAACACATGTGCAATTAAATGTGTGCATTTACGGGGTGATTTCTCAGGCTTAAAAGCTCGCCTTTTATTAAAAAGGTAAAAGCAAACTGTTTTCATTCTGAAGGGCACAAACCACGTTGGATTTCAGCCGTTAAACGCGCAAAAATGTCGGTACACCAGATAAATAAGCGCAACATATTATCAGTTGTATTGTATGCTTACAATACATATAGAAATGTGTTAATCGTTAACTAATAGTATGGGATGGTGTTTTTCGACTCAGCTACAGATGCCGATGTAGACCAGAACTGCTTTGGAAAAATATGAATGCCTTGGGGCCGATCTGGAAGAAGGTAGCGCAGCTCCTTGATTTAAACGATTCCATGTCTTGGTGGGTTTGCGTAGCTTATTGTCAATATCTTTACACCTGTTTTTAAGACTTATTGACCGAAACGGGCTTTCACGAAAAAAGTTAGGGCTTTGCTACAGGATACACCCTCCACAAGTTAAGGAAGTAAAAATAAAGGTATATATTTCTGTTTTATTTAAACCGTTTAAGTTCGTATGCATAGCCCCATTTGGCTGTTTTAGTTTTTTTTTTTTTTTTTTTTTTCTTCAGTAATATTTAATCTCCTTAAAGAAAAACAACATATGCATTTTACTTTTTTGTATCTCTTTAGTAATATTTTAGTGTAAAAGGATAACCAGTATTTAAACCTTTTATGTTACTTTATAAAGTTATTTTACACAATGTTGAAAAATTAATAAGAAAGCTACATATTTTGGCAGCTGCTGCTTTAATTTTCAATGAAATGAAAAAAGCTCTCCAAGAGAAAACCTAAATGAAGAAGAAACAGTTTGCACTATCTAAAAAGGAGAAACCCTCATTTATAAAGGTTTGCTGCAGATGACTTAATTGAAAATAAATGAATAGTTCCTATGTGTATAATACATATTTATCTATTTGACTTGCGCCTTTATTCCAGCAACTTGCAACATCTGAGGTACAATTTGTTACATTACTTTTGTTTTTTGCAGCACAGGCAGGTGAAGTGACTTCCTCAGGGTCACACAGTGGTGTCAGTACCAGGATTTGAAATGACAAGCTCTGGGTTTGCTGAAATATTACTGAAGAAAGAAAAAAAACGAAAACGGGCAAATGGGGGCTATGCATACAAATGTCCATCCATCCATTATCCAACCCGCTATATCCTAAATACAGGAGCCAATCCCTGCCAACACAGGGCACAAGGCTGGAAACAAACCCCGGGCAAGGTGCCAGCCCATCGCAGGGCGCACACACCCACACACACCCGGGACAATTTAGAATTGCCAATGCACCTAACCTGCATGTCTTTGGACTGTGGGAGGAAACCGGAGTACCCGGAGGAAACCCAGACAGACACGGGGAGAACATTCAAACTCCACGCAGGGAAGCGAACCCGGGTCTTCTAACTGGCAACTTTCACTGCGCCACTATGCCGCCCGCATACAAACTTAAAAGGTTTAAATAAAACAGAAATATATACCTTTATTTTTACTTCCTTAACTTGTGGAGGGTGTATCCTGTAGCAAAGCCCTAAGTTTTTTCATGAAAGCCCCTTTCAGTCAATAAGCCTTAAAAACAGGTGTAAAGCTAAACTTGCAGCACTGCTAATCAATTACACTTGCCTAACGCCTCTCCTAAGGGGAGATACTGTGGGATCTGGGCCTCCGTCAAAGCACCAATCACAGGCCCGATTAGAAAGCGGGAAGCTGTGATTTGTCGTCTCCCTCCCATGTAACAATCACAGCCCGTGTTACAACGCACTATGTATGTACAGTGGTGTGAAAAACTATTTGCCCCCTTCCTGATTTCTTATTCTTTTGCATGTTTGTCACACAAAATGTTTCTGATCATCAAACACATTTAACCATTAGTCAAATATAACACAAGTAAACACAAAATGCAGTTTGTAAATGGTGGTTTTTATTATTTAGGGAGAAAAAAAAATCCAAACCTACATGGCCCTGTGTGAAAAAGTAATTGCCCCCTGAACCTAATAACTGGTTGGGCCACCCTTAGCAGCAATAACTGCAATCAAGCGTTTGCGATAACTTGCAATGAGTCTTTTACAGCGCTCTGGAGGAATTTTGGCCCACTCATCTTTGCAAAATTGTTGTAATGCAGCTTTATTTGAGGGTTTTCTAGCATGAACCGCCTTTTTAAGGTCATGCCATAGCATCTCAATTGGATTCAGGTCAGGACTTTGACTAGGCCACTCCAAAGTCTTCATTTTGTTTTTCTTCAGCCATTCAGAGGTGGATTTGCTGGTGTGTTTTGGGTCATTGTCCTGTTGCAGCACCCAAGATCGCTTCAGCTTGAGTTGACGAACAGATGGCCAGACATTCTCCTTCAGGATTTTTTGGTAGACAGTAGAATTCATGGTTCCATCTATCACAGCAAGCCTTCCAGGTCCTGAAGCAGCAAAACAACCCCAGACCATCACACTACCACCACCATATTTTACTGTTGGTATGATGTTCTTTTTCTGAAATGCTGTGTTCCTTTTACGCCAGATGTAACGGGACATTTGCCTTCCAAAAAGTTCAACTTTTGTCTCATCAGTCCACAAGGTATTTTCCCAAAAGTCCTGGCAATCATTGAGATGTTTCTTAGCAAAATTGAGACGAGCCCTAATGTTCTTTTTGCTTAACAGTGGTTTGCGTCTTGGAAATCTGCCATGCAGGCCATTTTTGCCCAGTCTCTTTCTTACGGTGGAGTCATGAACACTGACCTTAATTGAGGCAAGTGAGGCCTGCAGTTCTTTAGACGTTGTCCTGGGGTCTTTTGTGACCTCTTGGATGAGTCGTCTCTGCGCTCTTGGGGTAATTTTGGTCGGCCGGCCACTCCTGGGAAGGTTCACCACTGTTCCATGTTTTTGCCATTTGTGGATAATGGCTCTCACTGTGGTTCGCTGGAGTCCCAAAGCTTTAGAAATGGCTTTATAACCTTTACCAGACTGATAGATCTCAATTACTTCTGTTCTCATTTGTTCCTGAATTTCTTTGGATCTTGGCATGATATCTAGCTTTTGAGGTGCTTTTGGTCTACTTCTCTGTGTCAGGCAGCTCCTATTTAAGTGATTTCTTGATTGAAACAGGTGTGGCAGTAATCAGGCCTGGGGGTGGCTACGGAAATTGAACTCAGGTGTGATACACCACAGTTAGGTTATTTTTTAACAAGGGGGCAATTACTTTTTCACACAGGGCCATGTAGGTTTGGATTTTTTTTCTCCCTAAATAATAAAAACCATCATTTAAAAACTGCATTTTGTGTTTACTTGTGTTATATTTGACTAATGGTTAAATGTGTTTGATGATCAGAAACATTTTGTGTGACAAACATGCAAAAGAATAAGAAATCAGGAAGGGGGCAAATAGTTTTTCACACCACTGTATGTGTATATGAATATATGTGTATGTGTGTGTGTATATGTATGTGTATATATATGTTGATATGTGTGTGTGTATATATATATATATATATATATATGTATATGTAGATATGTGTATATGTAGATATGTATATATGTATATGTATATATATATATATGTATACAGTGGAACCTCGGTTTACGACCAAAAAGTTCGCCAAACTTTTGCCTCGGTTCACGACCAAACACTCGGTTTACGAACAAGCCAGGTTCCCTTTCGGTTTGTTGATGTTCATTCTCTCCCTGTGCATTTCCTGTGCAGCGAGCGAGAGAGAGCACGCGCACGCGCACACGCACACACACACACACACACACAGAGAGGCAGCGCAAGAGACAGAGGGCTGTACACACACACACACACACACACACACACAGGAACACGCGCGAGAGAGGCGTGTGCGCACACACACAGGAGCGCTCTAGACAGACACACTGTGAGCTGCAAAGCTGATCGCACCCCCAGAGAATACAGACGCCCCTGGGAAAACCCCTAAGAAACATGGACAGACTACCTTCACATTCCTCCTTTCCCTTCTTGCCGGCTCTGTCGCGTAATATGCCTCTCGTGCGGTGCTCCGCCTTCTTAAAAAGCCTGCACGGGCTTCTTTCAGTTTGTTAAATTGGTTGCTTGCTTCTCCTTCTTTCTCTCTCAGACAATCTGTGCTCCTGGCGGAGCTGTCATCTCTGACTTGTCATGGAGCACGTTTAAACTGTTGAAAAGAGACAAATGTTTGTTTGCAGTGCTTTGAATAAAGTTCCTTTTTTTCTACAACCTCCTGTGTCTCTGTGCAAATCTGTGACCCAAGCGTGACAACACACACAGGCGCTCCAGGCTCGCAAAAGAGAGACGCACGCACACACAGGCGGGGGAGAGAGAGGCGTGCTAGAGAGACACACACAGGTGGTCCAGGCTCGCAAAAGAGAGACGCACGCACACACACACAGAGCGATTGAGGGACGCATAAGTTAGAGAAGGCTTGTTTTTGTTTTCAGTTATGTTTCCGGTGATCGGTTCGTAGCCTGCATTGTTGCAGTGTTACTTTTCTTGGTGGTTTATTAAATTACGGATTTTTCAAATGTTCCTTTTTTCCCCTGTGCTTAAAACTCATTAAAAAAAGTGTTTTTAGTGAGAGCGGTTCCTAGCACTATAGCGCGAACTATTGCAGTGTTAGTTTTCTCTGTTGTTAAAGGTTTTCTCAGTGTTATTCAATGTTTTTACATTTAGTTTACCATTACGCTGTGCATTCTATGGTATAATTAACTATATTTGTGCTTAAAAACTGAAAAAATGTATATATTTACATACAGTTTCTACGGTCTGGAACGGATTAATTGTATTTACATACAATCCTATGGAAGAAATTGCTTCGGTTCACGACCAACTCGGTTTACGACCAGAGTTGTGGAACGAATTATGGTCGTAAACCGAGGTTCCACTGTATATGTATGTGTATATGTATATATATATGTTTACATAACCTCTTTAACACACTACTTCTCCGCTGCGAAGTGCGGGTATTTTGCTAGTATCCCATAAAGCTGTGACTGATGAAACACCCAGGCAACATCTGTATGCACAATCACATCAATTGCAGCCACTGTAGCTTTTGACTCCTTCAGAGTTCTCATAGGTCTATATGTAAACTCCTTCACTAGTCTTCTTTGTGGATGAACATTCAGTTTTTTAGAAGGCCTACTCTAGGCAGATGTTTCTGTCTTTCTGATATGAATGTGAGCCACACTGGAGCACCACAAGGAATAATCTTGTCTCCTTTTCTCTTCACTCGGTACATCTTGGACTATAAATATAACAACAGGTCATGCCACGTGCAGACATTCTCAAATGATTCTGCACTAATGGATTTATTTATAAGGGGGATGTGACAGAGTATAGGAGTCAGGTGCAAAGAGAATTGTCTGCATCTTAACATCAGCAAAACCAAGAAACTGGTTATTGACTTTGCAGTATGAAAGAGCCTCTATGTCTCGTCACTAGTCAGGGAGTGGATGTTGAGGTTGTCTACTCCTACAAGTACTTAGGGGTCCACATCAATGATAGGTTGGGCTGGAACGATTTAAGAAAAGACAGAGAAGGCTTTTTCCACAGGAGACTGTATTTCTTTAATGTGGATAGCAACATTTTCTACAAATCTGGGATGGCCAGTGCGATTTTCAACACTGTGGTGTGCTGGGCCAAAAATATCACTTCAAGAGAAGTGCAGCGAATCAACAAACCTACAGTATTAAAATGGTAGGCTGTTATGAGACACACTCTGGAAACCCTAGAAGCCTAGCAAAGGAGAGAATTGACACACTAACAATGACCTCTTGGGCACAGCCATCGGCAGTGTGACTGCAGAGGGAATATCAAAGGTTTACTTACCTCGGCAGCAAACTTCATGTCTGTGGTGACTCCTCCTATGAAGTTAGTAGATGGACTGGGAGAGCATGGGGGGTTCATGAGGTCACTGGAAAGGGGTGTGTTTAGAGTCCTGGTGCTTCCTGTTTTGCTATATGGCTGCGAGACATGGACGCTGTCCAGTGACCTGAGACGAAGACTGGACTCCTTCGGTACTGTGTATATTCAGAGAATCTTTGGGTACCGTTGGTTTGACTTTGTGTCAAATGAGCGGTTGCCCACAGAGTTCCGAATGAGGTACATTACCTGCATTGTGAGGGAGCACTATGGCCATATGCTGCGATTCCCTAAGGATGATCCGGCTCTAAAGATCCTCATTTATTTGACCCAAGGGGCTGGACCAGGCCAAGGGGCTGCCCACGTAACACCTGGCTGTGGCAGGTCATTTCTGAAGGGTGGGACTGGACCATATGTCTGCCTGAGGTTTCCAACTGGGATCCCGAGCTGTTTTGCTGTATGGTGGGTGAGTTCTAAAACCAATTGGCTTCACCAGTGATGATTTAGGTGTGTCATATGAAAGGAAGTGATCAATTGTGTTTTATAGTTATAATTAATTTAGACCACTTTAGAAAGACCTGGTTTCACTTTGACATTAAAGAGTATTTTTTGTTGATCAGCATAAATAAATTAAATCTACTGTAATTCAATGTGACATTGAAGTGTGAACAAGTGTGAAGTGTGAAATAGAGACAGGAACTGCAATTTTACTGTTCATAAGGTAGAATTAACAATTAATGATTTACAACATTGGGTAAACAGATGAAGATTTAAAGTTTCAATAACCAAAACTTAAGTTATGTGTGTTTCAAAGAAGATGAATAAGCCTGCACTAAAATTGCATCGTCAAACTCTTGAAGAACTTCAATGGCAAATATTTTGGCATGTGAACGGATAGCATGTTGACATGGACGTTTCATACAATCCAAAGTACTGATAATTGTTAAGGGACATTAAAATACTCCCATGTCTACTGTACATGTTTGCCTGTGAATCCTTACTGATCACTTACAGTATTTAGGTTTAATTAGATTTTTGTTTGATTACTGTGTAACTCATGGGTCAGGTTTACCATTAAGATTAACATGTTTAGATTTGTACAAGTCAATTCATTACAATCGTGCTGTGGTGCAACAAGATCTTCCCCTGTTTCAACCCTAGTAGCTCAAATGGGATATCACCCTCATAGTTGAAGAGTCTGAAGCTGTTATTAACATACTAGACTCATTAGTGAGTACATTCTGCTAAAGGCATTTTGGAGGACTGTTGGGAACATCATGAGAAAAATATTGGTAGTTTGGGGTGGATGGGTTCTTGTCATGCTAGAAGTACATGTTTCTTAAATTATTTTATAAATTCCTACTTTAGCTTTTATCTGTAAACCCACCTTTCCTTTTTTTCACTGTCACATTTCCAGTCTCAACACGTGCATAGAGAAAATGTGAAAAATCTACACACACTGTTACCAGTGTGGCAGTCAATTCTGAGCTTCTGGTGCTGTATGGCAGAAATGCTGTAACCCTGTACCACCACATTAATACTGATACTAAATAACCCGATTAAAAAAGTATATGTATCTTGTCAGACAGGCCAGTTTGTTCCTGCAGCATTGAAGGGAAATGGGGGTGAAGAGACAGATGCACAGTTAATAACATATCCTTTAAATCCTTAGAAGAAAAGAACAGCCACCCAAAGAAGAATCATGTCACTTCCAGTTCTGCCCCTTCAGGAGTTACCATATTTAAAATCAGCTACCTACCACATGAAATGTTCATTATTGGACCTGGTGTTGGATTGAGTGCATCTCCACCCAAAGCCCTGAAATCTAAATCAGATTAAACAGGTTACTTCCGTCTGGGACCCAAAATCTTTGGCACTCTCTTTTTTATTTTGAGTGTAGTTTGAGTGGCACTCCATATCAGGCTGTGTGCGAAAAACGCCATATTTTGTGTGAAATGCAGAAGAGTGCGTCTTTAGTGGTACACAGCAGATCTTTTTGAAAGATTTAAAAAGAATTTTAAAATAAGTTGATTTGTGTAAAATACATAAAACAGTATTTAGAATTGTTTTATTTTTCTGCTTAGTCACTATTTTTTCCTGTTCCAGCATTACTGGATGATAGATTATATTTGAGGTGTACTTGTTGACAGGAAAACAGATGTCAAATTTTCCAGTTTCCATCCATTATCCAACCCGCTATATCCTAACTACATGGTCACAGGGGTCTGCTGGAGCCAATCCCAGCCAACACAGGGCAGGAAACAAACCCCAGGCAGGGCGCCAGCCCACCGCAGGGCACATGCACACCCACACTAGGGACAATTTAGGATCGCCAGTGCACCTCACCTGCATGTCTTTGGACTGTGGGAGGAAACCCACGCAGACACGGGGAGAACATGCAAACTCCACGCAGGGAGGACCCGGGACGTGAACCCCAGGTCTTCTAACAGCGAGGCAGCAGAGCTACCACTGCGCCACTGTGCCGCCCGGCTCCAGTTTCCATCCATCCATCCATTTTCCAACCCGCTGAATCCGAACACAGGGTCACGGGGGTCTGCTGGAGCCAATCCCAGCCAACACAGGGCACAAGGCAGGGAACCAATCCCGGGCAGGGTGCCAACCCACCGCAGGACATACACAAACACACCCACACACTAGGGCCAATTTAGAATCGGCAATCCACCTAACCTGCTTGTCTTTGGACTGTGGGAGGAAACTGGAGCGCCCGGAGGAAACCCACGCAGACACAGGGAGAACATGCAAACTCCACGCAGGGAGGACCCGGGAAGTGAACCCGGGTCCCCAGATCTCTCAACTGCGAGGCAGCAGCGCTACCCACTGCGCCACCGTGCCACCCTCCAGTTTCCATACATATTCCAAATATTGTATTCAACGGTGGTAGAAATGTATGAATTGCATGTGTGTGTGTGTGACAATAAATATGGCAGCTTTCTACTGTCTAATATACTTTATTATTATACTGTGATATACTGTGATTGTCAGTCATTGTAATTTTACATAGTCGGTAGTAACAGGTGCAAAGAGCAGAGCATACAGGGAAGAATTAATGCAGAACTTCCTTTCTCCATCACTAACCAAGAAGGTACAAGTTCATTTTGGTTTGATATTCACAAGCCAGTTAGCAGAACCGACTGCTGGGCAGTGCCATGCTCCTGTCCTACCATAAAGATAACATTTGCATGTAATGTTTGCCAATATTCAGATAAAATAACAGGCCCCCCACCCCACCTTATCTTTCTTTATGAAGTGACTACTCGAACAATATACTTAAAATGGATACAATTTGTGAATTTTTATTTTTGAAATACAATATCACAAGTGTTCCTTTCATTGAAAGGAAATATGTAAATAAAATATATACATTTATATATATAAACTGAGAGTGGATGACTGAAACATTTCTTGTGTATTGAACCTAATATAAGTAACAGTTTTTTTAAATACTCTCTAACTTATCATATTATAGATTACTGGGTAGCTATTGTAGAAGATGCAGAATAGATGTACAATATTGTACAAAAATACATTGTATACATAAGAAAATTTGTTTACAATACTCAACCTTCAGTTTAATACTGTTTAAATAGACAATAAGAGCAATTTGTTTAATAGAAGTAAATATACATGATATAGGCATTAGAATTATAAAATAGTAATGTGTAAAATAAAAAAGTCTTAAAAAAGCAATATGTATACACAGAATGTACATACACTGCTGGTGAAAACCACCAAGGAAACATAAGCAGGGAAACTCCTTTATATCAAGAATTTAACACACATAGCAGTGGTTATTGTACATGAAAAAAAGAACAAGCACGTAAGGCAAGTAACACCATGTTCACATTCACACAGAGACATGACTGTTTGTTAATAGATAATACAGTCAGTGATCATTGTAAGTTTACTCACACACATGACATTTCTGCTCAAATGTGTTGTTAAAGTTAGCGGCATCTTCTCCTGAACCACTGTGAGCACAGGAAAGACGACGGAGGAAAGAAGAACTAAAAGCTGCGGATGCCTCAGAGTTGTTTTTTTTTGTTCCCTTCTCAGACATTAAACTAAAGACAAGGCCCTGAATGGCCGCCTTACGTACAAGGATATAAGCCTGACAATGGAAGAGCATGAGGATCCATGTTGTGTAATCACTATAAACAGGACTATAAAAAGTGACACAGGAATAAAAGCATCAGTTCACTCTCAACTTTTAGTCCGACAAAAGTTCAACCCAAAAGAGCATACTGCAATAAGAGGGGAAAAAACAGTGAGCTACAATCATCTGGGTATTGTATCCACTAGACAACAGGAAATCTCCTTCATATCTTTGTTAACTAAATATAACAGTTACAGTATGCAAGGCCTAAATTATTGGTTGTCATTTTATGTAATTATATCATTTTGAACAATGTCACTGATTTAATAGCTCCCTTGATATTATGTACAGTGTATGATGGTATATTAAATCAGTACCACAGTTAAAATCTTGAATACATTTTTGGAAAATAAAGTCATATAAAATAAAAAAGGAGAAAAATGCAACATCCATCTGTCCAGTTTCCTACTCTGTTTATTCAGAGCAGGGTTACTGGAAAGCTGCAGCCGATCCCAGCAAACATCGGACAGGGCAGCGATCCACTGTAGGAAAAGTGCAACATTTACTTTTTATCTTTTTCCTAAAATACAAATTCTTGAACAGACTGTTATTTGTTTCTTGTCATCATATATTGACATGTGTTTTAACTTTCAGACAGCATCCGTAACATTACATCCATAATATTAATCCCCACTTGTGGAAGGCCATACTGTCTGTAGGCATTCATTAAAGTCCATCGGTTATTGAGATGGCTTTCACTGGTATGCTCACTTCAACTGGATACTCCACTTTATTGTTTTAGCACTGATGATGAATTACTCAGAAGTTGATATCTTTACTGAAATGTATAAAGTCCATCCTGTTCTGTATTAGTTAGTGTGTAAGACTGCAGGGTGCTGTCTGTATTCTTGTAAAATTATTGTGAAACACTGATAAAATAAAGCTAAGAGACAAGTACAAAAATCATATACTAATGATTACTGTGGCCTGCCTCACCTTGAACATGGATTTGTGTTATAATGAAGACAATACAAAAAATATTTATAAATATTTCTCTATTTTCAAAATGATTTTCATTTCATCATTATCAGTGATAACTGACTTTATTTATAATAGATGATGTCTTCTGTGCGAAAGCAAAAAAAAAAATCCACATAAACAATACAATCATATCAGTATGTATTCTATACTGAAAATATTTTTTTTAAATTTGGAAAGTAGAGATTAAAACAGTAAAGAAAGAAATCCATGACAGGTCTGGACAGGTTGCATATTTATTTTATCAAATATATTAATAATTCCTCCTAGGTGGGACGGTGGCAGAGGCTGCTACCTCACAACTAGGACACCAGGGTTTTGAATCTGCGTGCTTGTTACGTGGTGTTTGCAGGTTCTCCCTGTGTCCGCATGTTTTCTGCCTGTACTCCAAAGACATCTAGTTTAGGTGAAATGACAATGACAGTGCTAAATTGGCCCAGATGTGTGTGTGTGTTCACTTGGCAATGGGCTGGCACCCTGTCCATGGTTATGCCTATTCCTGCTTTGCACTAGATGCATGCTGGGATAGGTCCCAGCTTCCCTGTGAGCCTGCTCTGGATAAGGGGTGGGGTTAGAAGATGGATTAATCCCTCTTATGGAGTGTGTAGTGACGCACATACAGTACCTTTAAATGTTAATCAGAAAGAGGGACATTTTTCTTACTGACACCAAGGATATTTAAAGGAATAAAAAAAAAAAAACAAAAACACTTTACTCTCAAAAAATATGGATATTTAAAATGACGTATAAACGTTTGCAATTAAAATATTTGTTTTTAATGTTAAGAAAAACCTCAGTGTAAAGTTATGATCCATGGACAATCTACAGCTAACTTTCTGAAAAAGACATTACTGTTTTTTCTACAATAAAATGCACTCAATTTAAAAGTAATATCTTATATTAGGGATCCAGCTACAAAAGTGTCATTGTAAATTACCAGGATGGTATTAATTTGTGAGTCAACCTTCAGACCTGTGACCTTGTTTATAGTACTCACTAACATGTATTGTACAGTGTCACTACTAAACAGCCTTTTCTCCAGCATCCCAAACAGTCTTTCTGATCCCTTAAATGACGTTTCTCAACTTAGATACACAAAAGAGAAACTTGAGCACAGAAAAGGAGAAACTAGACACTTCAATATACAAATGTCAGACTTAAAGTGGACACTGGTCTCAAATTTAAAAGTTTGGTCGGACAGAAAACTATAGAATCCAAACAAACCCTGTTAAGATCATGGCTTGAATCTCTTGTGCAAAATGAAATGGAAGAAACTAGGTCAATGGGCTACTGGAATAGAGGGAGGGATCCATGAGGCAAAGGTGGTAATAACAAAGTATTAGTTAACTGGATACACAACAGTGCAGATCAAACATGGGGAAGCTGTAGTTGCAGACTACAGGAGCAAATTGAGATGTCACATCCTACTGTCAAAAGCAGATTTTTTTTACAGTAATGCACCAAGCTGTATAATATGCACTGAAGTACTGTATAAGGTGCAACATGAACTCTAAAACTAAACTTTAGATACTGCATCTTGCAGTACATAAACAATGTGGATTGTTGTGCCTATGCCTTATTGCAGTATCTATCCAGGTACTACAGTACTAAAATTCTAAAATGAAGCATAATTTATGTGACCATTTACACTCTGTTCAAGACAGCAACATAAACTAGTAGAGCTTGTACAAAAGTTCCATTCACATTATATAACATATTCTTTCTCGGTTGCACTTCTAATTGTATCAGATCTCCTTTGGCATACACATTTTACGTTTTCATGCACACTGCATTTCCCACTAAAACAACCTTCTAATCTCACATCCTCACCATCCTCTAACTTGCTCATAGTAATCCATACCACTTGTACTACATATAATTTACAAAAGTCTTTAATCAATCCTAAAACCTATATTTTAGCTCATAATTTTATTTTTCTATACTTTTTGAATGATCATTTAGGAGACTTTTTGGACATAATGACAAATGGGCTACACTGTTTTTACATTTCAAACATGCATCCCAGCAGTATTTCAGGCAAATATCTATTGTGCTTTAAAAACAAATTGCTTTGTACTAGTTGTTCGGTTTTCTTCATTTGCTCAAAGAATAAATAAATTGGAATGTTGATGGGAATATTCCCCAAAATATACAGTCTTGAATCTACAACTGAAAAAGTATTATACTTTACACCCTCTTATTTAATATACATGCAGATAATACTTATCCAGTAAGGTTTGAGGTATATAAGATAAAGATTTCCTTCACTTGTGAGGCACAGGTTGTATATATGAGTGTCACTGAGTCCTCCTTGGACATACTGTCCATTTGCAGATAGCCCAGAAGTATTCTCTTTTGATCACTCAAACGGAGAAGAGTCAAGCAATGAGACCAATACAGCTTGGGTAATGGTGCTATTATACTACAAATTCAAGAAAATTTTCCTCTCCTAACAAGTCAAGTGAAAGGCAGTTCATTGACCTTTTTCCATAGAAAGTTGACTTTGTCTCACAATCGATTGTGGAGTATGTGCAGCCATATTGGTTTTCCTTCTCATGTTGATTCTTTATACCAAATGTGTAACTCTGGGAAGTTTCAGAGTTAAGGCAAGAACTTAATGGGGTTTCCTGTTGAAAGAGACGAATGTCATCCAGACTTTGGCTGTGTCTATCTGGGGAACTCTTAGGCTTGGACTTCTCTGCCTGTAAGTGAACACAATATATTCTTGTAAATTAAAGAACAGTCAATGTGTACATATATATACAGTTAAAACAATTTAAATGCAGCCAGGGTAGAAGGAGGTGATGGTCTCGCAAGGGCATTCATGTACAGGTGAACCAGGAGGAGCTAGGGACCTCTGAACTAAGAGAGACAAACAGACAAAGAGCAAGAGAGATAATTTGGTCAGGGTGAGCTGAGAGACCTGGCAGGTGGCAGTGCATGTTCATAGACTGTGAGGATTTGGATTGTGCATGGTGATCTCTAGAGACCTGACCAGTTAGGGGCACCAGTAGGCAGAGAGGTCTAGTCTGGTGTTCCTGCAGCAATCTTAGATCTAACAGTTTTTGAAGCCTGGTTTAGATTTGCTTTTGGATTTTACATGGAGAAACTGACATTTATTTATGAACTATTCTGTGTGAATCTAAACAGTCTTCAAAAATATCTCTTACTAATTAAACTGCAAAGCAAGTGATATACTGTATATTCATGATTTTTATGTCTATAGTCTTTTGATTTCAGTGTACATTACAGCTTTTTGGTGCCTGTATGGTTTTAAGTAAAAAGAATTCCCTGAACTCCCTGTGGTTTACTTTGGTGAAAACACCCAATGGAAAGAATGTTTAGGTCCAGAGCCACTGAGTGATGAGGTTGCCACTCATTTCTACCCTAAATAGTAATAGTAGTCATAATATTGTCAAAAATATGCAATATGTAAGTGTGGCTTCAACCAAATTCAACTTTGAACTACAATCTATAACAACTTCACTTCTGTCTCAACTGTATTAGGCGTACCCTTTATAAGTCTTCATGTCCACTTATTCCTGGGTAGGTAAAGTCAGTCCAGGAGGGCCATGGTGGCTGCAGGTTTTTGTTCCGACCCAATTACTTAATAAGATCAATTGTTGCAGATGAGGCACTTTTTGCTACATCAATATTTTTATGCTTAATCTTAGTTGTCTTGTTTTACAATTTTCCTACCCTTACTTGTTTATTTTTGTCTTAAATTGCAGCTTCACTGTTTTTAATGGCTCCATCTCAGCAGAAAGATGAAGATGACAAGGGAACCAGGAGTTCTCAATTTAACTTGTTTCAATTTATATCTGTGTGTATTCTTTGTGAACTACCTGGCTTAAGAAAATATCTAGAAGGACACTAAAGAGAGAAAAAAGTGAAGGACTGAGAATCACTTATCTGCGTTAGGCTACAAATCATTTGGATGATATTCTAGCAAAGGAAAAACATCTGCAATAAGAATGACCTGGCATGGCAGAATGAAAACACTAACAAGCCATAAACATAAGTAAGATCTGTTAACTACAAATACTGGTGTCTAATTAAGAAACTGGGTTGCATCAAAAACCCATAGTGACTATGGCCATCCAGAATTGACTTTGCACACCACTCCCCTATTGCCAGCAAACACTTAGCACATTAATTTTTCCCAACCCACAATAATAAAACATGGCCAGCATTTTGCCAACATTTAAAAAGCACAGGTTCCAAGGCCTTTGCTGATCCTTTTTTTTTATATAGGGCCTGTATTTTCACTCCAAGTGAACATATGCACACCAATAAATTTGTAGAAATCTCCAAGCTCAACTTCACTACCTTGGATTTCTGTAGGAATAGTGCTGTCTACTGAAATGAATTTGTACAAAATTGTCTCCAGTCTAGGTTACAAATTTTGTTTATATGTTTTCTTTTCTCTGTGTTTTTATCTTTAGAAATAACATAAACACTTAAAGAAAGCAAGAAATTTTTAATAAGTGTTACTGCACCTGAAACGAGTGCTTTATAATTTAAGAGAAATACTCTTGTTACTGCAAAAAATCACTGAGTCTCACTCACTTCAGAGCCTCACTGACTGTTGCCCTACCAACAGAATAAATTGATTAGAGCAAAATAAGGATTTTTTAAATATTCTCCGAAACAGAAGTATAGTTGCATAAAGAAGACTGAATCCACCACACCAATAGCAGACTGAAAAAAAATAACATGGAATTCAAGTACAAATTCAGCTGCTCTTTCAAGTGTGCTGGGATAATCCATTCAAATGTCTTTATTTTGTCTGATTTGAGGGATACTGTCCTAAATTGCTCAGAATTGAGGGATGGGGTCTCTTGACTTTGGGAAGTGTTAAACCTTTGCATCACCACCAACAATGAATTGGATTAAGTGGGTTTGTGAATGTTATGTGCAATATTAATCTAATTGTCTGTTACTTTTAGTTTGGTTCAGCAACTCTATAAATGTACCAAATTGTTGTAATTAAGCTGACTCAGCTCCAGATGGCATTGTTGTTGATGTGACATTTATGTCCAGAAATTAGTTTTATGGTCACTGTCATTCAAAGACATTGTTTTGCCTAAGGAACCATTGTTTCATCTACCTGAACATAATAAATAAATGCATGCACATTAAAAAAAAATGATAATCAGGCCATTAGTGAATTATTCGTGTCTTACAATTATAGAATTTGTTACATTGCTCCCTCGTTTTTTTTTTTTCAGTATGTACGATGATTACTTTAGTGAATAATAACTTCCACCCCTTATTTATTTATGCATAGTATTTATTTGTTATAGGATGTGTGCTTTTTATATTATTTGTTTTCTCGTTGTTTCTTGTACGTGCACCATTTACAGATGTAGCTTGTATAATTTCATTGTAGTAGTACAATAACAATAAAGGCTTTCTAATTTTGTTAAAAAAAGGGATGAATAAAATAAACTTGTTTAAAAACACAATAGTGGGTATTTCTAGAATATTATGCATTAGGTTAGGATATTTTATAACCATTTGATAAACTTTAGCAATAAAATATAGTGATATTTCAGGAACTTACTTAACACTTCACTAGCAACTTTTCGCATTAATTGAAGCATTTTTCAAATGTCATTTTAGAACAAAAACGTGAAAAACCTAATCAATTTTTATTCATCCCCTACTTGAATTTGACTATGATTTAATTATAAATTGTGCAGGAGCTTAAGGAAAACAAAAGAACAAATTTAGGTTCCACAAACTTTACATAATTTATGATTTACATTTTGTTCAGAAGACTTGAAATGTTATTAAGGGAAAAATATTAAAACTACCTGATGTCTCTAAATAGTTAAGAATAATAAGGCCTAAAGACCCCTTATAGATTTAAATGTTACCTTTTAACCATGGCCAACAAATGAAATGTACTGTAGTTAGGGTGATGATAATTACCTGATGAAGGGACTCTGCACTTCTTATTGTGACCTGTGCCTCATGAATAACGGGCTTACAGAGAGTCTCTAAAAGAAAAAAGAAAAAGAGACGTTATGATTTGTCAGAGTTATTTTGTTCTGTCATTTAAAGTTCTCCAGTCATACCATGAATGCAGAAAGGGTGACATCACACAAATGCAACAACTTCTTATGATTTTTCTTCAAAAAAGGAGGATTACTGTGTTCAGCTGAATTAAATTAGAAGAACAAACATTTCTAGTCATTCAGGTTTGGAAAAACTGAACTTCGTTCCAATTAATACTTTAAATTCTCTCATAGCATTTATCACAATGCTAAACCAGTTATAATAATTAATCCTTTGTGACCTCAAGTGAAACTTTAATAAATAACCTTAGCTGCATTACTTTAATGCTCGTTTCAGTTTTGTTACCCTGCACTGTTGCCACTACTGGACACACACCGTCCAGCTTCATTTCCTGCTCAAAGCTCCTGGGACAGGCTCTTGCTACCCGCAATCCAGAATTTGAAAATTTCAGAAAATGGGCAGATGCATGTACCTGTCTGCCAGTTTTCTTCAAATATTGTACAGATTGTATTACAAGCCCATTTACTACTCCTCTTCACTTTCATGTTTGAGATTGTTTTCTTTGAAATTAACATTAGGTGGCGCTAATGTATTGTTTAAAAACAAAAAACAACAACCAGTTGGTTTTAAAAATATCACTATTTGAGACTTCCTTTTTTTTATTTACATAATATAAATTGAGACTCAGGAAAGTCCCAGAGACAAGACAGCAACCAGATGTAGAAAGGATGCGATCAAAAGCACCAGCGCACATTGACACACAAAAAAATTACTGTTGCTGACAGAGTGCTATTTTAACGTAGAAGGGAACCACAGACCCTGGGGAAATTTATAAAAAAACGCAAACTCTACATCCTTCCTGGAATAAGTGTGAGCATTATCAGGCATTAATGCTCCCTTCTGCTCCTTCTTGCCACTGTTTCTGTAGAGGCTCATATTACAAATTTATAAGAGATTATAAAATACAGAGGGCCTGTTTTTATTACAAATTAGCCTTGTTGTGGGGAACAGGCAGGGTTAACACATTTTCTGTGATATAATTTAATCAGTTATAAGACTCTTCTTTAAGTCTTATAGTTTTGTTTTAATGAAACTTACATTTGATTGTCATTTTATAGAACCTCTTTAATGGTTAGACTTGGAGTAAGTAAAATAAAAAAATATGGTGTGTACATATTCATTATTTTCACATGTGCAGATTACAGCAAAACTCTTACTTGCTTGTGCAAATCATTATGTAAGACATAGCCAATTTATGCCATCACTCTGGATATTTATGTTCAGAGGAACTGTTAGAACGTGACATTTATGCTTTCTAAATAATTAATTCAGTAGAGAATACAAGATTTCTTTAAAAAAAATTAAAATGACACAGTCCTTCACCTTAAATATCTAAGACGTAATCTCTGAGCTGTTATGAAGGAGATTTCAAAAAATACAATCATGGTATGATACTATTGGTAATTAAAGGAATTTAAGTTAAATCCAATGAAGGTAGTAGAAAATGGAAATTAATTAATCTAGATGGAGACGTCATTTTTATTGTATTATGTGAAAGTGACAAAATATGTATTTGCAATCAGAATAACTAAACTTGCCAGACTCAAAGTGTAACTACTGTACTGTATATACAGTGTAAGGTCACTGTGCACATCTCTGAGGAGGATATTATGGTACTGAAGTACATGTTGCTCTGTGTGATGACAGGAAGCACGGAACTTCAAATGTCAGTCTAAGACGTGTTATCCTCAACTCCAGTCCCCAGCTGTACAGGCTGATGGGTTTTTGTCAAGCAAAGACTGAAGCTTTAGTTTCCCAGCTCCCCTCACCATATTTCTTTAGAGACATTTACAAGCTCTTCAAGGCAGTAAAGAGGTGAAGTGGTTAACATGGTTGCTTCACAGGTCCAGCACCCTGGGTTTGAATCTTGCACCTGGATATTGTTGTCTGTGTGTATCTTATATGTCCCGCATATCTGTGTGGGTTTCCTTTAAAGTACTCCAGTTTTATTCCCAAATTCTTAAAGACATGCAATTTAGGTTAAAAAATTCCACACTAGACCTGTTTTGAGTATTTATGTGTACATGAGTGAGCTCTGCCACTGTCTGGTGCCATGTTCAGATGTGTTTCCAATTTTGTCCCTATGTACACTACTGGTCAAAAATTTTAGAACACATTTGAAGAATATTAAGGCTCTGTCTCATTTCATTTGTCAACTACAGTTCTCTTTCCATTATTGCTGGAATTTATAAAGTTTCTATAGTGTAATATTGTCCAATTAGTACTTCACAGGATGTAATAACACAATCTGTTCCAACTCTGCTTTAAGACCGACAAAAGATTTTAAGTAATCAACAGAAGTTGCAACACCTGTGCAAACTGTTTGCTTTAACTTGCAATGCTTAATTTACTTTAACTGCTGCAGAACGTCTATAGGTTGTAGCATACTAGCTGTTCTCCGAAGAAGGCCCATTTGTAAAATTCTGATATTTCCTTTTTGTCAGTTTTTGCTAAACTAAACATTAAATTTAAACCTCTGGCTGTTTACTTCTTACCTATTCACCATTTTAGGTCATTCATTGCAATTCAACTGATTAAATTTGAAGTGAAACTGGAAAAACTGAGATATTCTAAAACTTTTGACCAGTAGTATAGCTATGACAGGCACCAGCAATGGTCCCACCAGCAATGAGACCAAGCAGGTAGGAGAATTGTACATATGTGAAAGCTTTTTAACTGGAAATGGCTTAAATGATGCCTTACTACTGTAAAGGCAGTGGAGTATGTTGGATAAGACACTGGCGTATAAACCACAGTTGTCTATTTTTCCTTCTCTGATTTATATGGTGACAGTTAATTAATAATGTCTTGTGCGTTGCAAAAATGCAACGTAAAATACTGTTGTTTTAAAATTGTGCAATTAATGTAAACTTATCCAGCAGTAAAGTTATTTTGTAAATTGCATTACTGTATTATTAATATTTGATCAGCATTACTGTTGTCACCCTTTACAAACTTGTTTTGTCTACACAGTTTATAGGTCAGTCAGTCACTATCTAACCCTCTATATCCTAACACAGGGTCACGGGGATCTGCTGGAGCCAATCCCTGCCAAACACAGGGCACAAGGCAAGAACAAATACCGTGCAGGGTGCCAGCCCACGGCCAGTTTATAGATCCATCCATCCATCCATTTTCCAACCCGCTGAATCCGAACACAGGGTCACGGGGGTCTGCTGGAGCCAATCCCAGCCAACACAGGGCACAAGGCAGGGAACCAATCCCGGGCAGGGTGCCAACCCACCGCAGGACACACACAAACACACCCACACACCAAGCACACACCAGGGCCAATTTAGAATCGCCAATCCACCTAACCTGCATGTCTTTGGACTGTGGGAGGAAACCGGAGCGCCCGGAGGAAACCCACGCAGACACGGGGAGAACATGCAAACTCCACGCAGGGAGGACCCGGGAAGCGAACCCGGGTCCCCAGATCTCCCAACTGCGAGGCAGCAGCGCTACCCACTGCGCCACCGTGCCGCCCTCAGTTTATAGATGTTATTTTTAAAAAAAAAGCAGGATTGTCTTATGAAGTAAAAATTAGATAAAAGTACATCTCAATCACCTAAAAAACAAACGTGTGTAAAGAAGATGTGGCAAATCCTAAATTAAAGGTAAGGCACAGTACAAATGAGAAGCATCATCTGTGGAAAATTTTTGCTCCTGAGTTCAGTTATTCAAACAGCAATAATCAAACAGATGCCATGCATTCTTCCACCAGGAAATATAATATAAGTTTAAAATTAAGGCTGAAATAGCATGAAAATGTTTTGGTTTATACTAAGTAAACTCTGGTTCTAATAAGCATGAAGCACACACCACTGTTCACGAAGAGTAGGTTAAATTTCCAGACTAACAGCTCTACATAAACAGAGACTCGGTAGTTTTGATGAGTTTAAACTCTCACCCTTCCAACTGAATTCTTGTGGCAGCTCAGGAGGGTCCACTGACACCTCTGTCATCTGCTCAGAAAGCTGGCTCATCTTAAATGGTTCATCTGCAATTGGCTCTTGAGGTCCATCCACTGCCAGCTCAACCTCTGGAATAAAATACAGAATGAGTATATTTTACAGTGGTGAAACAATATGTTTATGTCACAAACTATTGTTTAAAGAACCTATACTAGAGCAACATACTATGCTTTGTAACTGCATTTTCCTTTACATTTAAAGAAATATGTATGCTTTCCCTCTCTTGGACAAAACTTTAAAAATTACCAAACTATTATCTAGAATTCTGAGTGGTGACTGAAAGACTGAAGTAAATAAGCTAAGTAAAATTAATCTAAATGAGATTCCAACTGAGGTGTTATATGCTTATAAGACAAGGAGTTAAACAATACAGAGGGGGAGCTGTCAGAGTTGAACTGCTGCATTTGTGGATTAGAAAGGTCACTCTTGTGGTTTGTGGTCATGGTAAAAGGATGCCTCTGGGTTCCTTCCACAATAGTGACTATATCTCACATCTGTTTTGGGTATATTGAGGGATTTCTGCAGTATTTAGAGATGTTAGGAGACCCGGGTTCGCTTCCCGGGTCCACCCTGCGTGGAGTTTGCATGTTCTCCCCATGTCTGCGTGGGTTTCCTCCGGGCGCTCCGGTTTCCTCCCACAGTCCAAAGACATGCAGGTTAGGTGGATTGGCGATTCTAAATTGGCCCTAGTGTGTGCTTGGTGTTTGTGTGTGTCCTGCGGTGGGTTGGCACCCTGCCCGGGATTGTTTCCTGCCTTGTGCCCTGTGTTGGCTGGGATTGGCTCCAGCAGACCCCCGTGACCCTGTGTTTGGATTCAGCGGGTTAGGAAATGGATGGATGGATAGACTGTGTCTGTCCAACTTGATATTTTCCCACTTTGACCCTCAGCAGAAAAGCAGAATAGACAATTAAGTGTAAAATAATGCAATAAAAACCTACCATTTACTATTAATTGTTTCAATTTCAAGATGGTACAACCATGTTAAATCGGACTTGACACAAGACATAGTGTAGGCTACAGCTGCAATTAAATGGACATTCACATTTTGTTTCTGCCACTGATATTAGAACTACATCATGCATAAAAAACAAAGACCAATAATTCCTCACCATCATCCTGCAAGTCATCTTCAGTGCGGTCTTTGCTGCACATCTCGATACCTGAGGTGTGTGAGCTTCCATGACTGATGACAGAGCTGAAAGATTTCATAGACTTGTGGGTAGGCTCTAAAGAGAAAGGCTCATCTACTGTCATCTCCACAGACATTTGGTGACGGGAGTCAGCCTCAATGCCAGAACTGCCATGGCTGCTGATAGACTGGAGGGAGACTCGGTGGTTCCTGTTGCTGCCCTGGCTACTCCTACTGTCTTCTGACTGCTTGTCCAGGGGTTCCAAGTCCATTTCAAGGGTGTCACTGATGTATGACTCTCTGTAACACTTCTTCTCTATAAAGGGAAAAAATACACAGAAAAGTGAGTGAACAGGATACTTTAAAAATAAATTATCTTACACATCACATTACATAGGGATGAGTTTCCATTAATCTTTTGTCATTTTTAAAACAGAACCATCAATATTTTTTGAAAGGTACAGAAATAGTTCCATAGTTAAGTTTAAAACATGACTTTGAAAGATAAAAAATAATTTTCCACAACAACAAACACATAATTACAGATGGAAACCTGCTTTCGGGCAAAAATTAAATAATGCTTCAATCTCAGTTTAGAGAATGACTAAATCTATTTGTTCTTCTGCACTGAATTTTGAAATCGCTAGTAAAAGCTTGCATTTCTATTAACATTATGATTTGGTATTTTCATCCTGTTTAAAATGACTATTTAGAGAAAAATCAAAGACGGCTTTCTTTTTTTATGTGATTTGTATTGTATAAATTAAATTATTCTTATTTCATCATGATTTAATAAATAGTTTTTATTTCTATGACTATTGATTATCATTTAATAAATTCACTTACCATTTGTCAAGTTTTATTTCATTTTTGCAAGACCTAACTAACATCACAGTAAACAAGTCTAAATTTACCTTTTCATTAAATAAAATGCCTTGTGTCCGATCAGATGGATAATTTATGCTCTTGTTGGACATCTTCTAATGTGTCCAATGTCTTACAACAGCTCTCCATTCATGGTTGTTGACATAATGATGGCAATTTTCTGTTTTTTATTTTCTTTAATTAAAAAATGAACATGAAGTGTTTCCTTGTTTATTTTAATGCACTTACATGCATGATATGCACCACCATATTTCCATTCCAAAATTATTTTCACAACAAAACATTTTGTAACATAAAATAAACCATGTATTTTAAAAAAGAAATATTCTAATGAATCGGTTGTAGCTTAAAAAAAATTCCAACCTTCAGCTTCTTCAATTTTCCGAATGTGCTTCAGTGCTGGCTGAATATTGAGGTACAGCCGGTGAGTATTGCTGAGATGATGCAGAAGATGTCTAGATCTGAAGGGACACCCAGTGTAATAAACCAGTTTTCTAGCTGAGGGTAACCCATCTGGCAGGATTTCAAATTTCTTCCCCTGTTAAATGTCAAACAGTTCAACATTTTTTAAAAATCTAACAAGTGCAGTGGTTAGAGCTGCTACCTCAAAAGATGCAGTGTCCTGGGCTCAAATCCCACCAGTCATTGTTTGTGTGGAGTGTGCATATTCTCCCTGTGTTTGCAATTGTTTTGCTCTGGGCTCTCCCACCTCTCCATTGAGATGTGTGTTATGTCAATTTGGCAATTCCAAATTGGCCCTTTGAACATGCATGTCCTGCAATGGACAGCTTTTATATTCATGTTACATAAAAGCAGCATTGTAATTGGTATGAAATCCACAAATTAACAACCCCTTTCTTTACCAGTTTAACTTATGGACCACTGGTTTATGTTTTCTAATAGTCTACTCAAATGTTTGAGTAAAAAGCAACTCATATTAGGATTCAGGCAACAGGCCTCCAGTGTCTCACTTTAATGTATGCACTCTGTAACTGTGACACCTGCCAGCTACAGCTCAAAAAGGGCTGCTCTGAACATATTCAGATGGAAATCTCTGGTGGATGGTTTGAAATTGAATATGGTCACTTCTGCCTATATTTAACCTGAGCCATTAGTACCTAGTAGCGAGCGCTTCACTGCAATGTTAGACACAAAAATCTGGAAAGGGTGACCTAGGGATCTGATTGTAGAAGGACAAGGATTGTTCTGTCATAAAACATAAACCCAAGGATTATGGTGAAATAACTGCTGTGGCTGACGCAGCGAGAAGACAGTAAATTTGGGTGGGGCACTGAGATTTTACTTCTTTTGCATTTGTGTACTGTAGTTGATTTTCTCTTTTTCCCTCCTGTGAAATATGTATGTCTATATTCATTATTTATACTTTTATTTTTTCTGTTACAGTATATGACCAAATAAAAGTATTCTATTATCTTACCAAGAATGTAAGCCTGCCAACATTTGACCATGGAAAATCATACAGCAGTTCACACCGTTTGTTCAAATCCTGGAATGAAAAAAAACAACAAGATGACAAAACTTTAAGGATTAAAATTAGCTTATGAGTCAATACAGTTATCTAAATGCTACAAACACTGACATATAAAACTACTTGCTTTAATTTATTAATAAAGTAAAATGTTCAAGTAGTCTAACTGTGCTTACTTTACTGCTGTAGTATAATTCTGGACCATTACAGGAAAAGTCTTTTTGAACACAAATGTATTGAGTTACAGTAAAATAAAGCATCAATTTGCCACGCATTTTAGTTTACCGGTACTAATGTGAAAAGGTGAAGAATTATTGAATCATTATTAGTGTTATGGTAAGCTATTTAAATAGAAGATTTTTAACTTAGGAGAGTGAATACCATCTGTTTGCAGCACAAGGCATTGGCGTATTCACTTTTTGTTTACTCCTAACATGATTGGATATGTTAACTTACATATAAAATCAAAAAGTCAATGAAACTTGTACAATGGTCATATACCTGTGTAATAGACTTACATAACATATATGTGTTGTCTAAAAATAACACATATAAAAAGAAACACATTTGAACAGAAAATGTCAATTTTTCAGTTTTCACAGAAAAATACAATACTTCCAAAATTGAACTTGCATTGCAAAACTCAATATCTTCCATAAATTTCTGAAATTGCCATAATTTTGTCTTCAAATCACACAATAAAAATACATTTGTGACTTAATACTTTAGTCAGCTAGTTACAATGGTATAAGTACTTTGCATCCTTGTACAGGCACACTTTAAGGTGGTTGAATTTTCAATCTATACTAATTTGTAAGGGGAGACTGTAGTTTCCCAATGGATTTCACCAGTGTGAGCATGTCCGCTATTACACAGGAATGTTATTAAAGAAATGCACATCCAGTAGGATGACATGACAATATCTTTATAAATGGTTCCAAGAACCAAAGGAAGAAATGTGTAATGGAAACCAGGTTTAGTTGTCATCCTTGTGACAGGAGTAGGTGGCATTAATTAACATTATAGTCGTGAAAATGTACATTGAAGATGTATTGTAAATAAATGAATCAAGCTGAATCACCTGTGACTGAAGATGGCTGACATGACATACTTAACTGTTTTTCTGTTTTCTGGATGCTTTATTAGGATCTGTCTAATTGAAACGTAGCATGAGAATTGATAAGTTCGAAAGATGATGAATTGATAAATGCTTTTTCAATGTAGTTAACCTTAACTGTGAATAAAATTAAAAGGTGAACATGTAGGTTTTTCCTATAAGCACAGCACCCCTTTCTGCAATATACTGTATTTATATACAAACCTTTACTGTTATATGTAAACAAACGCTTTCTGCAGCACACTGTGAACAAAACACGTCTCTGGTTGATGTTACTTTTGCTGTTTCTTGGCTCCACAATGTAAAGAGAAAATTTTAAAATATTTAATAGTAAAAATGAGCATTTTTTAAAAATATCTGATTTCTTCGAGCCAAAACCCTTTTGTGGTATTCCTTACAGCCTACATGTACTCCTTGTCTTGAAATAATGCAAATACTCCCCAAGGTTGAAATCTGTTGCACATTACTGAACTTACCAAATACCATTTGCAAATAACTAAATTCAAACAAAAATGATAGCCAAGAAACTTTACAGATATATTTACACATACCTGATAAATATGTAGTCCTTTCAGTGTTAGCCCAAGGAGAATGGAGGCATTGACTTCTTTTTTATCCTGTAGAAATACAAATTCAACATTAAAAGGCCTGTGAGCTGCACACAAAAGTAGTAAGCTTGCTGGTCTACATTTTAAGTCCCTATAAAACAACCTTTGTCTGGCTGGACAATAGGAAAAGAATGGCGTAATTTCTGGCAGGACATATTATTATTCTCATCCATCCATCCATAACCACCATTCGGTGCCTCTTACGGTAGCACCAGACCCAGCTATGTACAGTTTTCTTGGGTACTTATAAGTTTTTGCCACACATCCTAATAATGTGCATGTTAGGTTAATGCACAATAATAAATTGGCAAGATGGGAATATAAGTGAACCTAGTGATGGACTGGCACGCTTTCTAGGGTTGGCTCCTGTTTTGGGTATAGGGTCCAGTCTCCCATGATATTTAACTTGATGCAGTAGGTGTGAGAATTTTACTTATTGTTATTATTATTATGATTGTGGATTTGGCAGGCACCTTTACCCAAGGCAACTTACAAGGTAAGAGTAATATACCATTGTTTACCCAATGTAATAGGGGCAGGGAAATTTGTTAAGGGCCATATGTGTCTTTAGTGAGAGACATGCTCCCAATTACAGTATAACTTGCTATGCCAATGTAAATAGTATGGTTGGGTATGGGGTTTCCCCAGAGGAACTATGCTCAAAGGTATTTTCCCAGGACGTCAGTGGCTAAAAGCCATGTTACATTATGAGATTTTTTCAGCTATTTTCAGGCAAGGCCTTCATTTACATCATCTTAGTGAGTAAAATACAGCTGGTGACGAGGTCCTGTGAAACTAGTTGCACAATGCGACATGCCGAGTGACTCACTCCAACTACTCCACAACACACTCTGACAAAATTAAATGGGTATGATATTGTCTTTAATTATAGTGGCATGCTTGTGTGCATGACAGCTGAAAGCCTGACAACAAATGAATGCTCATCCGGAAGTACAATGCATATAATGCAACAAAAAAGAATAAGGAACACAGGTGTTTAGGACCTCACAAATGGAACAGAACTCCATCTGTCTGATATCTTGTGTTTTTCATTCCATGACATAATCAATAAAAGAAAAAAAGGGCAAAGCTTGCGGCTGAACTCACTGTAGCTGTTAACCCTTGGTACAGCTTTGGCACTGCTAGGTAAAAAGTTATTGGCTGTCAGAAAACCGGATAAGAACAACTGTGCTGGAAGCTTGACATGCAGTCATAAAATTAGACATGCCCAGTGATGTTCAGTCATTTAAACTGGCAAAGTCCAGCAACAAGATCAGCAACTGCAGTCGGCAAGTCTGACATGTCCAGTGGCATGAGTTACTAGCTTAAACAACCGTGTCACTGCTTCAGTTCTTCCATCAGTTATTTAAGACACAATGGGGCCAAGGAGATTACAGCAGAGGTGGTAACACTTCAGGGGCCACTATAAGACACATCTGGGACAATGCTGTCCTTCAAAAAACACAAAATACCATGCAGCTGTTCAAAAGAACTGGTTCTTTAAAGGCTATGGAATGCTCAGGGAAACAAAGACACCAGAAGTCAAAAGGGTTTGTTTTAGTGTAGTTTTCCTGGAGTGAGATGAAGGCCATTCTTGAGCCAAGAAATTATTAAAGGGCTTAGCAGAACTGACCCCAGAGAGGAGTTTAAAGCCACCTCCATTCCAGAGATTATTTACAGATGGAGTCTGATGTATAGACGGTAAGAAGCACTCAGTTTATTGAAGAAAGAAATCAGAATGAGAGAAAGAGGTAGAGACAGAAAAGGGTATGGCAGTTAATACGAGTGAGCATTTGGTGCAGCATGGTCATGGGTCTATGTTTAAGCCTGTGTAGGTATGCCCAAGGGGTAGTATGTGTATTATTTCCAGTAAAGATTAGTACTGTACTTTTGTGTTGCTTCCAGTGTTTACCTAGAGCAGGGGTCACCAACCTTTTTGAAACGGGGAGCTACTTCAAGAGTACCGAGTAATACGAAGGGTTACTTGTTGAAACTTCCTAAATAACAAAGTTGCATGGTTCACCTTTAATGACATTAATAATACTAAATATTCATATATCATGTCCTTTTTATACTAACCAATACCTTTGTAACATTTTTAAACAAATCATGAACTCTGTCCCATGTTTGTACAAATTATGTTATGTAAGATGTGCTGTTCTAGTTAAGATTGGAAATAGGAAAGGATCAAGATTAGCACCATCTAGTGGTGAAATTCGGCATTTCTTTACTGCAGGTGGCTAGTATTGGAGTCTCTGGGTAATGATGTCATCAAGCTGAGCTTCAGGGAGTAAAAACAAACGGAGAGCACCAGTTTGTCTCACTTCCTTTGCTTTAAATGTTCAGTTTGGCTTTAAAGGCATTGTCGGTACGTAGAAATGTTTTATAGCTATTTATTTCTCTGTGTTAATGAATATTTGTGAGTCTGTTAAGTATTTAAAGTCATTTAATGAAGTATGTTTAAAGGTAAAACGTTCTAGCAACTTACTGCTGTTATCGGAGTTTTCACTGCATTAAAATTACTTGTTAGCGTACCTTTTTCAGACTTTCTTACCAGCTTTGCACAGATGTTTGCCATTCAAGTGACTGTTATTTATTTATTTTTTAAGTATTTGTAAAGAATAAGTAATTCTGCCATTACGTTTATTGCGTGAGTTTGTATGTAAGGATTTCTGAAATTAATTCTGTTTACTATTTACTTGTAGTTTTACTCTACACTGGCTTCAGTAAAGAAAGCAAACTGGAAACTCTTGTCTGCGTGATCACTGGAAAGGAGTTTATCTGACTGGCAGAGGACATTACATAAGATTTAAAAAAAAAAAAAAAACAACTCTTATCATTTTAAAATGAATCCTATCACATTAGTACTAATCACCAAATCTACAGTATTTTAAACAAAGCATAATATCTGTTACACCTTTGAACAAATTATTTTTCACATTTTTGCACAATATTTGAGTTTACCGTTGCCATGGGGGTTTCACTGAAACATCTGTTATCTCTTTCTTTGTCTGTAAATGTCTGTTAGTGGGAAGCCTGACATTGCATGCTGTTCAACAGTGTACTGTAATCAGGGGTATAATTTGACACTGCAACTCTGAGTGAATCTTGTAGATGTGCATCAGTAAGGCGTATTTGATGAAGTTCATGTCACAAAAGGCTGATTCACAGAGATAGGTTGAACTAAAAAGGCTGGCATCTTTCATAGCTGCTGTGCATACACCTTTGTATTTTTATGTCCACTTGACACCAAAAGTTTGGTGCTTCCTGATGGGTTTTGAGGTGGAGGTAATTTTGTAACATTAGGATTTCAGTCTCTACCTGTCCAGCATCCAAGTTGAATGTTGCAATTAGCTGCTCAGCAATGCATGTCATGTGAAAGGATTTGAAATGAATGACAAACATGGCTCAGGTTGATCCAAGTCACAAAACCTGTTCTCAAACTCTTGCCCAAGTCTGTTTATGACTTTTTGTTAGCTTTGACAGCTTTCTTAAAAGCTTCAGATGGAGAAGCACTGTCATTCAGCACTGACTGCACGGAGGAAAAGTGTAGGACTTTTTTTGTCTCTAAATGCACAGAGAAAATGTTCATCTTCGCTTTAAATGCGTTTACAGCGCTTATCATGTCTGCGACAGAGTTACCTTTGTCTTGCAGCTCACAGCTCAAATGGTTCAAGTTCCCAGTGATGTCCGTTAAAAACGCAAGGTCAAGTATCCACTCACTGTCCTCGAGCAGCAAGGAGTCTACCCCCTTTGGATTGCATGAGCTCTTTGATTTGACCCAAAAGTGACAAAAAAATGCTGCAAAACTCGTCCCCTGCTGAACCATCAGATTTGTGTGTGTAGTAACAGGTCACCATATTCGGCTGACAGCTCCTCCAATAGTACCAGTGAATATCCTGTGTTGTTTAGCTTTGGAGCAGATGCCATTTATGATCTTCACGATGGGAGTCATCACATGATCAAAGCCGGTCACTTTGCACATATCGCTTCCTGGTGTATGATGCAGTGGTAATGTAGAAATTTTGGGAAGTCTGTGTCACCTTTGCATCGCGCAAAGAAGCCTGCATGTTGGCCCGTCATGGCGGGAGCCCTGTTTGTAGTCGCCGACACTAGCTTTTCCAGTGGTACGCTTTTCTCCACGAAGAACCCCTTCAACATGTTGTAGATGTCAACTCCCCTCGTTATCTTCAGGGGCAGTAGTTCAGGAGTTCTTCTTTTGTGGAGAGATCATCAAACATTATTTGAATAAACATTATGAGCTGTGATGTACTGCTGCTGTCCACGGACTTAACACACTGGATGCTAAACCACCCGCATTTAACCAGAACCGGGTCCAGCTGCTCTGTCAAGTTCTTAGACATAGCCAACACTCTTCTAACCATCATACTTGCCCCCAGTTGGATATCGGAGACAGTGAAGATGACATCGGGACCATTCCTCTCGTCTTTTGAATACAGTGTTTGCAATTATCATCATTGCTTTTTTTTCTAGCATCTCCCTGTCCGAAAAGGCTTTCTTGTTCTTTATCAAAAAATTTGCAGCTCTAAATGAAGCTTCATTTGTTTTTTGTCACTTTTTCACCAGCCTTGTGAAAAAAGACTGCTGTTCACCTAAAGCTGCTTTTAACTCACAAGCTTTTTCTGCCCGTAGTGCACTGCCAGGTGGGTAGTTAGCATGGAAGCTTTTGTGACACGTGCTGAAGTGTCTCTCTACATTGTGCCGCTTTGCCGTTGCCACAGTTGCCCTGCATATGAGACATACACACTTTTCTTTCACTGTCGTTTAAAAGAACTCTTCCTCCCAATCATTGTGAAAATGGTAAGTTTTCTTTCACTTTTCTGCCATTTTTCTTTATTTTTTGGGAGTAAAAACCGCATCAAGCTCCCCATTGTAGCTGCGCCCGTTTGCTTGTCTCAGCGAAGAGTGAATTGGAGGTTTGTCACACACTGACTGCAGACTATCCCCCAATCTACATCGATGCAAGTGTTATTGATTCAAAAAAAAAAAAAAAAACAGCAACACAAATACAATTTTTGCTGTGGGCAACTGACGTGGTTTTTTGAACAATTCAGCTTGCATATTCACAAATTTTTATGTAACTGACTCAAAAGTGTGTGTGTTTTTTTTTTTTTTTTTGTTCAACTTGAAGGTAGGCGTCTTTTCCCATTAATATGAAAGAGAGGGGATGTAGTGTTAGGTATTAGGATGAACTTTTTTTTTTTTTTTTTAACATGGTTCCTTTCTCACAATGTCTGTTTGCTATAAGGATGAGAGTCTGTTGTGGAATCTTATTGTGGTACTAAGCTTTCTTTGTTTTGATCAAAGCACACATTGTGGGGAGCATTAACAGACACAACATCTTCACACACACCTACAGTAAGTTGGTATGAAAGAGGACTTTACCCTGACTCTCGATCTCTTTTATTTATGACTCCCAGGTCCACCCCTCACAAACCTCTTCATGATAAATACAAACAATGACAGGACACTATAGTCTGCTGTACTTTAGAAGTGTTAACAAGTAGCTGAAATACAAAGGCAGCAAAATTCCAGGTAACTTCAATTCCTCATACTGATAAATGAACAAAATGCAATACCTTATGAAGTCTGTAATAATGGACAGGCACATCATCCAACAGACATGACTCTTTAATAAATCTCAGTAAAGCTTCCTTGGCTGTCCTTCCTTGCTGCTCGCTATGTATTTTGGGTGTATGTTTTAGGATGTAGTCACATCCCCTCTTCACAATGATCTGTGGAGATAAAGAATTCTTGTTAATGGCCTACTATTATCACATCTTCTGGAAGTTCCTGAGACACTTGAAGATGTTACATCTTATTGTATTCATAGTAGATGGGAGATCAGTCAGGCGCTTTCAGACCATTCTGCCCAACAGCAGGAGTTCCTCTAACGTTTACTCTGTTTTTCAACAATAAACATAAAATCTGTAAACATATGAAGAAAATACTACAAGGGTGGCTGGTTGTGACTTTTAGTTGGGGAAACAAATGGTAAAGATGCTAATGAAAAACAACTCAATAAGGTAAGTCAATTAAGCCTTACAGTGAATATGTGTGCCTATGGAGGCATGGCTTGTAATGGACTGGTGCTGTCCTATCCATGGTTGGCACTGCTTTGTAGCGAGAGCAGCTGGGATGGGATGTAGGTTCTCATAATCCTGAAGTGAACTATGCTGATTTATTTATTTATTTATTACAGGGATAGAGTTCATTGTCAAGTAAAATAAAAATTAAATTAGTCAGCTTTAAAATAATTTCTGAAACACCCTATTAATTAATTACAAGAAACACAAGTAAGAAATGGTGAGTGACTTATTGCACATTTTAATAGCTCTCTACATCCAATGGACTGCAAAACTATATTAACCTTATTTAAATGTTACTTTTACACCCAGAAAAATTAGCCAAATACATTGAAAAATTTTTAAACAAGAAAAAAAAATGTTGTTACATGTAACAGGAACATGCAAATACCAAAACGTCAACATAAATACAGTAGAAAAGGTATGTTTAGTGTCCACTGCTATATTGATGCAGATTTAATAAATGTTATTTGTGGTATGTTCTGAGACACAGCCAAAGTCACAACTGGGAGAGTAACAGCATGTTTCTTTGCACATATTTCTTAGATTTTTTTTTCTGTTGCTTGTACATGAAAGGGCAGAATGTCTGTAAGACCTGCATGATCGATACGTCCCTTGTTTTATTGCAGGCTACCATGGAGCAAGGCTTAGTGATTTCTACATTTCCTCTGACAAAAATTGGCAGTTGTCGTATTGTGAACAGTGCTTAGGGGACTAACACCTTGCTTGTCCTTTCATTTGAACGCAACTGATTTGCCTTTTTGTCATGCAACTAATGTCGCACCACGGTGAAGCATAACATGACCGAATTCAACGGGCATATCACTGGGGTTCTGTCATACAGTTCCATAACTTGCATGAGTTTCACTTTCCTTTTCAAAGTCTGACAACCAATTCACACTGTCACCATTATCAGTTGATTTGTGCAATGGTTCGGTTTTAGTACATTCTAAAATTGCCTTTACTGCTTTTCATTTGTCATTGTGTTTTCCATTGGAGGCTGTGCCTCATTCATGAATATTGATGAGTGTCCATAACATGACAGAAAAAATAGATTTTTTTTTTGTGCTGCATGATATTCATTTATCTGCTAGATGGGAGCAGAATACTCATCTCAAGAGTTATTTGGTCTTTACACTATAAATTGTATCATTATATATCAGCCCGAGCTTCACCTAGGTTTAACTGTAACTGCATAGAATTCTGAGTCAGAGTCACACTCGAGGTTAACGCCAAGGGGCTTAAGTCAATTTAGTAATTAATAGACAGAGGCATTAGCTCCACACTTTAGCTACCATGACACACTGCATATGCCCCAAAGTACTGTGTCCATTTAGGGCATAAAAAATATAAAAAATAGAATAGAAAACCTGTGCAGCAGATGCATAAAATGTAAAGCTACTTGCCACCTATACTTAGTTCTGAATGGCTCCTGCTAATTATTTACCAATCAATTAAGGGGAGATATTCATCTATGTTATGAGAAAGGTTTAAAAAGGCAATACTGATTATATCAAAATGCTGAGTTTCAATGTCATCATTGTTTGCAGGTGAGTTAAGGCTTTTTATTTCCTTAAGCCCACAGCATTCCTCGCATGAAGTCAGTAGCAGGCAGCTTTTCAAAATATGAAACAAAGAATGCAACACACATTAGCACTGATAAAGTTGCCAGACAGTTGCATCACTGCCAGCTGCATACCAGGGATTTAACTTTATTGTTGGATAAAATACAGTATGTTCCACAAGTCTGTTTTGGATGTTTTCCCTTACTATAATGATATCAACCATGCATATCAGAACAAGTGCTGTGTTCCAGATATGGTGCTTATCATAGAATTTTGTCTCTGTAATCCATTCCAAGAAGTTTGTTTTTATTTCCATATCCCAAAGATGGGTGGGTTTAAATGGCAGTCCTAAATTGGCCTTGTGTGTCTGTATGTGTGTATGAATGAGCTCTGTGATATGTTAGCACCCTGTACTGGGTCGGGTTTCTGCCTTGTGTCTACTGCTGCCATGTTAGACTTTGTTCCCCTGCCCAGCCATTCTGAATTGGATTAGGTTAGTTTGGCAATGGTAGGTTATGGCTATTCATTTCTTCAGTAGTGAACATGTACTTATGAAATTTAATGCATTCTGGCAAGGACAAAGTTCATTTCAGAGGCTTATGCCATTTTAAACAAGCCACTGGCTGCAGTGACCTGGCATAGCGTTTTAACCTTCAAACTGTATTAAAACACTCTTTTCACAGAAGTCTTACCCAGCGGGGGAAGTAGGCTTCAGGCTCAAAGTACTTTCCAATATGTACCGTCTTCTTGTAATTTCCCAGGTCTACTTGCAATGCGTAAGCTGCTAGGAGAAAGTAGATTTCTTCTTTATGGGTGCATTCAGAATGCAAGACCTTCTCCTTCATGAGGCAGTAATAGAGATGTCTGGTGGTCCTGTCACTAAAACCAATAAGAACAAAATTCATATAAAATCCAGAAAATCACAGTCTGATTTTTAAAAAAAAAAAAATACTGCATGGTATGATCTATGCAACTCAATATTTCCATCGTGACTTTTCCCTAGGATCACTACTGAAATGGTTGGGGCATTGCCCATTAAAGTTTAGGATTGTGGGGGAAATGTGTTCATTCACTCCATATAGATAGTGTTTGTGACTCTTTGTGTAAAGCAGCATTACCTAGCTTCACTCATAAATAATCTTTCCTTCTGTTTCCATCAGTGTCCCCAAGTAGGTGACTGATTGTGAAATACTTCTAATCGATCAAAGTTATTGCTGCCTTTGAGATTTTGAAGACCAGAATTAGGTCCCCAGGCAGCATTCTCTGTTCAAAGTTAAGATATTTAATTCCAACTGACTGCTACAGGAGACCTTTACTCCCAGAAGGCATTTGGTCACTCTTCTTTGCACAGCTTTGAGAGTTATGTCTTTTGTACAATTGTGACAAAACTGCAGAGTATTGTACAATTTATCTCACTAGTTCCACCTACTGTCTTAGAATAACATATCTTAGTTTATATTAAGATCCCTTGTTTCACATTCCTTGGTATATATGTTTTTTTCTTTTTTTCTTTTTTTTTTTTTTTTTTACAAAATAACCTAACATTTTATTAGACTTTTCAAAAACTTGTTGACATTGTCTAGACAATGAAATTATTTTGTCAATGTAAACCCCTAAACCTTTGTCAGAGGTTGCTTCCTGTAGGTCAGCTTCATCCATCTTGCATTTACAACTACTATTTCTTTTGTAGATACACCCTTTTGTCTCCCATGGGTTAACAAACTTGTAAATCTATCTTGTGGTACATTCTATTGTGTGTTGTGCTGGATATATTAAATGGCCTCCTCCCATTTTCTCATGTGCTTTATGATGGTACACACTGTCAATGACATCATATCTTATGGATAAAGATTAATATTTGTGTATACTTCATACTTTTTCACTCTGTGTGAGATTGAGAAGGTCACATTGACACAAACAATGTTGCAAGGAAAGCCTTTACCATGCTGTAGACCTAAAGGTTCCGAGACCATTGTGTGGTAAATAAATTAATTTGTTGAAAATACATTATTTTTTGGCTGTTTTATTTTTTCCAAACTAGTGCATATATTATGAACAAATATAGTTTCTGCATCAAGCATTATTGCACATAACACAGATAAGGTTTATCGCAATTCTGAGGTTAAGTATCAATATTATTTATTTTATAACTTGAAATATTACCTTATTAGTCTTCCATTTCCTACATAATACTGAACATGAAATCTGACACAGAACAAAGGGCCAGACTTGCCAAATCCCTGTAAAAGCAAAAAAGAAAAAAAAAATTATGTAAGGCATCCATTGCTTGTAATTTAATAAAGCAGACTGTATTAATTTTAATTCCTGACCTATTATCAGAACCACCCTACTAATTATTCAGCTAACACCAGTCTTAATTTTATAGTGCTGCTCTCAGTTTAATCCACAGCACAGTAATGCAAATTTCTACATATGTGAGGAACAAGCAGATTAAGAAATACACTGACTCACACTGGTAGCAGTGGGCTAAACCCAGCACAGCACTGCCTTCCTAGTTTGGAGGAGGGTTCCTCAGAAGGTCACTTTACCTATCTCCACAGTTTAAAGGTTACTGGTCTCTTGCTTACTATACCAATTTCAGGCCTCATCGGATCAGAAATGTTTTATTTCAAATATTTCTAATGTTTGTGTACTGCAGGACTGCTGGCGAATTGCAGTGTACGTTATCACATTAAGTACCAATGCCCACTCAGTAACTGCTGTAAATGGATTACTGATTAATGTGATTTCAAAACTGTCTGATAAGTAAGAAAAGATTTGTTTTTCCAAAAAGTCTGAGCAGGAGAATTTCTCAAAAAATGTGAACTAGTAATGAAGCGAAGAAGGTGCCTTGTAACATTGCTTACAAGTAAGGTTTTGACCCAGGTTCATTTTGGTAAGTCTAAATTCACAAAGACATTACTCAGTGTTTTGTGCAAATTAATAAAGGTTGCATTTTGTCAAGAGCAAACTTCCACTTATGTCTTAAAATCTCATTAAAAGTATTGATCCCAACACAATTTCACATTATATAGTTGTTTTACTCTTTTGAAAGTGTTGTTATAGCTTGGACATACTGCCTACAGCTTTATTACAGCTATAAAGAATAATTGCTACAGCAGTTAGTGATTGAAGGTAAGAAGGATTTGCCAGGTTTTTTTTAGGAAAGCCCCTAACTTTCATGTATTAATTGAAATGTTTTTGTCAATGATTATATTTATGGCACTGTGTTTCAAATTATCCATGTATAGATCCTTTCAATGTAGAAAACTCTGGAGGACCCAGTTTCAAGCACCCTCCTCCTACTAATGGTGTACTTCAGGAATTTTGTAAATATATCTTTGTCTTTAAGGGTGCTATTTACAGTAGCATCTCAGCCATCAGGTGTCTTCTGCACTGGTATTGCAGTATATTCTAAGTGAGTATTTAACCATCAGATTTCTTCTTAGCCAGCAATAATTGGTTTTAATTAGTCCTCAGAGCAAAGCAAGAAGGGACAAATTGAGACAGAATTTTTCTTCATGGCTAATGAAGCTGGTTCAAGTTGATCTCCTTCTGATTCCTCCTACATTGTCATATCATATGCACTAGTTAGGATTGCACCACGCAAAATGCATGCTGATTCTAGAGACATGTATTGCAGAGGGGTAGGAAATCTGGACTTCACTCTGAGTGCTGCCTCTCGGGCCTCCTATTTTGAAAGTACTGGTGCTAAATTTATCTAAATCTCTGCTGGCCTTTAGTTTCTGGATTAACCAGATACAGTACTCACTAGTTAACAACACTCCGAATAAAAGCTTTGCCTTACTTTTCTGATTTCACTTTCAACTGTGTCTGAATTAATGAAAATTGTATAACCTTTTTATGAAAAGCATACAGAAAAACAAACATGTACTATCACCTAATTACCGTACATTAAATTATAAAAATGGAAAAGAGAATATTGACTAAAAAGTGTAAAAAGCATGAAACTGAATGTACTGTACCATAAGCATCAGAATAAATAAATGAAAGTAGAAACTTAAATGGAATTGTAAATTAATAATCAGTCATTCACAATAAACTGTAGCATCTTCCAGATTTTATGGTTGTGGTGTGATTACTACTGACTAACAGTTGCAAGCTGTCCTCATTGCCAGTAGCAACCAAGTTGACATAATGCGAGTGAATTTTTACTGCACTGATGTTCACTTTAAATGTACATAAACACCCACCGGCCACTTTATTAGGTACACTTTTTCAAATGCTTGTTAATGCAAATGTCTAATAGGACAATCGCATGGCAGCAACTCAATGTATTTAGGTATGTAGACATTGTTAAGACGGCCTACTGAAGTTCAAACTGAGCATCAGAATGGGGAAGAAAGGTGATTTAAATGGCTTTAAACGTGGCATGGTTGTTGGTGCCAGACGGGCTGGTCTGAGTATTTCAGAAACTGCTGATCTACTGGGATTGTCACACACAACCACCTCTAAGGTTTACAGAGAACGGTCCAAAAAAGGGAAAATATTCAGTGAGCAACAGTTCTATGGGCTAAAATGCCTTTTTGATGCCAGAGGTCAGAGTAGAATTGCTGGACTGGTTCAAGCTGATAGAAAGGCAACCGTAACTCAAACACTTGTTACATCCAAGATATGCAGAAGAGCATCTCTAAATGCATAACACATTAAAACTTGAAGCAGGAGACCACACCGGGTGTCACTCCTGTCAGCTAAGAACGAACAACTGAGGCTACAGTTTGCATGGGGTCACCAAAATAGCACAATAGAAGATTGAAAAAACATTGCCTTGTCTGATGAATCTCATTCTACTGCAACTTTCGGATGGTAGAGTCAGAATTTGGTGTTAACAACATGAAAGCATGGATCCAGCTTGCCTTGTATCAATGATTCAGGCTGGTGGTGATGGTGTAATGGTGTGGGGGATATTTTCTTGGCACACCTTGGGCCCCTTAGTACTAACTGCGTATTGTTTAAATGCCACAGCCTACCCGAGTATTGTTACTGACCATGTCCATCCCTTTATGACCGCAGTGTACTCATCTTCTGGTAGCTACTTCCAGCAGGATGAAATGCCATGTCACAAATCTCAAATCCTCTCAATCTAGCTTCTTGAACATGAGACTGAGTTCACTGTACTCAAATGGCCTTCACACTCACTAGATCTCAATCCACTAGATTTGGGATGTGGTGGAATGGGAGATTCACATCACGGATGTGCAGCTGTCAAATCTGCAGCAACTATATGATGCTATCATGTCAATATGGCCCAAAATTCCTGATGAATGTTTTAAGCACCTTGTTGAATCTATGCCATGAGGAACTACGGCAGTTCTGAAGGCAAAAGGGGGCCCATCCCGGTACTAGCAAGGTGTACCTAATAAAGTGGTTAGCAAATGTACAGTATTGTATTCACTCGTACTTAGCTTGCTCTGCATGAATATATTCATCTCGTTCTACTGCTGTAGATTCACAACCCAGTAGTAAAATTGTAAATCAGATAATAATAACCATCCCTGCTTTAGTTCTTTAAAGTACTAATTTACTTATTCATGGACTGCTTGTATACCGAATGAAATTATGTCCAATTGTTTAAAGAACTTTCTGATGTATACTTAAAAAAAAAAAAAAAAAAAAGGACATTTTGAAAGAATATCGTTTTAACAATAGTAATTCTCCCAGCTAAAATAAGAACAACACAGGACAATATGATAATGTCTCATATAACACATTTAATCATGTTAAGGGTAAATTATAATAAGTCTTTATAACAATGTGTAATTAGGAGTTTTGCTTTAATAGTCACCTTTAATATCATGGTGTTATGCCGAGATAGATCCAAGGTGTGTGATTATAGCACTTAAGTTCTTTGTCATTGTCTCCTAACAGTCGATACCACACATCTGAATGTTCATGCTACCTCATGTAGTCAATTTAATACTAAAAGAAGGGCACCATACCTGGCTGTGTTTCACTTTAAAATAAAGATTGCTGCTGTAGTATTTCACTTTCATTGGAAGGTAGATGTGTGTTCCTTTGAAAACAAGCTGGGAATGATATCACGTTTCTGGCCAGCTTTCTCATGTGTTATGTAATAAGCATAATGGTGGCCAACCACACTGTAAATAACAGCTCTGATGTTTTTCCTGTGTAGATAAAACTGGTGCATAGGAATGGCAATTAAGCCAAACAACCACTTTCTGGAAAGTGCAGAATAGCAGGTTTTCTACAATCTACATATGAGTCACACTTTATTATGATTTAAAGACTTTACACTGAAGAGCCTCACAAGGTATCATTTTACAATATGTTTGTATTATTCCAGGTGATACCACAGAAGAAAGTGCATACTGTACAATCGATGGTGCATGATTATCAGCCTGTATCAAAAGCTCCATTCCATGACAGCAAGCGGGTTACTTACTTTGACGGATTCTTTTTTCCATTCCTTAGAAAAGTACTTGGACAGCTTTTGTTCCAGATCAATAAAAATAGACTCATTATCTGCAATAAAATAAATAAAACATTTAGGTTATTAAACCCTAGTATCAGGTCATTAGTGGACTAGTGTCTTTAAATTCAATAAACATGAAACTCACTGAGTATTATGACAAGCTTCTTTTGATGGGATTTTATAGTGATAGGCACTATAAAATAGTAAGAGACAGGCTTCATTATGCATCTCTCTTTGGTTTATAGAAAAAAATATTTTGTACAGTTAACACTGTACAGTATGTAAAGTAAAGCACGTTGGCATAGTGTTCACAAGTACAATTGTTTATATATTCATAATACAATATGCATGTAATGGCTAATAGTTGGCAGCTGTCCAAATGGTTGCAAGAGGCAAGGGCAATGCCAGAATGGCACAGCGCAAATTAAAGTTCAGCAAACAACATTCAGGGAAAAGTTAAGACCCACAATAACAGAAGAAGCAATCGTGCATATATCACTGGAAAAATGCATACACCTCTTGGGTCTATAGATCACCCAAATATAAGCATACTAACATAGGATAATGTTGGGAGAAGGTGATGCAAATGTGGGCCAGGATGCCAAACCATCTCTTTAAAAAGAGAGTGAGGCCAACAAGGGGAACACCATAGATGGAAATTGAAGGCTCAAGGTATAGGGATACTAGGACCCTCTAGAAAAGAGTTTTATCCAGTTGTCCCTGGAGCGAACAGAACTCTGTCCTTAACCTAAAAGTGATTAGTGACAAGTGGCCCTGGATGGAATCTGAAGCATCCTAAATGCAAGGAGATATTGGAGTGCAGTGTAAGTAGTAGAAAGGGGGCTAACAGTGACTGGACAGGAGGGAGGGGACAGAAGAAAGGGAGAGGGAGACAACAGGAGATGAGAAGACAAATGTTTTGGTGCTGGAATGGTAGGTTTTGTGGATGAACATCCTATTTAATAGATATGGGCTTAAAAATTGTTTAGACAAAGCCAAAAAGTCTATAGATTTGTTCTTTTGCACCCATTTGTTTGCTTGTACTTTAAGTAGCCCTATGTTCACCTTTCCCTGTAGTTGCTCTCGTTTATAAAAGTGACGTATCACCATGTAGGAGCATGTATGTTTTATATATTATACTAGCCAACCCGCGGCGTAGCATACGCTGCATAATTATGTATTGATGGGTGAACACTTCCTGAAAGACACAGTTGTCTAAATGACTTTGGTTTTGAGGATACGACTGTAGGTGAATGAAAAGATGGAACTCTGGAGAGGCAACATACAATACAGCGTTTTACACACTGCATACAGCGATTCACATCGAAGCATAGACACTGCTAAGACCATGGGATACCCCTCGCAAACTGTTTTACATGCTGCATACAGCGATTCACATCTGCAACAAACAAATTGTTTTAAATGCTGCATACAGCGATTCACATCCGCGACAAATATGATTCTTCTTAGATGGTCCTGTCGCGTCCACCCTTGCTCTCGAAGCATACACACTGCCTGGTCATGTGCCCGCTCATAAGAGCAACTAACAGAGACCCGCCCACCAACTGTAAGACCATGGGATACCCCTCGCAAACTGTTTTACACGCCGCATACAGCGATTCACATCCGCAACAAATATGCTTCTTCTTATGGGGTGGGTTTGAGGATATGACTGTAAGGGAACTCTGGAGAGAGCAACATACAATTGTCTGTGACTGAAAACTGGAGGACCGCCGCCACGCCCCCACCTCCTAGAGCGAGGGACGGGGCTGGACTGCAGTCGAGGGCGGAACGGGGTGTAAGGGGTAGGACGCCTAGTGAGGACGATGTATTGATGGGTGAACAGTCATCTCTTAGTCATCGTTCAGTACGCACTGCCTGCTCATGTGCCTGCCCCCAACTCCTCACCTGAATTGGTTTCGTCTGTTTACAGTCCACATGCTCTTGTGAGTCACGTTGACTATTCATTTTCCACACACCGCCTCAGTCAGTTTCGCATCTGCTACAGTCCACACGCACCTCTGAGCCACGTTGACTTTTCATTGTTCTGTTTGTCCGGGCCAGGTGAGGTTTCCCGTGTTGAATCTAATTCAGCCAAAGGCTCCATTCCTGGTGGTGCCCTTCCATCAATTCCTTTAAGTTTCAGCTTTGCAACCATACTCCCCCCGGAACCCAAAGACTTTGGTTGCCCGGCGGATCATGGGAATAACGCCGCCAGATCGCCAGTCGGCATCGTTTATGGTCAGAACTACGACGGTATGTGATTGTCTTGGAACCTCCGACTTTCGTTCTTGATTAATGAAAACATTGTTGGCAAATGCTTTCGCTCTTGTGCGAATTGTTGGTGGGCGGGGCTCTGACGTGCGTGTGCCATGGTCGGCTGCTTAGTGAATTGTTGGCGGACGGGGCTCTGAGTTGGCGGTCGTGGCTGTCTTGAGTGCGTCTTGCTTGCCATGGACTTAGTGAATTATATATATATAGATATTTATAATCTATACATATTAATAAAAGGCAAAGCCCTCACTGACTGACTGACTGACTGACTCATCACTAATTCTCGAACTTCCCGTGTAGGTGGAAGGCTGAAATTTGGCAGGCTCATTCCTTACAGCTTACTTACAAAAGTTAGGCAGGTTTCATTTCGAAATTCTACGCGTAATGGTCATAACTGGAACATGTTTTTTGTCCATATACTCTAATGGAGGAGGCGGAGTCACATATTGCGTCATCACGCCTCCTACGTAATCACGTGAACTTAAAACAAGGAAGAGATTTACAGCACGAGTCAAACGCAGGAACGAAGGTAAATGACGTTAATTTTTGAGTGTCTTTTAATACTGTGTAAGCATACATATTAACACATGTACAATTAAACGTGTGCATTTACGGGGTGATTTCTCAGGCTTAAAAGCTCGCCTTTTATCAAACGCGGGAACAAAGGTAAATGACGTTGTTCACTGTCTTTTAATACTGTGTACGCATACATATTAACACATGTGCAATTAAACGTGTGCATTTACGGGGTGATTTCTCAGGCTTAAAAGCTCGCCTTTTACTAAAAAGGTAAATGCAAAACTATTTTCAATCATTCTATGATCTGCTTCTCACAACTGAAGGCACCGTGGCTGATGTTACGTCACTTGATGGCCAACCATAAGCGTTACCTGGTAGGTAACCAGCCACTCACTTCACTCCCTTACGGGAATCGAACCTCTGAGGTTTTCTTTTGTTCTTAATTAAAATTTAAAAGCAATACTTCACCGCTGCTAAGCCCCTGTAGCGCTGACGTCCGAGGTTCGATTACCGTAAGCAAGTGCAGTGAGCCTGATGAGCCAAGAATAAGGGGGAAAGACGTGTTGCGTACTCTTTGCATTATTTGACAGTAAACTATTTTCAACCATTCTATGATCTGCTTCTCACAACTGAAGGCAACCGTGGCTGATGTTACCTCAGTTGCTGGCCAACCATAAGCGTTACCTGGTAGGTAACCAGCCACTCACTTCACCCCCTTACGGGAATCGAACCTCGGACGTCAGCGCTACAGGCAAAGCCCCTAAAATTGCGCCACGCCGTGTGGTTCGTTTATTTGACAACATGTAGATCGGGGTAATTACATTCCGCGCCACGGCGTGTGGTTCGTTTATTTGACAACATGTAGATCGGGGTAATTACATTCACGGCATTCGTAGTCTGATTCACAATCTGATTGTATGGGTGGTTACCTACCAGGTAACGCTTATAGTTGGCCACCAAGTCAGGTCGAAGTGATCACTCGAGAGTGAAGGCAGCTTCACAAAAAAACAGATCCTTAACAAACTGTTATTAGTATATTTTCCCTCAATTTAAAAAGGCTTTCTTTTCTTCTTATAAACTTATTCAGTTTATTACATAGAAAATCACCCGAAAAATCCCGGACCATCGAGAAGTGTGCGAACTGACGACTTGAAGAATCGTCTTCACGCCGAACTGGAATCGTCCCTGTATAAATTAAAGTCATCCAGACGATCTGGATCTGCATAATTAGATCTGGATCACCCTGTACTGACAAGAGGCAACTTCCTGCTATGTGCGTAACAGTACAAGCAGGCTTGCTATTGAGAATGTATGGGGGCAGCGAGGGGCGGTTCATCATCAGCCCACCTCACAGTCACCTCCACTATAGTATGCTGCCTGCAGCATAAGCAACACCACCACCTCCATTCAACACGCAGCCATCCGAGGCACACTACAATGCTACCCCCCGCCGCCCCGTTCAGCCACAACCGGATCACCGCTTGCAGCATTACCAGCCGCGCACCTAGAACGAATGGAGCAGCCGTGTGTGGTGGGCGGGCAATGAAACCACTTGCCGCTGGGAGCCACCGGAGGGACACTACACTGCGCATGCAGCGAAATCGCCCCCTCCAGCCACCGCTTGCAGCGTCCGCAGACCGAAGATGACGGAGCGGCAGTTACTGGGGCGCATGCGTCGCATCTGCGGCCCAGTTCGTATGTCGTAGGTCGAATGTCCGTAACCTGGGGACTACCTGTGTACTGTATGTGAAGAGAGTAATATGCTTCGACTGAAATTGTAACTTTGTGGTATGAGAGTTTCACAGGCTTTACTACACACATTATAATTTCAATATATAAACCATATCAGTGTGCAGGCTAGGCTTGGAGAATTAGGGCAGTGACTCAGTTGTTTTTCGTTGATGCTTTCATTTTGGTTTAGTTGACTTTCTGTGCAGTGTGTGCTAAAATGGTCTGCAACTGAATGTGAGAGAAGAGAGTCAGGACTTCCAAATCTTAGGTCACAATTCTCTTTCAGAAAAGACTGGCTTAATCTTAACTGGTGACAGATAAGTGTCAGTCCCAAGGGAGTTATAGTACTACTGTAAATGTAAAAGATATCATGAAAAAGAACGTCTATTGGGTGCACGAGTGGCTATACTGCAGGCATTCTACCAGACAGTGATGGTGAAGCATGAGCCTAATGTTGCTTCCCTGTAACTCTTATATGGTGCCTATTAAACTAATACATACATCTTTGGAATAGAGGAAAGAAAGATGAACCTGAAGAAATGCCCAAAGAGACACATGGTGAAGATATAAACTATATAAACTCCACATACATAGTAGACCCCGGACCTAAACATCTATATTCTCGGTTATGGTCATAAGCTTTAGGTAGCAATCAAAAGAGTGAGATTTCAGGGCTCTGCAAGGGGCTTAACATTGAGTATCTATAATAAGGATTGTCCATGAGTCCTTCCTGTAGAAGATATACTAGTTGTGGTCTACTGGGGGGAGACCCTGTGTAGCTGGGGACACAATGGACAATTTTATCTCTTAACTACCCCTGGAGCAATGGCAATTCCCCATGAGGTGCTGGAAAATGTAGTTAAAAAAATCTATTCTACATTGACATGCCCAGTGTGTTACCATTATTGAAAATGAGATAAGGTATTTCAGAAACCATAAAATTGCCTGATATTTCATTTGAAATATTAGGCAATTAGACTACTAAAACAATGAAAGCACAGGTTAAAGCTAAAGTTGGTCCTTTTATTCAAAAATATATACAATCAGGAAAAAAAACTAACTGACAAGAGCAAGACTGAAAAGGACAATAAGGCATAGCAACAATGACGCATGAGAAGGACAAGAACAATGCGAGAGTTCAGCTGTAAATTATTTGCTTTGTTTCTCCTACTAGTCTGAGAAACAAAAAATGTGATTAGGAAACCAGACATAATAGTTTGTCCCATGCTCCTGAGAACAGTATTATTTATAATTTGAGGGGGAAAATATTAAACAAAAATAAGGTTCTAACACTGCCAAAAGCTGCACAGCAGAAATTCTGTTTAATTAAACATTAAGAAAAACAGTAAAAGAATGAGATATTGAGGATTAGTTACGCATTAATTTATTTTATATCTGTAACAGAAGAAAAACAAAATATACAGTGTCCTGGATGGATTGGAAAGTGGTATGTTCAAAGTCCACAGATAATCCCTTGCACTAACCTGAGCAAATCATAGGATTTATATGACCTTATGGGTGGCATAGTTGGCAGGTGTTCCCCATGTTTTCATAGGTGTTTCTGTGGGTCTTCCTCCCACATTATAAAGACACATATTTTTTTGTTTGAAAACTTTTAAATTGGCCTGGTATAAGAAAGTGCACGAGTGTTTTAACATGCATTGGCAAGCCTTTCAGGTTGGGATCCTGCCAGGATAGGCTGCAAACCCTTATAACCCTGAATTATAAACAGGTGTGCTACAAAATTGATTGTTCTTATTTGTATATTACACTTTACTGGTAAAGTACTTAAAGATAAAGTCATAATAATATAAAATGAAGACTACTTAATATTTGTACACACACTACACACTTTAAATTCAGACGACTAAATTAAACTGAGAAAAACAACTCCACTGGTTTTGCGTGAGACACCTCTAATAGTAAGTATGCGGTTTTCTGTCTTAAGTCACAGGAATTGTTTTATAGTCTGTGTATTACTGGCTCCTTGTTCAACCCCTCAAACTAAGGAATTCCAGACTGCATTCTTTTTTTAAAGGAATGAGTAAGGCTTGGACAAATAACAAAGAGCCTTTGTCAACCAGGTAATCTGCAAGCAAAATACCAAAATTTATTTGGTATTTAAAAAAACAAACAAACAAATACCATAATTTCCATGAGCAAAGACAAAAAAATAAGAGAGTACATTTTAATCAATCCAAATACGAGATGGATGTGTAGTTGAGTGCAGCTGTAGCACAAATTGAGCGAGACAAGCTGGAACCTGTCTCAGACAAACACATGGTAGCTCGTTATGTGAATGTATAGCGTGAATGTACCACAAAACTAAGTTTGTCTGCGTGGGTTGAATGAGCAAGTGCTAAAAATGTAAAAGTGCCTGCATGTGCCATCTCACCATGTGCAAGTTACATTTGCCTACTTTCCTACCAACTCCCGTGGCTGTGGTTGAACTTGAACAGGGCGGACTGCTTTATACACACACACGCACAAACACAAACGTCACTCGAAATGAGAACTAAGGTGCATGTAATTGTTGAAAAATTTTTAAAAGGGCATGCATGTGCCATCTACTGGCTGTGGTTGAGCGTGAGCAGAGCAGACTGCTTCATACACACACACACAGGTTTTTTGTTTATATATGTCTAATATGTACTGTATATGTATAAACTGTACTCCAAAATGTATTTATTATCAGTCCTGCCAAATATAGGCCAGTTTTTTGGGGTCTGTATTGCTAACAAGCCAACCTATATTTTTTAATGGAAAAGTAAGTGCACATAGCGATTTCTTTATAAAATATGAACAAGTGCATCAAATAAAGAAAAATCTTTGAAAACCAACTGCAGATAATACAGACATTAATTAGGAAATCTGGTTTAGAATTGTGGGTTGCTAAAGCCTGGCATCATCACACGTGAGGAAGGAACCAACCCTAAATAAGGAGCCCAATCAGAAACTGAACATATAAATGAATAAATGGAGAACCCAGTTGATCACTCAGCTTTGCAAACTAGCTGAGGCAATAAGATGGTGTGTGAATTCATTTTATTGTTGCTTTGAAGGATCTGTTTTTTTTCCCCATATGGATTTGGCTGATGACTATATGTTAGTCCACTTTTAATAACTAAAATGTATGTGCTACTCAGCCATCTCTGGAGCAATTGCTATGAAAACCCAGTTGCTTAAAGTTATGGAGAACACAAGTCTCCATGTGCTTTTCCCAACAACAAGACCTGCTATGGATTATGCATCCTCTCACTGCTTAGCCCTTCGAGTCAAATAATGGTTGTTGCAAACGCAGGGAAAGCATGAAATGGAATACAACCAGACACTGGTAAAAACATCTGTTTCTTCCGATTCTAGGGATTTGCTCCTCTAGATTAAAAACAAGAAAAATTGGAGTATCCAGATAAAATTCATATAGAGTTCCAAAGTCATGATGCTGGATCCATGTCGTTACAGTGCTACCATTGTTCCAAGAGAAAGATGTACATAACAGATACTGTAGCAATATTGTATAAGATTTGTTTTAAAATTTCAATCTAATACAATTCTAAATGTAAATGTATGTAAGGACTATGTAGGTTGATCTATCTTTGAAACCTACTCACCTTTAAGAACACTCAAGCCAAAAAAGTGTGGATCCTTAATACTCAGTTGTTCACAAACACAGCTGAAGAGCTCATGACCAAGTGCTTTGACCTGAAAATAGAGAGACCAGTAATTTTCACATAGGCAAATTCAAGGTCATCAAAAATAAACCACACGTGGTAGTTATTTATAAAATATTAGACAAAGAAGCCGGATCTTATAAGATGTTTATGGTGCACTATAGTATGCTATAGTACATTATTACACTAATCATATGATATTTTCAACTGAAGGGTTCACTTTAACATTTTTAAAAATCCGTATTTATACATAAACACAAACAACTTACAAGAAATGAGCCCTTGCTGCAACTCTCATTCTGTGAACATTTAATTTTTTATTTAAAACCTGCCAAAAAACAAAGTGTTGAACTGAACTATCTACTTAATATAACACTGAACCCACTGAATCTCCTCAGGTCTGGAGCTGGAAGGGTAAAACCTCACCAGAAAAAGAAGAAAGTCAGCTAATTGTTTTGTGTGGTTTTTCAGTTTTCTTTTGCATTCCCCATTTCTGTTAATGTCCAAGTCAAACAGTTGTTTTTGTTTTCTGTTTTTATTTTACTCATATTACTTTCAAATTACACTTGGTATGGTAATTTAGAAGGTAGAATCAAAATACTTACACCAACGGTAACACTGAGTTGCTCATTATTGGGCACTTGCACACAAACAACTCGCTCCTGCTTGCTCATGATGACCAAGGAAACTGTTCAAGATTCAAAGATAAAGTCTACTTTTAATTACTATCACAGACTTCAAACACTGTAATTTCTTCAGTCGGTGTTAACCAAAGGCTGAGCTACATACATTTTACCTATGGGGAAAAAAACAATAACAGAACAATTATTCATATGTAATGCTCAGGTCATAGTACAGGATCAAAATATTATTCCAAAGCCAAGATTTTCTATCTGTCTATTTTCTGAGCTCCCTTTTCACACAAAGCAGTTGCTGTGAGCCCATCCTGGTAGGTTAATTTGGACATGATGATGAACCAAACATGTCTTTGAAATATTTAAGAAAACTGGGCTTCCTGGAGAAAACCCAAATGGACAAAATTACAATATGCAAAATCCAGTGAATGGAAACCTGGTCTTTACATCTATGAGGTGATCATGTTATTTAATGTGTCAACATTTTGTTATTAAAGTTTTTAAAAAGTTTTTTTTTTTTTATTATAAGTAAACTCAATGTAAATCACTGCACATTGATTCTAAACAAAAACGAATGACTTCCCATCAACGGTGATAACGGTCACTTGCAGGCTATAAAAGTTTACCAGTCAGTCATACAGTATTTTGTTCTCTAAACACCATTTTCAAATACCGGGCTTCAGTTTCCCCGGAAGGCTTTATCTCTTCCACCTTAATGTACTCTGTTGACTAAGTATTTATGCTACCACTTGCATTTTTTCTTTATTGTTTGATACCTCTGTAGTTTTTGTGAAATACTCAACAGAAGCTCATCAGAGCTTAACATGCAATGTCCACACATCCATCCATTTTTCTACTTATAAAATTAGGGTTGTGGGATTAGAAGGTTTCAATGAACATTTTATTACAATTCAATAAAATACCAGTTAAAATCCTCATACACCCATGAAGCGTCCTGCATATCATCATATAACAAGCAACCTTTACGTTTTATAGTATCTTGTTATAAAAACACCACTATAAACTGCTTTTACAAAAATAAAGATATAGGATAATTGTTCACATGTATTTTTGTTCGAATCTGAGCACAGCGTGACTTTCTAGGGTCACACACTTAGTCAGAGTGGTGGAATGAAACAGCAAGGACACTCCTATTTGAGGTTCCAATGCCTTCATATAGAGTACTTCTGTCAAAAACATCAAAATCAGCCCCTCATTCAATGCCACTGTTTCCAAGGTTGCATTTGAAAGTTCAAAGCACACTTAATCAGTGATAACTGATGTTGATTTAAACAGGCTCTTAGAAAGAACAACCTGTCCTTGTAGGAAATGAAGCAGTCAGTTACAAGATTGCTATTAGAGCAGAAAGTAAAGACCAAGTCATACAGATATCAAAAGGACCTGAAAGGAACATTAACTCTACAGTAAAGCAATCCAGATAACAAAATACTTCAGTACTAAGAAGGCATAATGGCTTACACACTTGCTTCCCCAATAAGAGCACAATTCACTTGTGTTTTTATACACCATCAATTACACAAAACTTATGACCTGACAACAGACCCAGTATCCCCTTATTGCATAAATTGATCTGTAATTCATTGTTGCAGTTGGCTGGAAACTATTCCAGCAGCACTAGGCACGAGAAGGGAGCAAATCAAGGGTGGAATGCCAGCCCGTCCCAAAGCACACTCATGCACACATTTGCACTCACTCATAAGGAGCCAACTAAAACTTACTAAATGACCTAATTAGAGCATTTTTGAAAACTATCAGTAAAACTGTAGAACACAAGTGGAGATCCACAAGACATGTAAAGAACATGCAAGCTTGATAGACCACTCTTCATTTCTGTCCTGACAGGTGGCGCAGAGGTAGTGCTGCTGATTTGCAGTAAAGAGACTGTGGAAGATTGTGGGTTCCCTTCCTGGTTCCTCCCTGTGTGGATAGCTCTTTGAGTACTGAGAAAAAGCGCTATATAAATGTAATGAATTATTATTATTATTATTATTATGTAACTTCTTCATAAAGCATCCATCCTGTTAAAACATGAACTCTCACATTTCCATAAGCCTTGACCCCAAATTTGGCTTTTACTTTATAGATTGAGTAAGCCATGGAACATTAGTCCAACTGCCCATGTTACAATATTAGATATTCATACATTTGTTGATTTTTATTAATCTACTTTTTGTGGAAACTAAGAGCCAATCTTTGATACATCATGCACAAGGTAGAAACCAAAGGTAGAGTGAAAACTTGGTTATCTTAAGGGTTGGGTCACACACCAAAATGCTCTATTATTAGGCCAACTTAGATATCAAATGAACATGCAAATTCATAAAATGGAGTGGGAGCACCAAAGTACAATCAAAATCCAAATGGACACAAGTGGAACATTTAAATGTCATACAGACAACAGCTACCCTGGGAATTGAAATCTGGAACTATGAGGATTCAACATGAACCACTTGTTGAGTAAGCTTTATATATATCTATGGTATTGTGTATTTTACTATCTTTTATTGTTATTCCATATAATGGTGTGGTGTATTCTGGTGTGGTTATCATTGTGTACTGCTCACAAAAATTAAAGGAACACTTTTAATCAGAGTATAGCATCAAGTCAGTGAAACTTCTGGGCTATTGATCTGGTCAGTTAAGTAGCAGAGGAGATTGTTCATCAGTTTCAGCTGCTTTGGTGTTAATGAAATTAACAACAGGTGCACTAGAGGGGCAACAATGAGATGACCCCCAAAATAGGTTTAACAGGTGGAGGCCACTGACATTTTTCCCTCCTCATCTTTTATGACTGTTTTTTCACTAGTTTTGCATTTGGCTATGGTCCATGTCACTACTGGTAGCATGAGGCGATACCTGGACCATACAGAGGTTGCACAGGTAGTCCAACTTCTCCAGGATGGCACATCAATAAGTGCCATTGCCAGAAGGTTTGCTGTGTCTCCCAGCACAGTCTCAAGGGCATGGAGGAGATTCCAGGAGACAGGCAATTTCTCTAGGAGAGCTGGACAGGGTTGTAGAAGGTCCTTAATCCATCAGCAGGACCGGTATCTGCTCCTTTGGGCAAGGAGGAACAGGATGAGCACTGCCAGAGCCCTACAAAATGACACCCAGCAGGTCACTGGTGTGAATGTATCTGACCAATCTGAAAGGGGCTTCATGAGGGTGGCCAGAGGGCCCGACGTCCTCTAATGCAGGGGTTGCCAACTCCAGTCCTGGAGGACCACTGTGGCTGCAGGTTTTCATTCTAACCCTTTTTTAATGAGTGCCCTGTTTGTGCTGCTAATTAACTGCTTGTGAATTCATTTTAACTGAATTGCTTTCCATGGATGCTTTCTTAAGATTCGTTCCCCTGAATTTCTTCATCATACCTCTGAATTGCTTCATTTCTTTCCTTAAATGGCACCCAAACAGAAATGAAATGTGAAGTGAGGGAGTCAACAGAAGACCAACTAAGTCAGGGCTTCAAACTCCAACCAATTTCACTCCAACCAGCGGCTTAATGAGGTGCAGATTCTTGTCTTTAATTAAACCCGTTATTTAATTCCGTGGCTTGTTCCTGCTCTCGTGGTACATTAGCAGACATTTCTGAAATTGTTTTGATTGTTGATTTTCTCTTTCTAAGAGCACTGTTAAAATGTTTTGGGGCCCTGAGCAGATCGGGATTCCTGAGACCTTCAGCTTTCTTTATTTTCAAATATTGTATGATGGACACCAGTTGTTTTGGCTCATTTTGTACCTCATTATTGTTTGGCTGCTTAATAATAAACAATTAAGGGGTCTAAGTCTTCAAGAGCAAGTCAATTGAAATTAGTTCCAAAGAAGTTAATTAGCAGCAAAAACAGGTCACTCATTAAGAAAAGGGTTAGAATGAAAATCTGCAGCCGTGGTGGTTCTCCAGGACCGTAGTTGGCTACCCCTGCTCCAGTGGGCCCTGTGCTCACTGCCCGGCACCGTGGACCTTGATTGACATTTGCTATAGAACACCAGAATTGTCAGGTCCACCTGTGCTTTTCACAGATGAGAGCAGATTCACCCAGAGCACATGTGACAGATGTTAAAGGGTCTGGAAAAGCCGTGGAGAACGTTATACTACCTGTAACATCGTTCAGCATGACCGGTATGGTAGTGGTCAGTGATGGTCTGAGGAGGCATATCCATGGAGGGAGGCACAGACCTGTACAGGCTAGACCAGGGGTGGGCAAATTCATTCCTGGAGGGCCGCAGTGGCTGCAGGTTTTTGTTCCAACCCAATTGCTTAATAAGAAGCACTTATTGCTCTAGAAACACTTCTGCTTCATTTTAGTTATCTCCCTCTTTAAGATTATGAACCCTTATTGCTTATTTAAGTCTTAAACAGCTGCATTCTCAGTTTTTAATTGCTCCTTATTATCAATAAGATGCAAATGTCAAAAGAAACCAGCAGTTATCCATTTTGCTTGTTACCCTTTACACCTGTGTGTATTTATCGTGCACTATTTGGCTTAATTAAATACTTGGAAGGAAAGAGAAAAGGGATTGAGAAGGATTGAGAATTTCCCATCCATTTTATACTTCAAAGTATTTGGATGATATCCTTAGAATGGAAAAAAAAAATCTAGGATATGAGAATGACTTGACATAGCAGAGTTAAAGCACTAACAAGCCATGAAATGTAATTATTGGCAAGGATTGTTTTCTAATTAAGCAACTGGGTTGGAACAAAAACCCGCAGCCACTGCGGCCCTCCAGGAATGAATTTGCCCACCCCTGGGCTAGACAACGACACCTTGACTGCCATTAGGTATCGAGATGAAATCCTTGGACCCATTGTCGGATCCTATGCTGATGCATTGGTCCTGGGTTCCTCCTGGTGCACAACAATGCCCAGCCTCATGTGGGTGAGAGTATGCAGGCAGTTCCTGGAGAATGAAGGAATTGATATCATTGACTTGCCCCCACGCTCACCTGACCTGTACGATTTTGAGTTGCTGCAATGAAATTTCGACAAAATGGACTAGCCCGACTCATCATTTTTTCACTTTGATGTTCAGGTTGCCTTTGAATGCAGCCTTCTGTAGGTTGATAATTTTCATTTCCATCCAACGATGTAGTATCCTTTCGTTCCTAACACATTACCCATTCCATATCAGTATAGACATCCAGCATGATTTTTTTCCCCATTGAGATCTGATGTATTTTCAAAGTGTTCCTTTAATTTTATTTGAGAAGTTTATGATGGTGGTAACAAGAGGGAAAATTCCAAGCAACTACACTGTATGACAAGAACATTTTGAATTCTGTTATTTTTAAGGATGAACACATACTTAACTAAGTACTCCACAGTCATCTCTTACAAACAAACTTCCAAAAAAAAAAAAAACACATGCAAAGATGGTGTCACAAGGTTACATTTATAGCATAAAAATAAGGGAAAGCTATCCTAATAAAATTAAATTCCAATCTAGTTTTATATATGTACAGTGGAACCTCGGTTCATGAACGTCTCAGTACACATACAAATCGGTTTACGACCAAAAAGTTCGCCAAACTTTTGCCTTGGTTCACCACCACACACTCGGTATACGAACAAGCCAGGTTCCCTTTCGGTTTGTACATGTTAAGTCTCTCCCTGTGCATTTCCTCTGCAGCGAGCAAGAGAGAGAGCCAGAGCGCGAGACACACACACAGGCAGCACACACACAGGCCGCACGAGAGAGAGCCGCACACACACACAGGGAGTGAGAGAGATAGAGCCTTGCACACACACAGGCAGCGCCAGAGAGAGAGCTGCGCACACACACACAGGCTGCGAGAGAGATAGAGCCATGCACACACACAGGCAGAGAGAGAGGTAGAGCCGCGCACACACACAGGCAGGGAGAGAGCCACGCACACACACAGGCAGCGCCAGAGAGAGACAGACGCGCACACACACAGGAGCGCGAGTGAGGCGCACACACACACAGGTGCTCCAGGCTCGCAAGAGAGAGAGAGCGAGCGAGACAGGGAGGGACACATAAGGTAGAGAAGGCTTGTTTTTGTTTTCAGTTGTTTACAGTGATCGGTTCGTAGCATGCATTGTTGCAGTGTTACTTTTCTTGGTGGTTTATTAAATTACGGATTTTTCAAATGTTCATTTTTTCCCCTGTGCTTAAAACTCATTAAAAAAATGTGTTTTTAGTGAGCGGTTCCTAGCACTATAGCACGAACTATTGCAGTGTTAGTTTTCCCTGTTGTTTAAGGTTTTCTCAGTGTTATTCAATGTTTTTACATTTAGTTTACTATTACGCTGTGCATTCTATGGTATAATTAACTATATTTGTGCTTAAGAAATTAAAAAAAATATATATTTACATACAGTTCGTACAGTATGGAATGGATTAATTGTATTTACATACAATCCTATGGGGGAAATTGCTTCGGTTCACGACCAAATCGGTTTACGACCAGAGTTTTGGAACGAATTATGGTCGTGAACCGAGGTTCCACTGTATATTTATATCTAGTGTGTATACACACACATTCATACATATATACAGGGCAGCAGAATAGTCACATATCCAAAGTGTTGGGTTAATTCCCTCTCCATTCACAATCTATGTAAAGTTTGCTGTTTTCGCTGTGTCTTCACAGGTCTTGTTTGGTAGCTCTAAATTGAGCCAGCTAGAGTGAATGTGTCCCAAGATGGACTAAGCTGATTCCTGCTTTGGCTACCCATGAGGGCATGCTGAGTGTTTTGGAGGAGCCTTTGAGGAACAGATTGGGTGGGATGAATAGCAGTAGTCACTAACACAGTGTATTTTTCCATTCCTAGTATAAAAGAACAAGCCTACCACCAGCCAATGATGGTGTGATTTTCCGTTGACTGCCAACTCTGCTGCTTCCAGTTGAATTTAATAAAAAAAAAACAGCAAGAAAAAGAATCACTTCAACTTCAGGTTAATATCTTTGTCAAATTTGCATGATTTCTCTGTGACCTTAAGGTTTTTCTTCCAGCAGACTGAGCTGACCTGTCGTAAATGAGAGTATCCTGTGGTGTCCTGGGTTAGTTCCCAAAATGCTGTTGATGCTGCTGGGGGTAGGTTCAGGGATACAATAATGCTGTAATGAAAAATGCAGCTGTGGAAAATGGATGGAAGGTTTTTATATGTATATGCATAAGTGGGGATATACACGTGAGCATGCCCTGTTATGGACTGGTGCTGCCAGTTTAGATTTTCAACCCTGGATTTAGCAGGTTAAGGCAATGGTTCTATAAATATCTGTTACAACAGTATCTGCTTTTATATTTTTTTTAAACTTGCAACTGAAGCTTTACAAGGTCCCCTCCCCTATACACTGGCTGTTTTTACTGATAAACTGAAACAAAGGTAAACTATCAGTTAGCCATCAATCTCATTAAAGTATTTATGGAATTTCACTCTGTCATTTAAACAGTGAAGCTGCCCATTTGCTGTACTTCCCTGTTATTACTTTTGATAAGGATGTCAGTATCTTCATTCAGCTTGATATCCAAGATTAACAAAGCTGGTGAAATTTAAACTACATTTTAAGAGTTGTATAAACTCAGTGTTTATTTGCCATACTCTCACTGACTCTACATTTTACTGCATAGCACTGCAACAAGCTACCAAATAACTACCAGTTTCAAATTCCAGTGACCACCTCCTCTCACAATACACACACGTCAGACCAGTTGGAAATGCTGCTCACATTCCTTTACTTGAATGAAAAGCAGAAGACCATTGACAATAACAACATTCTCTCACAATGGTGCTGTCTTTTTGCTAGGCTTTCATACTGAGACTCTGCCTGTTAAACAAACCAACACAGCAGGTGATACTGCAGCAAAAATCCGCATTTTGCCCTGCTCATCAAGTGATAGCTCTGTAAAAGCACAGATAAAGCTGTTGGAAGCTCCAAAGAAACGTGGGGGTAAAATTAAGGAGCCATAATTGTGTCACCGAGTTTATTGCAGGAACAGACTAACAAGCATGTCTGTATAAAATAAAACAAAAACCAACTGAAATGAGCTGGCAAACAAAAAAAAGGAGAGACTATTTTGGCCACTGATGTTTTGTTCTAGCTACATTTTGTAATTCAAAAAAACCTAAACCCAGTTTATGTAACAATGGTGATAGAAATGAGAAGTAACAATAAGACTCAATTTACTAAACACAACTATCCTTCCATAAACAGTTAGTAAAATATTATAAATAATTTAAATATTTAAAGTGGGGGAGGGCTGACAAATAGGTATGCTCCCTGGTTTCCAAGCTTGGTGTAGTTGGCAAGATTCTCTGACTCTCTTTTTGGTGGGATCCTGTGTTGAAGACCCTCAGACACCACTTCGTACAAAAGCTCCAGAGTAACAGCCCAGTTTACTTTTCTACAAATAATTGCCACAGGCTTTCCCTTGCACTCTGGACCAAAGAATATAAAGTCTTTTTCTTATTTATTTTCCTTTCTTTTCTTCTTCCTCTTGCTTTGCTTCTGTTCCAGTCTACTCCTCCACAGGCTTGTCCACTGACTCCCAATGAACTCCTGATTGAAGGGAGGTGGCTCCTTTAATACCAGAACTGAGCAGCACTTCTGGAGGCATGACCACACACTGAGGAAGTACCTCCAGATCAGGCATACCCTAGTCTCGCTAAAGCCAGACAAATAATATATACAACAACCATGAGTGAATTTTGCTTAAAACTGGGTGAGAACAATTAGACTGCTCATTAAATGTCACATTTTTAATCCAATCCAACACCTCATGAAGACAGTGCTCAAAGTAGGGATGGTGATTTTGAATTGCAAAGATCAGAGGTGCTCTCGTTAACTGTCTGATTAGAAATGCACAGAGTAACAAGTGACAGCTCCATTCTTAAAGCTCATCTAACCTACAGTGTAAAAGCCGATGGACCTATTGTGAATGATTTTGCACAATGGTGTTATCGCTACAATTTACGACTATATATTTCTATGGTTATAGATTTTAGGTGCTCTCTATCATCCACTGTCTCAACTTTAATTAAAGATGGTAGAGCAATACAAATATCTGAGAACAATACAGTAGAACCTCTGGTCATGAACGTTTCCAAACACGTACAAATCGGGTTACGATCAAAACGTTTGCCAAAATTTTGCATCTGTTCACGACCACACGCTTTGGTGGCGAACAAAAACACTGGCGGACAGTTTTCCTATGCGCCAATGATTTCCCATTCTCCATTTCCCATTTTCTTTTGTTTGCGTATACAGGGGCTAACAAAGCAGCTGACGTTGCAAAAGGAGTTACAATGTTAACCAAGCAGAGGTCTCAAGTGCTGGAAGAAGTGGAAAAACTGTTGCTAGTGTGGTTGAACGAGAAGCAACTTGCAGGGGATAGCGTAAGCGAGGCGATCATATGCGAGAAAGCCAGGAAGATTCATGGCGATTTGCTGAAAAAAAAAATCCTTTGAGTGGCGAAGGTGAGAAATTTAAAGCTAGTAGAGGTTGGTTTGAAAAGTTTCACAAGAGAAGTGGCATTTAATTTTTTCCCCTGTGCTTAAAATTCATAAAAAAAAGTGTTTACAGCGAGCGGTTCATAAGGGTCTAGCGCGAACTCTTACAATGTTAGTTTTCTCTGTTGTTCAAGGTTTTCTCAGTGTTATTCAATGTTTTTACATTTAGTTTACTATTATACTGTGCATTCTATGGTGTAATTAACTATTTTTGTGCTTAAAAAAAATATATGTTTACATACAGTTTGCACGGTCTGGAATGGATTAATTGTATTTACATACAATCTTATGGGGAAATTATGTTCGGGTCGCGTCCAGGGTTTTGGAACGAATTACGGTCGTGACCAGAGGTACCACTGTAATTGATAACAAACGAAACTTTGATATAAGCACAGCACAAATCTGTAAAAAAGGGCAGTCACAACTTTTTTTTCCCTAGCAAACTCACCATTTTAAAGTGGACAAAACCTTAATGGAACTTTTTTGAATCCATTGTTACATTCGCTTTAATCTGTTGGATTGGCAACATCAGCAATAAGAATATAAATAATCTTAACAACATTATAAAAATTTGCAGTAAAATTATTGGTTCACAGCAAACCTCTATCACTAAAATGTATTGCAAACAGGTTAGAAAGAAATCCATCTCAATTCTGTCAGACAGTAGCCATCCTATTTTCTTTAAATTTCAGTTGTTGCCATCAGGCTGCAGATTTTGGTTTCCAAGGGTAAAGAGCAACAGATTTAAGAACTCTTTTATTCCTAGAGCTAGGAGTATTTTAAATTGTGTTACTTGTAGGGATGCTGCTAAATGTTAAATTCTTCATTATTATTTTGTGTACTGTTGAAAATAAGTATTCTTCTTTGTATTGATCTTGAGTGTGTGTTTATGCAATAACAAGTCAAGTCAAGTTGGGGAGCATGCACTGGTACAGTGCACTGCTGCACCCACTACACAACGAAACAACTCGGTATCCCGGTTGGCAACCCCCCAGGCAGTCCCACCCTCCGGAAATGACCCTCTATCTGCCGCAGCCAGATGTTACGTGGGCGACCCCTTTGCCTGGTCCAGTCACTCGGTCCCCAACAATGAGGATATTATGAGCTGGATCACCCTCAGGGAAACACGCCACATGGCCATAGTGCCGTAACTGATGCTCCCTCACAATGCAGGTAATGTGCCTCATTCGGGACTCCATGAACAACCGCTCATTCAACACAAAGTCGAACCAATGGTACCCAAAGATTTTCCAGAGAGACACAGTACCAAAGTAGTCCAGTCTTCGCCTTAGGTCACTGGATAGCATCCATGTCTTGTAACCATATAGCAAGACAGGAAGCACCAGGACTCTAAAGACTTGGACCTTCGTTCTTTTGCATAGATATCGGGAGCACCACACACCCCTTTCCAGCGACCTCATGACCCCCCATGCTCTCCCAATCCGTCTACTGACTTCATAGGAAGAGTTACCAGAGACATGAATGTTACTGCTGAGGTAAGTAAATCTCTTGACAAGGTCGACACTCTCTCTGCAGACAGACACACTGCTGATTGTTAAATGCTGTGTCTTTGCTTATCTATTGGATCTCTGTAACACTGTCTACTGTTTTTTGTACCTTCCTGCTGCCCACAAATTTTTCTCTGGGATAATAAAGTCTACCTAAACCTAAGCCATCTTGATGTGAAACGTGTCACACAACTCACAAAATGAGCTATTACCAATTCACATTTAACTTAGCTGAGAACAGAGCCATGTAAAACAATTTGGGAGATGTTGTTCTACCATGTGAAGGAAAAATCATATTGTAGTCTGGAAGGTGAATGTGTGCTGAAGTATAGCACAAGAACACTTGTGTGTAGCTTTTCTATTTATTATCCTCTTACTCCAACTATTAGTTGGAAAAAAATGCCAGAGGTAATCTGTATCTCTGAGGATGGTTTATTAATTTGCCTCTTTTTAAAAGGTTTTTGTAGATTGTGGATTGATGATGTAAATATGATTTATGTTGGCCTATTACATACAGTATATAAAAGCTTAGCTCAGGTCTATGTATTCTTTCGTTCACTTCCTAATTCTACAGATCCTTTGCATAACAATAGGGGGTGAAAAATCAATTGTAGGACTCATCCGAATTCTTTGCATTACAAAACAGGGGTTATGGAAAGGTGATCAGAGTGTTGCACATCATACTGCTTTTTGAACTGCAACATCAGGTGCAGAGAGTTAAATGCTGGCTTCTTTAAGCCTGGGACGTGAAATGGGCAGAATGTTGTGAATACACACTGAATTTACTGGCAATTGTCACTAACAGACTGCAACACAGAAAACATGCTGTGGGTACTTAGAAAGCTGGCAAGATCCAAGGACTAAGTAAAGAAACTTTGATTCTCAAAGGCGCATAATAAACAGCAACAAAACCAATCAAGATAGAGCTCAGACCAAACTTTGACTTTAGATGATACAACAGAGGGTATAAAATATTTTTTTCAGTATTTCAACTAACAATTTTGTACACTGTGGGGTGTCGTAGACGCACATCACCTGGAAGATGCCAGATTTCCAAAGCCTTGGAAGAGTACTGAATGTTTACTTTCTCCAGGTCACCTTGTTACTCAAAAAATTCTCTTGAAATAGGAAGCCATGAAAAGATACAATGCTATTGTATGTTAATATACCTTTGTTAGAATTCAGTTGACAAAGAAGAAAACAAACAAATCACAAAGACATGCTACTGAATCTTTGATAAAAGGCTTTGTTTCCCCATCAGAACTTAACAATAAGTCCATCTAGGGGAAAATCTATTTGGTACCTTACAAAGCAGTCCACAAGAACTTACTCCACCTTTCCAGAACCCCAAACATTGAGAAGGTCCTCACACTAATTTACTCCAAAACAACATAAAATAATCAATCAGAAAAATGACACAAAGGTGGTGCCTAAAAAAGTAACTGTCATATAACCTGCCGTGCTTCTGCCCCTTTGAAAAATGATTATTGGAACACCACGTTAAGAAAAGATACCAACCACATATGCATTAACACATTTCCTCAAACCCCCAAAACTGAGACTGAAACTGTAATCTTACAGCACCATGACATTATTTTTAAATGGAACATTAGGAAAAGTAATTAACATCAAGGGCCACTAATAAAACAAAATAAATAATTAACAGACTTAATCAGCTGTGAAACAGTACATGTGCTAACTGAAAACGTCTACAGATAAACTTAGAAACAGCACACAAAAGCCTATCAATACTACCAGGTGTAAGTCAACATAAGGAAGGATTATTCACCCAAGTAATGCAAATTGAAAATGATTTCTCCTTCTTGAAGCCTTCACAAAAAGGTTGTCTTCATTCCTCTTATAAGTCAATAGTGATTCATTTCTGCTAAACAAATGTATTTCATCAGTGTAAGAGGCAAGCAAAGAAAGTAAGATGATTATACATGACCTCATATTATAATAGCTGACCATCCTATTAAAGACTATTAAATTTCCATACCGGATCGGTCGACCCCCGGGTTAATAACGACCACCACTAGTACTGTTAGCCAACAGGGTGCTGGCGGAAATTGGGCTACTGTTGGCCGAAGAAGGAGAAGAAGAGGGGGGAGATGTGTCCGGAGGCAGGAGGAGAGGAGGAAAGTAAAGAGAGTGGAACTGAGGGTAGGAACTTTGAATGTTGGCAGTATGACTGGTAAGGGGAGAGAGTTAGCAGATATGATGGAGCGAAGGAAGGTTGATGTATTGTGTGTACAACAGACTAAATGGAAAGGGAGTAAGGCCAGGTGGATTGGAGGCGGATTCAAGTTGTTCTATCAAGGTGTGGATGGGAGGAGAAATGGGGTAGGAGTTATTCTGAAGGAACAGTATGTCGAGTGTGTTGGAGGTGAAAAGAGTGTCAGGGAGAGTAATGATTATGAAGCTGAAAATTGGAGGTGTGATGATGAATGTTGTTAGTGCATATGCACAGCAAGATGGGTTCAATTGGTGAGAAAGAAGATTTTTGGAGTGAGTTGGATGAAGTGATGAACAGTGTACTCAAGGGACAGAAAGTGGTGATTGGAGCGGATTTCAATGGGCATATTGGTGAAGGGAACAGTGGAGACGAGGAGGTGATGTGTAGGTATGGTGTCAAGGAGAGGAATGAAGAAGGTCAGAGGATAGTGGATTTTGCCAAAAGGATGGACATGGCCGTGGTGAATACATATTTAAAGAAGAGGAAGGAACATAGGGTTACGTACAAGAGTGGAGGAAGATGCACACAGGTAGATTACATCCTATGCAGAAGAGTTGATCTGAAGGAGATTGTAGACTGCAAAGTGGTGGCAGGGCAAAGTGTAGTTAAGCAGCATAGGATGGTGGTCTGTAGGATGACGTTGGAGATCAAGAAGAGGAAGAGAGTGAGGGCAGAGCCAAGGATCAAATGGTAGAAGTTGAAAAAGGAAGACTGCATGGTTGAGTTTAGGGAGGAGGTGAGACAGGCACTGGGTGGCAGCAAAGAGTTACCAGACAGCTGGGAAACTACAGCAGATGTACTAAGGGTGACAGCAAGAAGGGTGCTTGGCGTGACATCTGGAAAGAGGAAGGAGGAAAAGGAAACCTGGTGGTGGAATGAGGAAATACAGGGGAGTATACAGAAGAAGAGGATGGCAAAGAAGAAGTGGGATAGTCAGAGAGATGCAGAAAGTAGACAAGAGTACAAGGAGATAAGGCGCAAGGTGAAGAGAGAGGTGGCGAAGGCTAAAGAAAAGGCGTATGATGAGATGTATGAGAGGTTGGACACTAAGGAGGGAGAAAAGGACCTGTACCGATTGGCTAGACAAAGGGACCGAGCTGGGAAAGATGTGCAGCAGGTTAGGGCGATAAAGGATAAAGATGGAGACATACTCACAAGCGAGGAGAGTGTGTTGAGCAGATGGAAAGAGTACTTTGAGAGGCTGATGAAGAGAACGAGAGAGGGAAGAGGTTGGATGATGTGGAGATAGTGAATCAGGAAGTTGATGAGCCGCAGCATGAAGTTATGGGAAAGAGTAGTAGAAGCTAGGTTAAGAAGTGAGGTGATGATTAGTGAGCAGCAGTATGGTTTCATGCCAAGAAAGTGCACCACAGATGCAATGTTTGCTCTGAGGATGTTGATGGAGACGTTTAGAGAAGGCCAGAAGGAGTTGCATTGCGGTATCGTGGTATAGTATGAGGAAGTTGGGAGTGGCAGAGAAGTACGTAAGAGTTATACAGGATATGTTCGAGGGAAGTGTGGCAGTGGTGAGGTCTGCGGTAGGAGTGATGGATGCATTCAAGTTGGAGGTGGGATTACATCAAGGATCAGCTCTGAGCACTTTGTTATATGCAATGGTAATGGACAGGTTGGCAGACGAGATTAGACAGGAGTCCCTGTGGACTATGATGTTTGCCGATGATGTTATGATCTGTAGCGATAGTAGGGAGCAGGTTGAGGAGACACTGGAAAAGTGGAGATATGATCTAAAGAGGAGAGGAATGAAGGTCAGTAGGAACAAGACAGAATACATGTGTGTAAATGAGAGGGAGGTCAGTGGAATGGTGAGGATACAGGAAGTAGAGTTGGCGAAGGGGGATAAGTTTAAATACTTGGAATCAACAGTACAGAGTAACAGGGATTGTGGAAAAAAGGTGAAGAAGAGAGTGCAGGCAGGGTGGAATGGGTGGAGAAGAGTGTCAGGAGTAATTTGTGATAAACGGGTATCAGCAAGAGTGAAAGGGAAGGTCTATAGGATGGTAGTGAGACCAGCTATGTTATATGGGTTGGAGACGGTGGCACTGACCAGAAAGCAGGAGACCGAGCTGGAGGTAGCAGAGTTAAAGATGCCAAGATTTGCACTGGGTGTGATGAGGATGGATAGGATTAGAAATGAGTACATTAGAGGGTCAGCTCAAGTTGAACGGTTGGGAGACAAAATCAGAGAGGCAAGATTCCGTTGGTTTGGACATGTGCGAGGAGAGTTGCTAGGTATATTGGGAGAAGGGTGCTAAGGATAGTGCTGCCAGGGAAGAGGACAAGAGGAAGGCCTAAGCGAAGGTTTATGGATGTGGTGAGAGAGGACATGCAGGTGATGGGTGTAACAGAGCAAGATGCAGATGACAGGAAGATGTGGAAGAAGATGATCCGCTGTGGCAACCCCTAACTGAAGCAGCCGAAAGAAGAAGAAGAAGGAGGAATTAATAGAGATGCTCCAATTGATCAGCTTCCAATCTGAATTGGCCGATTTTCACTAAAAAAGACTCAGTTGGTGAACGGTAAATTAGCCGATCACTAAAAATTATCTTCAGCCCCTGCTTTTCTAGGCTTTACAGTAATTTAGCTGCAGCACTCCATTATGTGAGGTATTTGCAGCAAACATCCTGTAGTGTATAAACAAAGCATGTCAAGTCTTGTTTTACAAGAGAGCAGAAATGATTATCCTTTACATTAAAGAAAGTGGGAGTAATAAACTGAGAAAAATGAATCGGAGGAGTCATCCCATGCAGTTAAACAAATGGCAAGAAAAGTTACTTTAATGAATTCAGACATTTTATTCTGTCCTTTATTGAAAATGGATACCATATGAGTTTGGACAGTGAGCTTCTTTAAAGAGCCTCAGCTTTTCAGTTGGAAAAAGAAAAGATAAAGCTGATTTAAAATTGCTGCTTAGTTAACAACCAGCAAACCCGAGAATCGCAAATCCAAGAGTGGCAATCACTTTCTGTTCCCTCTGATATTTGAAGGAAAGAAAAATCATGGAGGGTGGGTGCGTCCTGGGAAAGTTTTCATTTAATTAAATAAATATATTTGTACTAAACCGGTTTCTTTTTGGAGCCGTGACTCATCTGGTTTTGGTGTTTCAGAAGCGCGTTGTAGGTGCCTGCGTTCATTGTTTTTATCTATGCGGTCTCATATTTGTTTTTTATGGCTGTGTCATTAGGTAGAAGTCATTTGCTGATGGCGGCGGATTCACGTGCTGAAGTGACCATGGCGGTGGATCCGGGCTTGGAGGGCTACATTACTAAACGAAGGTGGTACTGTATATGCGGTGGTGTGCGTGGTCGCATTCGGGCGGAGGTTGTACTGTGTACGGCTTGCTTGTGGCCTCTGGCATCTGTGCATATATACAACCTGGCATGCACGTTTTACCTCAAATTTAGTTTACAGGTCATGTTGTGTTGTTTGGGCGCCACCTACTGACTCTGGGAAGCCGCTGGGTTTGACTCGGGGGTGCTGAGGCGTAGTGCGAGTGTGCTTTCAGTGCTTCTTCCTTGCGTATATACAAACATCACTAAACGAAGGTTATATATGCGGTGGTGTTCGCGTTCGGGCGGCGGTTGTATTGTGACGTGAAGTTTAGTTTACAGGTTGTGTTGTGTTGTTTGGGCGCCACCTACTGACTCTGGAAAGCCACTGGGTTTGACTCTGGGGCGCTGAGGCACAGTGCGCATGCACTGTCGGTGCTTCTGGCCTCTGGCTTTTGCAATCCTTGCATATATACAAACATTACTAAACAAAGGTTGTATATGGGGTGGTGTGCACGTTCGTGTTCGGGCGGCGGTTGTATTGTGACCTGAAGTTTAGTTTACAGGTTGTGTTGTGTTGTTTGGGCGCCACCTACTGACTCTGGGGCGCTGAGGCGCAGTGCGCGTGCGCTGTCGGTGCGTTTGGCATCCGTGCATATATACAACCTTCGTTTAGTAATATAGATAGTCTTATTAGCATAACAGCAAAATGTGTTTTACTTATAAACCTGTTAAACATGTTAATTGATACATTTTCTGCTATTTTAAAGATATGTACTTGTTTATTATTTGTTGGTGTATGTCATACAGTGTATGTTTAGTAAGAAATAAATACTGCATTTTTAAAATGGTAATCCATATTTAATAATTACTGTACACTGATACACTGAAGAAAAAAAAAAATCACACCTGTATAAATACAATACAATTTCTATTTGTTTTCATCAATGTAAAGATTTTAATGCCCACAAAACTGCAATTTCCTTAAACCATTTTTATTGAACTATATAATATACTTAATTGAGTATTGAAAATTGAATCAAATTTTAATATTCAGTATCATAATCAAGGTTTGAAATTTTGATGTCATGACAAATGTGCATCACTGCATGTCTCATTGTATCAGGTTCACTTCACTCTTTAACTCTATCATCATACTATTCTATGTATTAATTTTTGTGCATTGACAAATCAAAATGAATATTAAAGAAAAGGACACAACATTTATATAGAGCTTTTCTCAAAAACTACTCAAAGTGCTTTACAGAGAGTGAGGAGCCACTTTAACCACCACTGATGTATGGCATGGATGATGTAATGCCAGAGATGTTCAGCCAGTACTCTCAACACACATTAACTATTAGGTGGTGAAAGGGTGAGAAATACAGTTAGGCAATTAAGGACATGTGATGAATAGGGGGCCAGAATGACCAGGCTGTGGTGGACAATTTAGCCTGGACATCGGGATACACCCTAATAATAATACTTTGCATTTATATAGTGCTTTTCTCACTACTCAAAGCGCTCAGCAATTGCAGGTTAAGGGCCTTACTCAAGGGCCCAACAGAGCAGAGTCCCTATTGGCATTTACGGGATTTGAACCGGCAACCTTCTGATTGCCAGTGCAGATCCTTAGCCTCAGAGCCATCCTACTCTTTATGAAGGATGTCCACAACACAACAGAAAATCGGCCCCGAGTTTTTACATATCATCTGAAGGAGAGCGACATTTTTACAGTCTCCCTGTCACTGCACTGAAGCACTGAGATTGACACACGGAAGATAACATTCAGAATCTCCTGATGACTACTTCATTAATTACTAGCACAACATTGTCTTGATTGCACATTTACTAAATTTGAACTAGCCTTTAAATTAAAAAAATGAATAAAAATGCCACCTACAAATAAAATGAAGTAACACCTCAAGTAACAAAGTTCTAAAATAAAAAGATGATTTAATCTTTACCACATCAAAAATTATACTAGAAGGATATCACTACCTCCAGGCGCTCCGGTTTCCTCCCACAGTCCAAAGACATGCAGGTTAGGTGGATTGGCGATTCTAAATTGGCCCTAGTGTGTGCTTGGTGTGTGGGTGTGTTTGTGTGTGTCCTGTGGTGGGTTGGCACCCTGCCCTGGATTGGTTCCTGCCTTGTGCCCTGTGTTGGCTGGGATTGGCTCCAGCAGACCCCCGTGACCCTGTGTTCGGATTCAGCGGGTTGGAAAATGGATGGATGGATATCACTACCTCCTGTCAATCACTGCATTTTTAGACCTAAAAAAAACTACTCATGTTTACTTTTAAGATAAATCATAGACCAGCACAGGGCTCTTAAGATTTCAGACTCCTTAAAGTAAAAAAGAAAAGGCCTGTCAGATTGTGGCAAATTTCTTTGTGATGGATTATGGCCAGCCACAGCGGCATCCCACTGTGAGACAGTGGGGGGGTCAGCAAGCTGGTGTACTCAAATTACCCCTCGCTACACTGAATCTCTACACATCTCACTGAATGCATACCAATGTTTTGTACGGTAGGGGCCTGCTAGTACTATCTGAAGTTACAGTTCAATAGCCTATAGTGTACAGTCTTGCTGGCACTGAACTTAGCCACTTGGTTAAGAAGTGGTTATTAACATTGTGCCCTTTTCATGGAATACAAGGACTTTTTTCTAATAAGGCCTCAGGTCTTGATATTCATTCCATAAAGTTTAGTCTGCACTACATTTGTAAAAGCAAATCGAACAAGTAATCATTATTTGAATGTTTATTGCAGTATTATTAGGTAGTCTGGTGAAATATAGGTAACTATAAATCAAAGACATAACAATCATAAAATCATTCTCAGGGATTTTAGAATTAACTGCACAAATAAACTGAACAACTGCCATGCCGGAAAATGCTTATTTTCAGGAATACGACTGGATGATTGGTTTATCTTTCATAGTTTTAGAAGAACACGCTTGGCAGTCTTGAAAATCATAACACTTTGAAGGGCAAATGATTTGCTTGTTTAAGCATTTTATAGAAGATGTGGTCAAATAAAAAAATATACATTCTGGAAAACTGACATGCCATTAATGTGAAATTATGACAAACTTGTATCAAAATATATATGTTAATGGATGTTCTGAATTAATCCCAGAATAACTGATAACATCTTTTAAGCTTTGTAAAGAGTAGATAATTCAACATATACATATTTCTTTTTTGGTAATGTCAGTATAGTTGAGAATTTTATATTTGCAGTGAAACAATGGCACAGTGGTTAAGACTGCTGCCTCAGAAATCCAGAAGCTTGGTTGACAGCTTTATGGAGATTCTCCTAGTGATTGCATGTGTTTTCTCTGGGTACATCCTTTTCTTATATAAGAAGAATAGCATACTAAAAACAAGAATATTAGAATCATTAGGGACTCTCAATTGTCGCAACAAGTGAAAGTAGGTGTGTCTGTGTAAATTTGTCCTGTGATGGACTTGCATTTTTTGCCTTTCTTAAACCCAACGCTGTTAAATGGACCTCTGAATTACTTCATCCAGTTCCATTGTGGAGAGGTGCCAAAGTCTATCTCAGTAGCATAGGTGTAAAGTAGGAACAAGCCATAGACAGAGGGGCAATCCATCACTGGGCCCACTGATTCACAAAGAGCTAATCTGGAATTGCCACTTAAAATAAGTTCTACATCTTTAGAGATGTGGGGGGAATACAAACATGAGGAGATTGTTCAAATTTTTAAATGGGCAATGACTGGGCACAGGATTCGAATGCAGGATCTGTGAGTCAGCAGCGTTAAATCACTTTGCCACCCATGTACAGTATGTTATGAATTTAAATGATTTAATAAAATAGGAATAACACTTTCTAAAGTTGATCAGACTTTTAGTGTGGGTATTTTCATCGAAAAGTTAAGCTGTCACATCAGAATAACTGAATGGAAACTGCTCTTTCCATAAAATACAGAATGACCACTACCAACCCCATACAACAATTTATGCATTATTTTTCTACTTTTTTAAAAAAAAAAGAAATGTCAGAATCTATTTTCTTAATAAATGAGTATCAATATTTCAATCTACATTTTAAGACAGTCTATGCTTCCTTCTTGATCAAGCTGTTGCCATGCCATTAAGTGTCATATATTTTTTTTTTTTAACATGTGTGCTTTTTTCTTTCACACTACATATACTCCATGTCACCAGGACCTGGATTTGTAAAACTGATCATCAGCACTGGATGAATGGATAGAAATTCGACATTAATTGCAATACTACATTCGCTATACCTGCTCAAGAGGAATGAGTATACCAGAGACTGAGGCGATCTGAAAGCAATCTCAAAGGCTTTTAAATCAGTGGTGACCTCTGACCCTTGAAAAATAGAAGTCCTTTGGAAAGAAACAGAAGGTTATTACAACTCAGCTTGACATGGGAGAAGATTCCTGAAGTAATTGCATTCAAATATTACAAAGTGCAACAGAAGAGTGGGATGAAAGCTCTGTGCTTATGAACAGACACAGTGAAGTGATGACTCTGGCTACTTTTTAAGACTCCCTTATGTTTATGTGTTTTACACATTCTGAGCTGCCCTGCTTGAACTTTGCTGCTCTGTTTAAACAAAAAACAACAGTCCCAATTTCTTTATTGCTATCATCCTGCAAACTACCTCAAAAATCACTCCCATTTTTATATTTGTATCAACTGCACTAGACATTTCACTGTGTAATATAAAAAATATAAACCCCTGTGCCCATGAGAACTGACTTGTCTTAAACATTGGCGTGCCAAATATTGTTGAGGCTACAATGTAGATAATAATTCCACAATATTTATTATACTACTACTCAAACTGGGGTAGCATTGGAGACACAGATGCTGCAAAGCGCAATTTAACAATCAACATAGCAACAGGATTGCAACTCAAGACTTTGAATTCATTGCTGAAGGCTGTTTTAATACAATGTATAAGCATCTCTCAAATAGGCTTAATTTAAAAATGCATCAAAAGGACTTGATTCACTGTACTTTTCACATTCCCTCTGGGCACACTAAAAATTTCTTCAGTATTGGTCTCTCACTTGGAAAAATTCTGATATCATGCATTGATTAATTGGTGATATTGTCTTCTTTGCATATGTTGGCATGGATACAGTAAACAGGAATCATGGGTAAATGTTTAAGATAAACTTTATACTTACATTTTTTTTACATTTTTTGATTACATTAGTCTAGCCTGTTTACTTTTGGGACCTAAATTTTATCTGTGATTTATGAAGCAACATGATAAAATTATGATTGTGCTGTCACCATAAGTATAAACTATGTGTTAGGCAGGCGAGTTAAATATAAAGCTACACTATAATGCTATCATCCAAGGGTTATCCAGTTTCTGTGTTATTTTCTAAAATGTTGTGTCTCAAGTCTGCATTTTACTAATAGAGTCTTTCAGACAGATGTTGCTGTAATTGAATGATTCCTTTACATTCTGTCAAACTACTGTTTTACAATAAAACATTCCACATGTTGCCGCCACCAGTCCTGTCTCCTGTCTCATGTACACAGATTTGTATGTACAGATCTGACAGTGGTGATTCCACTCAAAGCATCCTTGAGTACTTGCTATTATGAGCTGATGGATTCACAGACATCCTGCATTGTAAAAAATTTGAAGTCAGCATGTCAGCAGCTATTTGTTGATCTGTTTAATTAATTAATTTTTATTACATTTTGTAGGTTCAGGATAGATATCGGTACACAATCACATCTGATTGGAATCACAGTTAAAAAAATAAAAAAAGGACATGAGGTAAAATCAGAACTGAATCATTTATAAATGCCATTTAAATGTAGGGTTTGAATTCTATAGCCACATAGAAACTCGAACACAGCCAGTATGGACTTTTCAACTCATTTAAATCATTAAAACTTTTTTCTAACATTGTGTTAAATTGTGTGAGCAGGTGACCCTTTGCTTGGCCCTACAGTGAATAAGTTAGAAAATGGATTGTTGAATATATAATAAATGAAAACTGACCAGGTAAGGAATTTGTTATAAATCTAAATACTGTATATTCATATTAAATACTACATTTCCTCTAATAAACAGGTTCTCTTTATTTTCTTCACAAAGTTATTTATGACATAGTTTGAACAAAAAGTGATAACATGTTGTTTTGAAATATTTTCAGCACTATTAATTTGAGCAGGTGCCATTATAATAGAGGATGGATGTTTATTTTCATTAAAAAGTACGTTTAAATTTGTTCAGTAATTTTTAAAGGAACTTATCAAAATATGTTTTAACGTAAGAACATTTAGGCAGAACATTTAGTCAACAAAGCTTGTTCATTTTTACATGTTTATTTTCTTTTAAGACAGCCGTTTTTGGCAGCATGTAAGAGCAGTGTTTTCTGTCCAGTTACAGATTTCCTGGAATCAGATTTTGATCCTTACCGTCATTGTGGAGGTTGCTTATATTCTGTGTGTTTTTCTCCCAAATTCCTTTGTGCGAGGGATGATAGACAACTCTAAATGTGTCTACTGTGAGTGAATGTTTTTTACACCACATTCCTACCTAGACTTTGCTATTACCTAGTGCTTGATGCTAGATAATTATGATTAAGTTGGTTAAAAAAAGATTTGCATAGACTTAAGGCTCAGAATTATTCTGTATAGCCAACATCACTAATTTAATTCCAAATGAACTTGAGAGAATGAATGGTTTTCTCTTTTATCCAACTTTAAATTCTGTTTTGTTTTTGTTAAGCCTGCACAATTCTGAAGGTTGATTTGGGGGTTTTTGTTAATTATGTATATATATCTTTATTTGAAATACATTCTGTTTGCTGATAGGTGGCATAGTAATAGGCACTACTGCATTACAAATTCAAGACCTAGGTTTGAATTGCACACCCAGTTTCTGTCTGTGTCAAGCCTAGACATTTTCCTTGTGTCCATGTCAGTTTTTCCCCATGTGATTGATATGGTTATCCTCTCATATCCCAAACACATATATGATAGGTTAAATAGTGTTCAAGTGGGTCCTGTAATAGACTAGCAGCAGTTCTATTGTTGGTTCTTCTCTTTCTCCCAGGTTCAAAGACTTTAAACTGAATTAAGCATATCATTTTTGTTAAATTATGTTGGCATTCATCAGCTTACTTTGAAAGTGAGATTTGCCCTTGAGATTCCACCCTTCAGTACTGCAATGTAAGGTTTTAGGCTTTTGCTTACCAGGTGACCTGTGCCCTGTAAAGTTCCTTTACAAAATGCCAGGAGTGGTTATGTATTTTTTAAAATTTATAGACAAATGCATATATGCCATGTTTGTGAAGAAATAACTTCAACATGAAAAATATAAAACTTATCTTATCTTTGGAGGCTATGTGTTTGTATATTTGATTCAAATTAAACCTGAATTTTCAGTCTGTTTTTTGCAGTTTTAATTTAGACTTTAAAAATTCTGTGTTTTAATTCTGATTATTTACTTTACATGTTTGTATTTTGTTTCTACCTTTCTGCTATACTTCACAAAATGTCAATACAGTACATATAAAATGTTTCCAATAATACTAAACCACTTTATTGACATAGACATATTTTATAACTTAAAGTTTAAACAGCATTAAAAATCAGTAAAACAAAGTTTAAAGCAAACAGATGCATAAAGGTTTGGGAACTGGTTTTGTTATTAACTAGACGGAGATAAAAATCACAACACTGAAACAAAAGCCAACTGTGTTGGACAATGTTAGCATTGAGCTGCAAGCAAAAGCAATCACTCAGTTTTTTTATTTATAATGAAATTTCTTTAAAACATAAATGAAGCCACCAGTATGAGATCAGAGGACTGTACATTTAAATATCCTAAATATGTCTACATGCATATTATACTGTATATATTTCTTATGTTTACACATTTACACAAACAATGTATAAAGATGCTACAGCCAAAAATAAATTGAACTTCATATTGTATATCATTAACAATGCAAATGACAAAATAGTATTGACAGAGGTGCCAGGAACTGTTTTATAAGCTGTATGTTAAAATGAAGGTGCATAAAGCCATAAATGCGTACATATAATTTTTGTGTAAAATTCAACCTCTTTCTATACTTCAGTACATATCTGTTCTATATTTACAAAGCAGGTTGCTTTAATGCCCAAGAAGTGTATGCCCTGAGTCTTTTGACGCATTAAAGTTGTTGGTTTTTATCTCTGATCAGCACAGCATGTAGATAAAGCATGTACTGTATTTAGTTTGAAAAAGCAAATTAATGCTCTGATGCAAAAAATGTGGTCACACAGAGGACCATTTTGCACTCATTTGGTTATTGTTATCTCTCAGAACAAAAAACAAATGGCATATGCATACTTTTTTTTTTAAACTTAAATTAAACAGAAGGCAAGATTATGTAGCTGCTGACAATTGTAGCATATGCAGCCGTAGTGCACATATGGGATGAGTTGTACCCCTAAGCTGGAGGACACTGCATCTCTGACCATTTTATTTTTACAACTTGAACAGCTGAACTTGTACACCACATAAGGTGTTGTGTAGTTCCTAACAGTCTGCTTGAGGATATTGATGAGTCCATTAGGACTCTTGAGTTTTTTACATTAAGGTGTATGTTCTTTCTATGGACTGTTCATTGTGCAACTACTGTATATCTGAATTTTTCTGCAAGCCTTTATATTTTATATCAATCTCAATATTACACAAATATTTTAGATATCCCCACCCATGAACATATCCACGCACCTATCCAATTAATTTAGTGTCATCCTTAAATTTGTCTAATGTCTTATTTACTGTATATAAAACAACATTTTCAAACCTACTTCATCCAGTTCAGCAGTGCATGGAAGCTGGAGTCTATTCTGTCAACAATGCACTATAGCTACAATCGACCCTGCCTGGTACCAGCCTGTGGCAAGACCCACTCACACATAAATACGTCTTTAAAGACTGACAAATAGTGTGTCAAATAAGAAGTATAACATGTATACTGATATGGACAATAGCTGTGAAAGATTATCAAAAGGGGAACAGAAACACAATTAAGCTTAAACTAACTCCACTGTTTAATATTTCTGATACCTGAGAAAATAAAAAACAAAGTTAAATTTAATTCCAGAAATGCATTTACCAAGAGAAGCCAGCTCTTAGCCATGTGTAAATACAGAGCTCAAGAAAACTGTAAAAAAAAAAAAAAAAAAAAAAAAAAGGAAATTTGGAGTGTAACTTATAAATTATAGACATGAAGAAAAGGAAGTAAGAATGAAGCACGGTTTAGGCCTTTGAAAATGATTTTGCAAACTGTTGAAAAGATAAAGAAAATTCTGCACAACAATCTTGAATGAACAAAAAAAAAAAAACCCATGCAGACACATTCTTGAAGGAAATGTTCCGCAACAAGATGTACTTAAGAACAGATTAGGTAAAAAGCAAGGAGACAACAAAGAAAGCACTATTATAGAATACAAAAATAAGTAAACTTGTACATGTTCATCAGGTGCCTTTTACACAACTGCCTTGATGCTGCCTTCCAGCAAGCAAAAAGAAAAATAATGATGATGACTTTGGATATGTTTTAGTTGCCTTATCAAAGGGTCTTCATCCAGTTTCCAGTTCTATTTTTAAAATATGACTAGTATCATGCCTCTAGGTGTTAACAATATGAGACACTATTTTGTGCACTCATTATATTGCAATGCTTCAATGCTTTCTTATAATGTTCACTTCACCTTTACATGAATTTATTGTGCACTGTTGGTTTAGCTATTCAGCAAATTGGTTTGAGATGTATGTCATAAGATTATCCTAAGATTTATTTGATGAATCAAACTAACAATGTGAAAGATATGTGGTTTTCAAAAATTGTATTCTGACATCAGAACCTATTTCAGAGCTTGGCCCGGAAGTAAGTCCTTTCCAGAGATTAAATGAGTGTACAACTGGGAAACAAGTTGGCCAGATTTATAGTGCCAGAAAAAGAGAAGAAGTCAAGGGAAAAGTTAGTGGAAAATACACCATATTAGAGGAAGGTAGAATTCATGGAGCTATAGACCTCTTTTGGTTGGACACTTTTTTATGTTCACCTTGTGTGTTCCTTCACTTGTTTTGGCTTTAAATAAATCCAGTCTAATTCTTGGTTTTTGCTGACATTTACTCCAGGCTGAACAGACATCCACTGGCTGCAACATCATTTTAGGTACATATAATTAAAACCTATGAACTGTAAGTCTTTGTTTAAACACTCACAGATGAAGAATGCACAGTTTTAAACATCTTCATTGTATTCATAATGAAAAGCCAGAAATGTACTTCTGATTAAGTTAAGAATGCACAACCAGGGCTACACAGAGAGAAGCAACTTTACCTTATTTACTATGATCAACACCCAAGACCACAGGATGTACAAGTATGAGTCATACATACCAAACACAGACCATTATAAAATGAATGAATGTCAATCATCTACCTACAATAAATCCCAACATAACTAAAATTGTTCTTGCATTACTCACTGATAGTGACATCACTACTGCACTTTTCAGAACATACAGTATCTATAATAATTTTGTGAAAGTATCTTAATACATTTGCTTAATAAAAAACAGGCTGTAGAATCAAAACAGTGTGACAAAATTTAAAAAGTCAACATACAGCATAAAACATCACATCTACAGACAGAATTACATAAGAAAGATTATGCACATATAAAATTAAAACAATTGTACAAATTAACACATGCAAAATCGCCTGAAGTGATGACATACAGTTGGGTTGCTTGGCAAGTCAAAACAAACCCCCTTCTGAATTAATGTGAAAGCTTGTAAGCGAGTGTGTTCTACAATAAACTGGAATCCCGTTCAGGGTGGGTTCTTACCTTGTATCCACTGGCACTATGATAGGTTCCATATTAACAAAATCAATGAGTGAACAGAAAAAACAAACTAAATCAGTGATTACTGACTTCAGTTTTGCCTAAATAAGTTGCCTACTTTGTGTTCTTAGTAATGTATTTTAAGCCCCTTATACTCCACCTATCATTAGGTGCTATTTCAAGTCATCTGATCCATATATTACCTTGGTTACACAAACCGTCATGATATATTATCATACATTGTATGCACATCATATACTGTATGCACATAGTACAATGATTTGCAGTCAAATGTACATTGCTGTATAAAGTGAAATTCTTGGTTTATAACTAGGGCAGATTTGTTAGTTGGTTACTCTTTGCATTCTCAATTTTTCAACTTTGCACACTCATATAACATGTTTTCTATTACTGGCCAGCATTTAGCACTAGCCTCTAGATCATGCTCCATTCAAAAGTTACCTAGTTTAATATACTTTTGTTTATCATTCCAGCAGAGAATGTTAATCTATTGTAAGCTGGCTTGACAAGTAACTATTTCAATTTCCTCTGAACATGTGAAATTATGGCTGCTGCCACTGCTGCTATATTATAGAGGGATTTCTATTAACTCTTAGGCACTGGCTCAGTAGATGATACTGCTGATGGTCCTTTTGCTACACACTAGGCCTGCTGCATGGGTAGCTCTAGGATGTATGAAAAAAATAAAAATATGGAACACATATAAGGTCTTGGGCAGCCTAGTGGTGCAGTGGTTTACACAACAGTCTCACAGATCAATCACCCTGGCAGAAGGATTATAATCCTGGTTCCAACTAATGCCTGTGTGGAATATACTCATTCTCTCCATGCCTTTGTAGATTTTCCAAGCATTACATTTTTCCATAAATATCCCTCAAGCGTGCATGAGTGAGAACATAGGTGTGTACATGAGTGGACTCTACAGGAGACTAAGTGCTCCATCCAGGACTGGTACCTGCCTTGTGTGCCTATATTGCTGGAATATGCTCTGGCACCCGTAATCCTAAACTGGATGCAGTGATCTGAAAATGTTGTGCTAGGAGCAGGGCCACCATTAAGGTGAATTAGGCATTCGCCTAAGGCACAGATCGTAAGTGGGGGGGGGAACCCAGCTGCACGGGTTAGCTACCAAACATTCAGTTGGCACACTAATAAGCTTGGCCTAGGACACAAAATAATCTAACACTGGCACTGGCTAGGAGTCTGCATATAGAAAAGACAAAGTAACAAAATTGATTTTCTAGCACTGAATGATGTCAATTGTCAAATTATTTTAATAGAATTAATATTTGTGTTCCATTTACTATGAAGTAACTATTATGTAAAAAGATAAAGAAAGTAAGGCACAATAGCATACAAAAAGAAACATGCAATTACAGTTATAAACAGATGACATAATAACCGCAGCTGTAACCTACTATATTTACTGTAATTTGCTTGTTATGCACCTGGCTGCTATGTCTTAAATACACAGAAATTAAAAAACTGGCTGGTGAGTTTTTCACATTTAACAGAGAACTGTATAATAACACCTCATTATTCTGGAAACAAGACCGGCATAATCATGAATGAAATGCTAGCTTAGCAGAAATATCAATCTGCAGTGCAGAAAAAAATCTTGTATAGTGACATATGGCTATGCTACACCATCCAAAAAGCCATCTGTAAAGAGTGTGAAAAGATGCCAGTGCCTGTTCAATATTGCATTTTGCAGAGGATTACACAACAAGAGATTTCAGATTGTTAGGTTAGCTCTCTGCCACAAGACGACTGTCATTAAATGCATCATCTTTGCATAGACAGATTTTCTGGCTTTTACAGAGTCAGCTATTTTAGCACAGTATAGTGTTTCCTTAATCAACAAATATAATTGCTCTTTATACTTTTGGAACATTTTGTACATGACAGTTGCAGTGTTAGGTGGACTGAAACATACCCTGTTCCCAATAAAATATTAAACAATTATTGAATCCACCTGAGTGATGCAGTGATTAGAGTTATTAGCTGTAAGACAGGAAAATGTCTTGTATGTGATGCTGGTCCTTTACAGGACACTCTCATTCACACATACTGGACAATTTACCAGTTAAGACTAATATGGACTTTTTGCAGTATGACAGGTAAACCAATGCAAACTACAGAGAGACAGTGACCAGGCTAAATTTCAAACTCAGTACTCTGGAGCTGTGGGGCTGTATTACTAACAGTTTCCCTAGCCCCAAAATTAAGAGCCTATATAGGTTTATAAGTCACCTTGTAAAATACAGGGATATTTTGTCTGTTATTGGAGCTATCCCCTCTATCCTGACTTTGGAATTTCATTTACTGTACTTCTTTGAATAGTGGCTGCAATTAAATTTTAGTGTTACACACTTGATGTGTATAGCAAGATATCAACATATAATAATAATCATTATACTAAAATGCTGTGGTGTCTGATTATTCCAACCAAAGTGTAATTACAGAATTCCATTCGAGTGAAGAGTATATATTTAAAAGATCACAAGGAGGTAAACTTTGAAGGGACAAATCTAAGGTTTTATGAGACCAAGCATTTTTTACTTATTCAATAAAATACATTTTCAGTCCCCTGCTTTCTTTCAGCATTTTGACATTTTAAAGAAACATAAAACGTATTCAAATGTGCTTAATTCAATTCATGGTAATGGAATTGTTATTTTATCTATGTGAATTGATGCTCACAAACATTTTGTTTCCTCTGATGAGACTAGTAGTTATATAGCCTTCCACGAATGTAAACGTATTAGGAAACCAATACAATAATGTCGTTTGGAAAACTCAAAACCTATTTGACTTGGGCAGGTTTTTGTCATCCTGCTTTACCTCCAGTCATCCATCAGCAAACATTCTACTGCAAACTGTTTCTCTTGTACCCAAGCATTGTCCGAAGATTTTGTCTCTTATAAACTGGAGATAAGCAGAATAATCACAACAGCTTTCTTGTCCCTCTGCATGTGGCCCTGGTTTAAACTACACGACTGATCAAGCAAGTTCTACTCCGCACAGCAAACGCACGTCCCCCTTTTCTGATCTACCAAGACAAGATTAAGGAGGTATTGTGTATCATTCAAACTGTCCAATCGTCCAGTTGGCTCTGGAGTTGAAGGTCGGAGAGCTTTAAGCACTTCGCTGGGTCCCATCAAAAGTTACAAGTTTGGAAGTGGAGGAAATATAAACAGAATTTCACACACCTTAGTATTAACCTACGATTTATGTTTGCAATTTAATAGAATGTTATATCAAAAAAGGGAAATTTTTACATCCGCTGATTTAATATACTCAGCTGTCGGTGGATACAATCTCCGTTCTTCGTACATCAAACCTTACATGTTATGTTCTGACGTCAATATTAAATTACTGGGTTGACTTTCGTAGGCGGAACCATCTGACACTCGAACAGTAGTCATGTTATACTTTTAACTCCAAGAAACATTTTGCATTGCAACGTCTGTTTAAATATAAACAACACAGATTGCCGTACATGTTCACTCGTAATCTAACCCTCTCCACCCGTACAAGAAAACAAAACAAGTAATATAGTAAAATCAAACAAGTGTGTCAGTTGAAGCAGTTGCCAAGCTACAACTTTTAAGCAATTTGTCAAAAATAACTAAAAAATTGCTGACCCAAGAATGATGATTTTGACATTAAGATAAACTGCTCTGTTCAAAGTTACATTTTTCCTGAATGCACATAAACATTACGTACACCTGTATTGCTTTACTCACCAAATACAAAGATAGCTGAAGAACGCTGCAAGCGCAACCGGATACTGAAGTTTGAAAACAATGTTTAAATCCAAAAGGTAGCTTTCTAAGAATAAAGAGGCATATGCCTCACCAGCGTTATAGTGTGCGATCCTCGTCCCTACTGGCACTTGGGCTCCTTCTGTCAGCCTTGCGCCTGCTACGGGCAGCACAAACGCTAAGCTAGTGGCGCGTACCATTGTGAATTCGCTGAGGTTCGAGGGGGGATTCGGCACTATTTAAACTGTTCGTTGAAGTCGACGCACATGGAACACGCTTCTATCCGAACTGCGTTTGTTGTTTAAATGATCTGAATAAGTTGTGTGTGTTTTGAAATAATTAGGATAATGTGAGTTGTACGGAATTTCGAAAGACAACCAAATGTAACATTCACGATGAACTCGCCTGGATCAACCCAGTAAAGCTAACAGGCATCCCACGTGGAGATATGTTGACAATGAAGGAACATACTTTACTACATTATGAGAGATAAGGTTTACTATCATTCTTTTACAACAAGGTGCCGTCCTGCGCTACAATATGGTAATTGCAGCATTAGATAGTTAAAATATATTGCAGGTAACGTCTGTTGTGTTACGTTACCTGTATTATCCACAAAACTAATTTTCCAATGCTCTGGATAAGTGAAATCTTATGTGACACTAGACACAGTAAAAGGCCAACAAAGTAGAAAATACTTTTATTTGTGTAAGTATAAAACATACCTTTCGCCACTCTATAAACATGTAGTATTTAATATACCTGAAAATGTTGTTTCTAATCAGCAGAAGACCCTTTAGTCAGAAAGAGGTACCATTCTATACTTCTTAAAGGTTTTGATAAACCCAATTAGTGCAGCCTGTCCTAATTCTAATCGAGCTTTCAGTGTACAATTCTGTCAGACAACATATGTGGTTTTGCCTAGATCATGTATAAAACTGAATTGCACTGGCTACTACTAACATGATTTGGCTGTAAATTACCACTTTTGGAAATCACCGCTGAGACAGAAAACATTTCTTTATCACAACACAATTTGTAACAGTGGCTGTTACACCTCTGCCTATGTGTCAGAGTGCAGAAGGAAGGTCAGGTGTCATAGCAGCTGGCTTGTTCAGCCTATTTTTTGAACTTTTAATAAATGTGTTGTGCTGCCACACTCATTTTCATCAAAATGCAATCATTGTGAAATTGTTGCTCCTTCTACTTTCTTGTCGACTAACCTTGCTTGTGAGTTGTATAACCAGGTCCCTGAGGCCATGGCCTGTTCTACCTTTTAGGCAAACTAGGTAGTGGAAAAATATGGGGAGCAACATTTTTTAAAACAATGCAGAACTTGAGTTACAAGCAATCAGACTCAAAATAACTCTCTGTCATTTATCCTGTTATATTCTTTTAGATTATTTTCACATGCTAGCGATGTTTGGTTTTAACATCTGATGACCCACAAGAGCCCTCCACAGGTGGTCTTCCAAATCTTAGTTTGCACCTCAATCAATTTCATAGAGGCTGTCCTTATGCTGACATTCATTATCTCTTTATTTTCTTTAGGAGCAGGTTTGTAGTTATATATAATTCTAAGTCTGAAAGGGATTGTATTCTTATGATTTATATAATGGAGAGTGAACTCACTCAAACAACAGATTTAATATAAATTGTTTCTAAGCCCGCAAAGATGAACTCAAGAAAAAGGCAGTTCTCAACTTCACTGCTTTGTAATTTTTTTAATAATAAAAAATTTAATTAATCATTGTTGTGTTGTGTGGAGGCCCAGGGCAGCAAAATGGCTAGAGCTAGCCCTGCCTGAGGCACACTAACAGGGCCATCTTATATGTATGGGCACAATGGGCACTGGCCAGGGTGTCCCAGGAGCATAGGGGCCCACTATGTTTCTGATGCCTATGTATGTTTCAGTTTTGCTGTCGAAACAGGGTCCCCAGTGGACTGCTTTGCCTGGGGACCTGTGATGCTAGTAAAATGGCCCTGGGGCTAAATATAAGGACAAGAAAATGTATGATGATGATTGATTAATGATTATTATAGTCATTGTTTTCGTGCCACCCTGAATTGTGGGTGTCTTCTTCTTCTTCTAATTGTTATTATTTGTAGTAGTGTTAGTAGTGATAGCATTTTACTAATTAAATTTAGAATTGTCTTGTTGCTATTTATATAGCGGATAATCAAATACTGTATTATAAAGGTTGAAATGATCTTATTATCACTCCCACATCCCTAAAGAGGGGCGCTAGTTTACTTGGCGATTCCACAATGACCACTATGGTTTTCTATGTGTTTGTGCCCCATGATGGACTGGCACCAATCAAAGGTTGTTGAATTCCCCGTGCGCCCAGTATGTCGGTGCGTGAGTGCGATTAGTGTAAGTTAACACTGAACTGGATCAGGAGGGTTTGAGAATTTCATTTTTTAAACGAAGTTAAACATACATTATAAATACAACCTCGACAATTTTAGTCTCTTTAAACGCCTGTTGCGAAACCATTCTTGTATTCTCCTTCATATGCGGACTACTTTCTGAACCCCCATTCTCAATGACGGGGTTTCAAGGAGCTGCAGCGTCAGCCGCAAAGCATGAACCAGTCCCGAACAGAATACGCCGCACCATCAAAACCTTAGATAGACTTTAAACTTCTGATCTCACTCTCTCTTACCCTTTGTCTCTACCGTTCTCTAACCTTAGGACTAAAAAAACAGTTTACTTTGTTACCACGTTCATTGAACTATGCATACTTTACCAAAATAAAACAATTTCTTTTGATCCTTGAACGATCATCAACATACCGTAGATACCCTTCCGATCGATCAATCTAAGTAACATTCCATTAAACTTAGGTGGGGCATATCCGGAAGCATATCTACTACCCATAAAAGGTTTTCCTGGTGTGTTTTATCAGCTAAGTCAATTGTTCCTTAAATGATTCATTCCGGTCAGGCCTTTTTATCGAAATGATTTAGTTGTGACATTAAAGAATGAGTCAAAGGTGGATACAGCGCCTTCACATTCCACTGGCATGGCTCCCAGAGGTGTCATAATACCTCCTTAAGGTTCACTGGACTGCTAGCCTTTGGTTCTGTGATTATTTAGGAACTACAACGCGTCCGGTACAGCGTGGGCTATTTAAATGTTACTACAACGGCAGGACAGTCTCTTTTTAAGAGTCCTTTTTATATCGAAGTGAAGAAGAAAACTTCAGTATGATTATATAGACAGCATAGGCTACTCTAGGAATGCCCTAATATCATAACCCCGAAACTTGTAAATCCAGTTGTTCTGCTGTAGAAGCGAACGTGCTTTACTGCAGGTTGATATTCAAAGCAACAACAACAAAAGTTAGCTAGAACAATGAGTATCCGTCGGCATCTATACGTTTTACTTTGCTTTACAAAAACCATTGAAAGGCTTTGAAAAGCTATCCAACACTAAGGAAACGATGTAAGGACCGGCAGTTAACTTTACCAAGTTCAGTCAAAGCTGAATGGAAGCCTCCGAAAGCTTTCGAGATGGCCGATACAGTTTTAAAGCACTTCAGACTACCCATTACACACCTGTCTTGTGGATTTGGCTACACCTTTGCGAGCACTGCTTCTCCCTAAATACTCCATATGTTGTCTTTGTACTGAATTTAGTGGGTTCAGAAACGAGAAAGATTAAAGATATCATTGTTGTTAGTTTTGATTCACAATTGTTTCGTGGTGAGACTGCATAAATCGCACACATCACGGCAACATTTGCCAAAAGCTGGAACCGGCAGTGGACAGAAAGCTAGTCGGGCACTGAATTTAAGTAACATTTTACAATTTTTATTATATAGAGCCTATCATGTTGTGCATTATCAGCTTTTATTTAATCAAATAATTTCCAAACATAATGCGGACTCTATTTCATTTACATTTTAAATATAAATTAAAATATAACACTGTGATAATTGGTAAACCATTTGAAAGAAACATTTGCAACATCCAAAGATAATTTTACATATTATGTTCACATATATAAACAAACAGAACACAAAGTGCGCCCTTTGTCTGTTATCACTGAAACACTGTGAACAATTCTACACAAGCTGTCAAGGACTGTTATTACAAGTTACCATGGAGATGAGTGAAGCTGTTTTGTGTAGTGGTTTCTTTAGTCCTTAAGAATAATGTACTTTTTGAATGAAATACTTAGACAGAGTTATTAAATTAAATACTTGGACATACTTACTATGGTTCAGATAGTATTTAAGGATATAAAAGGTCTAAAAAATAATTTTGTAACAGGTTTGTGCCCTGTGATGTAGGTTTTAAGATAGATAGATAGATAGATAGAATTCTTACCTCTGCCTTAAGTTGCGATATTCAGTTTTTTTTTAACTGTCACTTATGGATTTATTGTCTTCCCCAATCAGTATATTTAGTAAATGTTTTACGGGTAAATTATCTGAATCAACAAAATGTCATTTTCCCAGTTTGAGATCATTACCAATTATTTCCTGCTATCATTCACTATTCAGCTATCATGTGTCTGGCAATTTGGCAATTGCATTTCTTTTTAATCAGATTGTCTGTGGTCACAAAATCTAATTACCAAAAACAATTGTTCACAAGGCCGGTGATAGATGACAGATATAGGTGCTATGTAATGGAAAGGAAAGGTACTATGCAAGAGATATGAAATATGTTGTATTAAAGACATATTAAAGGGCGTAATAAAAGGCACATGAAGAACACAGAAACTCCCCCAAGACTTTGCCTGGATGGGATTTGAACCCACTATCCTAGGACTTTCAGGCCCCATTCCCCTCACTTAAAACACATTATAAAATCCCAAAATACATCATTTGCTGAGTTGGACATGTAAAAACATTATATCTATTTTTATCATAGTCTTCCTTAAGAAACCAGTTTTGGAGGGTTAGATATAAAATATATCCCAGAACAAATATGTTCATGAGAGCTGTTCTACAGAGAAGTGAAACCTTTTACATGTCTGTTCACCTACTGTTTGTTCCCACATTTCACTCAATGCTCCATTGCTGGCAGGATAGGCAATGGATACCCACTGCCCTGGTCTGAATTAGGAGGTTCATTAGATTATAAGAAGTCTGACAAAACAGAGAAGATCATTGAATCCATCAAGCTCTCCTTTCTGTTAATTGCTAAGTTGTCCCAAGGTCTTGTTCAAATATTTTGCAAAAGTTGTTAAGATGTCTTTTTCAACTACAGTACATGACTTCAATAGTTTGCAGATTTCAATGTATTTTTGTGTGATGAAGCACTTCTAAACTTCGGTCTTAAATGCACTTTCAGTTTTAAATGCACTTTCCTTTAATTACTTTAGGTGTTCTCAAATATGTTATTCACTCTTTAACTGAAATATTTTTTAAAATCAATTTTTCTGACATTTTTGAGAATTTTGAAGTCTCCACTCCACAGTGTTGCTTCCCTTCGCCTGACAGAGTAAGACGTGTGACTTAAGCACTTGGTTGCCCTATTTGGTTGCTATGTATTTTTTGTATCTTGGTGAGCTGAACTGCACAGAGGATTCTAGACCTTCTACTTAAGGTCTGAGTATAACCTATTGATTTGTATTTAAGAGTTTTTACAATATAACATAATATTTTATTTGACTCTTTAATTGCTTATAAACATTGCTTAATCTATGAGAATGATGCATCTACATCTAAAGTCCTATTCTAATTCTGTTTTTCTAAATAAAATGACAATACTTCAGGTTACTTTTAATTTTCTTCACAAAAAAAAGTAATGGTAACAAATTTGCAATAAGTGGACAAGCATCATTTGGTAATGGGATGTGGAAATGTTTCAAATGCTAATAATCAAATTCTTTTTTATATAATATTTGTTTAACTGCAATGAATTAGAAGTCAATCCAGAACTGGAAAACGGGGTTGTGGATATAATGAGTGGATTCTTATGTATGAAGAGTATACAACGTATTTTTAATCAGAATGTATAAAAATGAATAAGTTATAGCTCAATAGTACCAATTAGCTCTGAATGCCACTATCAGGAGAATTTACTTTGTGTAATGAAAAATGAAATGCACAGGACTTTTCATGTTTCAATTTAGCTGGAGAGCAAAGTGCGAAAAGCTATTAATTTTGTGTGATTAAAGTGTTCTAATATATTTTATGCTTTTTTTTTTTTTTTTAGCTTTTATAGTAATGTAGTTTTAAATTGTATGTAAATTTCCACAGGGAGGAATATGCACTTCTTTGGAATGTCATCATGTGTTTTATAAATTCATGCAGGTACTCTCAATAAAATAAAGAGGAGGCCAAGATTATTTTTAAGCATTAATCTGTAATACCTTTAAGCTGCTGAGTGAATTATATGCAGGATATCTGCAGTATTGTGATGTGGGTTTAACTTCTTAAACAGTTGCATCATACTAATGACTTGTCACTTAATTAAAGCAAGGTAGCATTGCTTAATGGTATATATTGTAAAACATGAACATTACACAGAGATAGTAAAGTGCTGAGGGCCATGTTTAATGCAATGAAAAAATAGAAAAGAAAAAAGTTCAAACAATACTACAGATGTATCTCATCCTTTGGATGCCTCTCCTATTGGCCATTAAATTGAATTGTTTTCCTTGGTGGAGTTATGTCCTCTTTGGATGTAGGTCCACTAATGAACCCTGACCTCTGGTACCATTATTCCTTAAATAGCTAATAGGGTGGAAGGAGCAGGACCTCCACAGGCAAAACCGGAAGTGACATCACAGCTCTCATCTTTTGGTGAGCTGGTGAAAAAGAAATTCTTAGAAACTGCCTCTTGTGTCAGTTGGATTACTTTTTTAGAGCCCTGTAGATGCTCCATATGTGTATGTGTATCAGAAAGTATACATATGTCTCTCTTATATAAAAAAATCTTGGGTCGAGACGTGATTTTCTCCAAGACATTTTAACATTCCGTGAGACAAGGCGGACAGCTGCTGTACAGGCTTTTAAATGATCGAAGTGCAGCGTGACATGCAGATCACGCAGCACGGCACAAGCAGCATAGAGGAGGTAAAAAAAAAATTATTTGTTTCCCATTGTATCACCATTTAAAAGGGGGTTTCGGAGGAGTGACCGCATCTCATTAGCGTGCGTTTAGCCCCACTCTTCACAACGTGAGAGGCAGAGATGCAAAGTGGCTGGCACGTCGTGTGCCCCGGGGTGGGGGGTTTCGGGGAAAGGAAGGGAGTGGGTGAATATGTGTAAATGTACCTCATTTTAGTTTAATCATCTTAACAGAATGTTGGCATAGTAGCACAAATGGTTAGCTCAAAGTTAAAAAGCCCTGTATAAGTGAATGTTGTAACTTGGGCCTTGTGTTACATTATGCTGTATGTCTCTGTGCTAGGATCAGGAAAACTGTGACATGTAGTGGAAAACATGGGTTAGAAATGGCAAGAATTCCTTATGAGCCCACTGCCTCCCATTACAAAATTCACTCAAACACAGTCACATATTATGGTGAAAATCAGCATCCATAATACAGCTCTTAGTGCAGTTTTATACTACAGTCTCACACAAATATGAAGAGATGCCAGCAGGTCAGGTCATATCTCAGTGTGGAATATCCTTAACTCATTTTTTGCTTTCTTCATTCAATGTAATGTACTAAGTTTCTCGTCTATCCATCCATTCCATACTCCATTATCTTATCACGCTTTTTCCAGTAGAGACGTTTGAGTAGGTTGGACCTAGCTGATGATGGAACACCAGTCATTAACAAGAGACTTTAAATCAGACTAAGCTCTGTCTGGCAAATTCATACTCATCAATCAGCCCAACAGACTTTCTATTAATTATGAAACAGTAAAATTACTATCATGATCAGTGGCTGTAAAAAATTAATTTAGACAAAACATTCAGTTCTGTCCTCAAAGACTGTAGTATTAACTGTGAGGAAATTAAAGAAAAAAGTGTATGATACTTAAAGGCACTGTCACAATAGTGAAAAATTAGGAGCTAATAACTATACTGAACTCATAAGGATTAGGGATAAAACAAAAAAAGCCTTATGTGCCAAAAGAATCCAACAACTAATAGCAGTACTTTAGAATACTATTAAATTTTATAGGAGTAAATTTTAGCTTTAGCTTAGCTTATAGGAGAAAACTCTTAACTTAAATCTAAGAATTTAACACAGTTACAAAGGCAGTACCTTTATTTTATTACAGAACACTTGACAAGAATAATAAAGTATTTTTTTGTGTGATGTGTCTTTTACATATACACAAAAGTCATCTGTTTTACATTTTTGCAGTCCTTCAGGTTTCTAAATGGTCCATAGGTGTATTTTAATAAGGTGGCAATACAATGTGAAGAAAATTAAGGTAACAAAGGCAAAGGCACATTGTGTTTGATGTGCAGCAATAGTAACATTTGTTTATGCTAAGCAACACATTTGTGTACCAAAAAAAAAGCAAATGTTTGTATAAAAATTATGTTATGTTTTACCTACTAATTTGTCCTGTACACCAAGTATAAATGAAGCTCTAGGTAAGCATGCTAACAAATGTGCCTTTGAGATCCCAATCTTTAGTTTAGCAGACTGCTTGTATCATACCTGAGTACATCTGTCTTGATTTTATATTGCAAATTGTCTACAAAAGTAATAGATCTTTACTTTCCACCAAAGCTAACAAAAGACATTTCCAAGTTAGTATAAAAAAGACCCATCATGATATTTAAACAGTACAAGATGTACACACATTTTATGAAGATGCACTGTTTAATTCATAAATAGAAATAAGCAAAGAACCTCACCATCTAACATAATCTGGATTATACAGTGCAGTCCTGAATTAACTGAAAATGGCCAGAAGCTCTAATCCCTGCCTGGCTTGATCAGATTTGTCCCTAAATTAATCGGTTTTGAAGATAAGCAACATATACACCCTCCAAGCTTCTCAAATCTTATTATCTTGGCTATATGTTATAATGTTAATTTCTTTCTTTCTTTCTTTCTTTCTTTCTTTCTTTCTTTCTTTCTTTCTTTCTTTCTTTCTTTCTTTCTTTCTTTCTTTCTTATCAAAGTGACTTAAAAATCAGAAGAATTTGAAAATGCACACACATGGGAGGGACACAAGCATTTATCTATTTACATCTTATCCAAGTAGTACTAGGGTGTTGTACCGTGTTAGCCATTACATCATTACAGCCATTACATCTTGCCTGAAGAAGGGGCCTGAGTTGCCTCGAAAGCTTGCATATTGTAATCTTTTTAGTTAGCCAATAAAAGGTGTCATTTTGCTTGGCTTTTCTCTACATGTTATCCAAAATATTCCATAAGTGTTATTGAGAATTTAGTGTAACAAAAGTTAAATAAAAACAAAGAAAATTATACATCATATTAATAACTTGTATAATGTGTAACAACATACAATATATTAAAATTTACAATGCAAAAAATACAATACATGAAACGCATTTGAAGCTGGAATTTTAATTCCTTTTGATGCTTGGAAATGGCGATAGCCTGCTGTGTTGCCAGAACAGAGCAGTGTCAGCGCTAGTGTGCAAATGCACAGAGCCTTGTGCCACTCCAAACCCTGACTTTAAATTTGATGGGAGCTGCACCTGTAGGAGATTCAAAGGGTTGTAACTTGAAAATATCATAGAATGTTATGAATGTAGTTTGCTTCAGGCTCTGGGCAACTTGAAGTGAACTGGTTGCACAATCCTGAAGTGTGGCTAGGTAGAAATTACATTTAGGACTTGGTCATGTATTGAAGATGAGTACTAGTGCAGTGCTCTGTTTGTGGGTGAGGTGGTCATTGAGGACAGAGCTCAGAGACTTGGTTGCCTTTGAGGTTTTTACTGTAGTTGTTTCTGGTGTGATGGAGAGGTCAAAGAGCGTGCTACTTGTAACTGGTGATTGATTGTATTTTGTTCTAACAATAGCAATGGCTAACACAGTACAACGTGCTACTACCACTACAGTTCTCACTAGTGTTAAGGACAAAGTGTTTTGTAAAAAAAAAAAAAAAAAAAAACTCCTTTGTTCTTTTTGTAATTACATTTGAATATGGCTGACCACTTGTGTTTTGTTTAAATTGCATATACTTGCTTGGACATGCACACCTGCAAAATTATAAACTAGATAGATAGATAGATAGATAGATAGATAGATAGATAGATAGATAGATAGATAGATAGATAGATAGATAGATAGATAGATAGATAGATAGATAGATAGATAGATTATCTCTGTTGATGTCTCTAACCAGTTTTAGATAGATCAGCATATATTAATAAATGATGCAAGAATGATATATATTTGGGATTTGGCCATTTCTATTTAACTTGTAAAGTGGACATGTCCATGTTTTCTGCCCTAAAGCTATCTGTATGGTGTCTACTGGTAAGGATGCCTAGTCATGCCTTTTTATGTATGCAGTGAAACAGACACCCTTACTTGGCATGCAGCACTGAAGTGAAACACACTGGGATGCAGACTTGCTGCATCAGCACTGAAAATGAATACAATTATGTGTCTGTCCGGGATGACAAGATACCAAGTGACAAAGTGAGGCTTGCATAAATTGGAACACATCTAGCACATCAGTCCCCGTTATTAAGAAAAATAATGCAAGATCAATTTTGACGAGAAGGAACTGTAAAGCTTGATGCAAAACTTTAAAATCAATTTTGCAAAATGTTACAAAATGCAATTTTCCAGAACTTTTTGCAAACTGGATATTTAGTTCTCATTGCCTTTAAAGCAATAATAAAGCAAATTGAAATCAATTGTACCATACTCACGAGTCTAGTTTAATGTAGTTAAAAAATAAATTCAAGTAAACATTTGTTACTCTCTTTCTCTCTAACTCTTGGCATGTGTTTGTTAGACAAAAGCGGGATACTGGACTATTCAGAGTCTTCTGTTGCTAGCCAACTCCTTGCCTATTCACAGTGTGTGGGGTGGTATAAATCCCAGACCACATTGCTTCCTTCATGAAGCTTTGTTGTGCAGGACAAAATATAAAAGGCTGCCCTGTGGCTACAGGTTACTGTTGGTTTTCTAGGCAAACTAACTGCATAATTTGAACACAGTGGGCTGTGAGTTTGGTTGCTGAGCGTGATGGCATGCATGACAGTCAGTGATCAGGCACTTAAATCCTATCCTTATAAAGACTTTATATATCGAGGATAAAGACTCCGTAAAGATTACTGAGATGTGGTGTGTGGCTGCCTCTATTCAATGTGTCTTTTAATGTTTACAATCATCCATTTAGAGCACCTTTCTCCAGGAAACACTATCACAAAAAGATTAGGAAGCAAACAAGAATGCAATACAAAAAATAGGATAAGGTAGATTATAGTCAATTCTAACACAAGCTAATATTCAACAAAAACATTTTGGATGATTCTAGTCATGTTGTCTAGTTGCTTGTATGAAAATGAACTGAAAATCGGTGTTCTAGGGCTTTAACCAAAGAAGAGCAGCATTTGATCATTAGCAGTTCATTCAGCTCATTGCAGCCTGTCAATTTCTTTTTCTGCATTATGAGACTAAAAGACAGATGTGTTCATGCTCTTACAATTCTATATGTTTAGTGCTTTGTTGTTTGCTGTTTTAGTCTTACAGTTGACACTGATTGGAATGTTCCCTGCTTATGTGGAATTTATACATTCTGCTCAAATCTGAGTGGGTTTTTAATGCTTTCTTGTCCCATCCTAAAGACATACAGGTTAGGTTAAATGGCCACCCTGAAATGGCCTGATGTGAATGAGACTTCTTTATGAAATAGACTGTCTACTGAGGTGAACATTTTGCCTTCTACCAGATTCTGCTGTAGCTTCCCACATCTCTCATTTTGGATTTAATTGATTTTATACATCTATAGATGCACTCCAAGTTGTTCTACGTAGAGCATAACCACATTATGTAAGAATAAATTGAACTGAATTGGCTTCATTACCTAAGCAGATTAGAAATGTGATACTTCTGTGCATTTCATTAAAAACAATTAACAACTTTATATGCTCTCCTTATTATTTTGAAAAACATTGGTCAGATCCTTTCAGCTTTTGCTCAAGAGTGCAAATGATTTGTGCTGTTCATTCCAGCAACACACAATCATCTTCAATAAAACACTTTTATTATAAGACTGGGTGCAAACCTTCTCTCTGCTTTTACATTTTTGGTAATGAGCTCATTTCTGCATATCGTCTGTGACTTTGCTAGACTTGAAACTCTATCGCATGTACTTATGTTTTGCACCTTTAATTGCTATGTTCTGCAATTATTGTTCTTAGGGTAAGTGATAATTTCCAATTTAAGTCTCTAAATCTAAAGTCCTAACATCTAGCTGATGTGAAAAAATCTTTGGGAGAGAGGCACGGTAGTGTAGTGATTTTTGGTCCTGCCTAACAGTCTTAGGGATTTTGTAGTTTTATATCTGTTTCATATCTTATTTGCACTTCATGTTGTTACACTGTGGACCCTGAGCTTCGCAATTTCGTCTATGTGTATACTTGTATATGGTTGAGATGACAATAAAGTTCACTTTGACTTTGACTTGACATGTTTGCATGCACATCTTGTTTTTATTTGAGTTTTCTTCTTGCACCAGGCCTGGATCTATACTGTCTATGTTGGGCGAGGGCAATAAGAAATTTTGAGTGGGCACTTTTTCACTCAATTGACTGTTCAACAGAACAGTAGCAGCTTGTGACCAGAGAGTGGTGCACATGGACATTTTTATTTTTAATGTTTCATTTTAATTTTTTAACTCTGCATTATGCTCTCTAAGTCATCCCTCCAATCAGGACATAGATATTATTATTATTATTATTATTTATTAGTGATTTCTCTAAGGTACTTTGGATAATACATGATTTATGTATACAGTCTTCAATAGTTATATTTGATGTCTTAAACTCATTACTGCAGAAACAGGCCTTAGCTTATAAAACAGATAGATAGATAGATAGATAGATAGATAGATAGATAGATAGATAGATAGATAGATAGATAGATAGATAGATAGATAGATAGATAGATAGATAGATAGATAGTGTGGCAAGTGGCTGGGGGTGGCACCCAGCTGGGATGCCCGGAAGGACCGGAGGAGGGATTACGCCTCCTCCAGACCACGAGGGGGCGACCGCCCTGGTGTCTTTGAGCTTGGAAGCTCAACCCTACAGGGGCCCGTGGTCACTGCCAGGGGGCGCCCCGATGTCTGGAGAGCCCTGGTCCTCAGCACTTCCGCCACACCAGGAAGTGCTGGGGGGGAAGACGACAAGGGACACCTGCACGGCCGCTACTTCTGCCACACTGGAGAGTACCGGTGGAGGTTAATCGGGTGGCACCTGGAGCACGTCCGGGTGATTATAAAAGGGGCCGCTTCCCTCCATTCATTGGCTTGAGTCGGGAGCGGAGAAGAACGGAGCTCGGGAGGAGAAGAAAGGAGGCAGCCTGAAGAGAAGAGAGAGCCATCATTTTGGTAGAGGCCTGGACTTTGGGGGAGTTTTGGGGTTGTGTGTGCACTTGCTGTAAATAATAGAATGTATAATAAACGTGTGTTGGGTAAACCATCAGTGTCCGCCTATCTGTGTCCGGGCCAGTGTCCACAATAGATACTGCTAATCAAACATAAACTTTCTACTAACATATTAAAGGCAAATTTGTAACTTAAACTCTGATAAGAACATAAGAAAAGAACATGTAACATCTTCTTCTTCTTCTTCTTTTGGCTGCTCCCATTAGGGGTTGCCACAGCGGATCATCTTCTTCCATATCTTTCTGTCCTCTGCATCTCTGTTAAAAGAACATGTAACATAAACAATAATATAATGGAGGGATCTTTCCCAAAGAGAGAGAGAAAACAAAACATAAAAATGTTCCAAACCATAAATAAACTCACTTTGCAAACAAAGGTGGAAACTTTGTTTATTTGAAAAAAGTGGAAAAATAGAAAACTGATGATGGTCCTGCTGCAGCCTTTAACCAGTCACATTTTTTTTTGGGGCAAAAGATCTAACAAACTCTTCAATGTCTATGCCTTTTGTTATTAATTTGTCATGAGCCAAAATCACCAGGTTCTTTTTCCAGTCATGCAGCATGGTGCAGTGGAAAGGGATCAGGTCACATGACAGTGTAGAGAATGAACTCTCACATGCAGCTGAGGATACACCCATCACCAATGCAGTTACACATGCTGCACAAGTTTAGAAACGGGTTCCTTTCAGACCTGTATATGTTGGCACACAGTTGAAAGGCTTACATAATTGTCAGGGAAGAACTTCTTTAGTAGCATGGCTTTTGCTAGTGGAATTTCATGTTGCAGACTATTGGTTGAAGCATCCATATCAGTGAGGAGGGGGCCAAGAGTGTCACATCTTGAAAAGAATTTGACTGAGGAAGAAGACAATTTATAGCTTTCATCAGGTCAAGATTTTTCTTTGAAAATCTATTTTCCATTTCTTTAATAACTCTGTTCAGAATGTTCAGAAGGGATTTCCTCAAAGCCTAGCTGGGAGTACTTAAAGAATCAAAGTCAGTCTGACCAAGATTGGAGAAAACAATGCTGTCTGTAAGCAGGTTGGTCATGGTTCTCTTTCTGTTTGCTGTTCTGTTGATATTTCAAAATCATCCTTAAGCCATCTCCTCGGATATCTTTCAGTTGTTCCAGACAAGCACGGCTGACCTTATTAGTATGACAAACATCTATAGTCTGGGCTTGCAACATGGAGTTTACAGTATTCAAGACACTTAGGACTTTTTTCATGGAATTTTCCAACCTCAGAAAAATAATGCTTCCTTAACTGTACTCGGTGTCTGATTATTTCTGTGGTTATATATTCAACATCTAGCTGAGTCAAGTCCAGCAAACCAATTAAATGTTCCTCTGGAACAGAGTTGCACACAAACCGTATCACTATTGATAGATTCACTATGAGTCCCATCACTTTTGATACCGAAGCCAGGAATGTCTGCCTTTTCATGTGTATTGTTCACTTTATGCAAAAATAAACTGGCAATAATCTCATTTTATGTGTTTTGTGATGTATACTTTACATTTTGAGGAATGCTATTTTTGCTCTTTGAGGAATCCTTGGACAATGTATATTCAAATAAATTAATGAAAAGACCAACAGAGAAAGACTGAGTGGATTCCGTGCTCCCATAAAAAGAAAGCACATTTACACAGATAAACTCCACTACTTCCCCATCCATCCATCCATTATCCAACCTGCTATATCCTAACTACAGGGTCACGGGGGTCTGTTGGAGACAATCCCAGCCAACACAGGGCACAAGGCAGGAAACAAACCCCGGGCAGGGCGCCAACCCACCGCAGTACTACTTCCCCTATGCTTTTAATGCAGTATTGACTTCTTTCAACCTATGTTTATACCCAATAAATACAATATAGTTTCACTAGTTTGTTCTCTGTATTTAATTTCAGCCCATGTTTTGCTGCATTTAAATGGCATTGACTAGACTTGTGCTTTTAGGGGCTCCTTTCCTTTTCCAGTGCAGCTTTCCAATTAGTATATCCTGTCTTGGTGAACACCACATCTCTGCAGTCATGTCAGCGGACAAGTTCCGACAATGGAAACAAAAGCATGCATGTGGTTTGACTGAGTATTTCAACCACAGCCATGATTGGTACCAGTTTGAATTAAAAGCACGAGACATCTGACTAAGCATTCATTTAGGAAAGACTTCTAAGATTGTTTGGGATGGTTCTCTATTATTCAGATCTCTTAGATAATTTGTGCCACAAGAACTACACTGCCACCTGCACTGTGCTGATGTGAAATGGGCAGGGAAGGTGTAACATGACTGCTTGAACTACCTGCTTCATCTGAAGGCATTGGTCTTAAAGCCTAGATGTTAGAGCTAAAAGCAGCACTGCCTGAAATGCTAGTAACAAGCTTTGATTTGGGACCCAAAAATTGTTGCATGGTGTTTATGGCGCCCTGCCCGGGGTTTGTTTCCTGCCTTGCGCCCTGTGTTGGCTGGGATTGGCTCCAGCAGACCCCCATGACCCTGTAGTTAGGATATAGTGGGTTGAATAATGGATGGATGGATGTTTATGGCTTTTTTAAAGGATGCCCAGCATGGACTCTAACCTGGTAATTTTATTTAAACTGAACTCTAATATCAAATTTTGTAAATGTGTAAGTTTAAATACTTAAAAGTTAAATAGTGTCTTAGGGAGCTGGCAAGCTAACATAAACATAAACTTAAAGTAAATATTCTTTTTTAACCAAAACCTAAATCAAAATACAGTAACAATAACAGAAATTTTAACAAAAAAAGCTTTATTAAGAATGCCCAGATATTCTCCACTAAATAAAAGTTGCCCATAAATGCTCCACAAAATGATGTTGGAGGGTCAAGGCAGCACCATTATTTATTCAGTTCAGTAAGCAGATCAGAAATTAGGAAATTGTGACAAGAGCAGAGGAAATAAATATGATTGGCATTTTCATATGACATAGAATATAGTTGACCAATTGAGTGGATAGAGCATAAATCTGGGTGGGAATTGCCCAATCCTGACCCTTTTTAGATCTGGCTGTGTTCTGCACTCTAGTTTTCTCATACATCCTAAAGACAGCTGACTGATGATTCTACAGAACGTTTGCCCTGAGTGAATGAGTGTGCCTTGTGGTGGACTGTTGAACCATCAGGTTGATACCAGCTATTCATGACAATGTGAAAGAAACTGTGGGTTAAGAAACTGGATGGATGCAGACCAAGTGGCAACACAGAGTTTTTACACCCTGATAGTACCTGGGTTCAACTAAAACACAAACAACTTTTGTTTTTAACAGCAACTTTCTATAGAGAATAGCATTCTGATGTAGGTTACAAGTACAGAAACATTATACAATTTTCAACTGGGGCAAAGTGGGGAGCTGATTGGTGGTTGTCCCAGTATGGTCTACATTTTGTATAAGTTCTTAGTGGAGGTGAACATCTAAAAAAGGGCAGTTATCTTTAGTCAATGATGACTCAGACACAGAATCAAGGACTGGAGTACCATCCTGGCAATCATCTATTAATAAGCAACTCATACAGTATATAGTATAGGAAACATGCTATATCAATAAAATGTCTTCTTATTATTATCCATCCATCCATCCATTTTCAAACCCACTGAATCCGAACACAGGGTCACGGGGGTCTGCTGGAGCCAATCCCAGCCAACACAGGGCACAAGGCAGGAACCAATCCCGGGCAGGATGCCAACCCACCGCAGGACACACACAAACACACCCAGCACACACTAGGGCCAATTTAGAATCGCCAATCCACCTAACCTGAATGTCTTTGGACTGTGGGAGGAAACCCACGCAGACACGGGGAGAACATGCAAACTCCACGCAGGGAGGACCCGGGAAGCGAACCTGGGTCTCCCAACTGCGAGGCAGCAGCGCTACCCACTGCGCCACCATGTCACCCTCTTCTTCTTCTTATTATTATTATTAACAAAAAAAATTAAAATAGCCTAACGCTGCCTCCATTTCTCTGTTGGTGTACGCAGTATCAATTCTTCTCCCTCTAATGGGTCCCTATTCTTCTCTGGAGCTGAACTTATAGTGATCAGCCTAGGAGTGACAGGGCTCCTGACACCCGGGGTGTAGTCAGAAATCATATAGATTTTCCCCTCAGAACTGCAGGCTAAAGGGGTGAAGTGCTTAGCAATAGTGCCCCTCTTGTCCTAGAGCAGAAACTCTTATTTCTACAGACCCTCAAAGGTATCTCCTAAGCTTACATGTGACACCTCAAATAAGCAAAAATATGGGTATAGTAATGTTGGTAGACAGCCACTAGATGACTATATGGCCCAGAAATGTATGGAGTGAGCCAGGCATATCTTATTTAAACAGCAACAACATTTATTTCTATTGCACATTTTCATACATAGGACATAGCTTAAAGTGTTTTACAAGATGTTAAATAAATAGTTATAAAAAAGGAAAACTAATTAAATTAAGTAAGAATGATAATGAACAAGTAATTGAAAAGTTCAGTACAAGCTTACATAAAATATATAATTAGTAGAAAAGTACAATCCTTATATATATTATACTGAGAGTCTCTACAGATGATTCTGATGATAAGGCCAGATGACCAGGAAGACAGAGAACAACAAAAAAAAAAAACAGTCAAGAGGGATGGCTGGAAAGCCAGGAGTGTTCCCGCATACTTTAATGTGGCAGAACAGGGCACCTATTTGGGACAACAGTCTTGTGTCGTATTACATGGAACGTAAGCCTTAAGTGTGCCAGAAATAAAAGATGGGGCTCAGTACTGCAGGGATCTCAGGAAGAGCTCTTGGGACTTCCAAATAATATTCCTGACACAGGAGGTGTTCCCAGGGATTGCTACACAATTAACTTCAGGGTGGGGTTTAAAGGCCAAGGCCAGTTTAGAGCTGGGAGCGAAGTTGGGCAAAGGCTCAGATTGGCATGGAGGCGCGAGGTGAGGGAGAGACGAAGACTGTGGTAGTTGTTTTTGTGCATGTTGCAAGTTTTGTTTTGCCACTGGGCAAGTAGACATGGACTAAAGTCCAGTATGGTTAAGTTCAGTGTGGCATTATGGCTTTGTTTTCTATCTATTATTTTGTTACTTTGTGTTTTCTCATTCTTTATCCCTCACTGGTGTTTATTTTGTGTAAACAGACCTAATTTAATTCAGAGTGGTACGAGCCTATTCCAGCAACACTGCTCACACCAGAAACATTTATTTACTGTATATAGCACATTTTATATAGCATGACAATGTGGTTCAAAGTTCTTTACGATAATAATGGCTAAACAGAGTTACAACATGAAGCAAACTATAAGCACTGTTATTAGTAATAGTGCAAGATCATTATAATTATCTGGATAATAAAACCTTTGTTTAGATGGGCATGGAAGACAAGAAAATAAAAACTCCAGTGAAGCAGGATGTTACAAAAAATAAAACAGTGGGGGTGCCAAGGACAAAAGAATGTTCAGCTCTCTCTGGGTACTCTACAGTCCATGAATGTGTCACATTAACAGGATACTCTTTAACCCTGTTAACTTATCCTGTCTATGTTTGCTGTCTCTGGCTACTTTGGCTCAATGTTGGATTAATTGACTCCAAACTGTCCCCATGGAAATGGATTCTGTAATTGTTGTTCAATGATTGGGTAGAGTAGGTGCTAATGGGCCTACTGTATTCAAACTTCAAAAACATCCTTTTTATTTGGTGTGAGGCTTCCAAATTGGAAGGCCCTGTCCACACTAATAAGTTTTCATTTAACAACATAGATATCAATCTCTGTTTTCACCTTTTATCCACACTATCCTGAGGTTTTCAACCCCCAAAAATGCAGACTTCTGTAAACACTGTCCAGAGCCGTATATTTCTGAAAATGTAGTCTCAGCATTATGGTGTGCACGGGCGAACACCCCGTTTTCTGAAAATGCAGACTTTAGTAGTGTTCTGATTTGTTTGTGCTTATAGCATAGCCCTTCCCTGATTGGATTCTACTCAATACAACATTTCATACTGTAACTGGTTACCCTTCATGGAAGAAAAACATATTTCAATGTAGCAGGCATAGAGTAGTTGCTTTCCAAAGCGCTTGTTGTGTTGCTTAACTTTACGCAAAAAAACTGCATTTTATACATTTTGAATGTTGCATACATGCACATAGAAAAATAATTTACTGATTGCTAAAGTTTTGTGATTAATTCCATGATCGGCAGCATTACCTGAACAAATCCATATCCTCTGAACAAATCTGAATCCTATTATGTGATATCATCTACTGTTGAATTCTGCTCTGTGCTTGTAATATTTCCATTGCACTATTGTATTATATTAAGGATTACTTGTGTTCTGTTATTTGTATCGTATTTATCCCCTTTTTTTGACACCCACTGCACACCCAACCTACCTGGAAAGGGGTCTCTCGTTGAACTGCATTTCCCAACGTTTCTTCCAATTTTTTTTTCCCTATAAATGTTTTTTTTTTTTGAGAGTTTTTCCTTGTCTTGTTAGAGAGTCAGGGCGGGGGGCACGGTCAAAAAGGCAAGGCCTGTTAAAACCCATTGCGGCATTCCTTGTGTGATTTTGGGTTATACAAAAATAAATTGTATGGTATTGTACCATCCTTTCAATGATTGTTTGTTTTGGGTAAAATGTGTATGTTGTACACATTCCCATTATAAGCAGACATCTACATCATATGTGTGTTCAATTATTTTAGTGTGGATAGAGATACTTTCATAAATGATGTGAAAATACATGAACAGAGATAATTTTCGCTTAAATGAAAACATAGCAGTGTGGACATTACCTAAGAGAAATAACAGTAAATTGAATAAGTTTTATTTTACCACTTTATCACTATCGTTATTACAGCATATACAGGTAGAGCCACTAATGGCAACTAATTCTTGACATATACATTTTTGCTCAAGCCTACAAAATTCCTAAAGAATGTATGCCCTGAAATTGAATCAAAGGCACCTGCTAAAGATAGTTACAGAAGGGACTACACACTATCAAGTAATAGAAAATACAAAACCTCCTACGGACAGAGCTAGCCTTATCAAGGGAAAATAAAGACGATAATAACAATGATGATGAATTAGAAAGTAAAACGAAGAAAAGTAAATTAAAGGAGGTCTTTTCTAGGGTTTCCTTCAGAGAACCTACATGTAGCTTGTTGTCCACATTAATCCACTAATAAGGTTTATTCAAAGAAAATGGCAATATTACCAACTGTATATTTTTTGATATAAACCTTCAGTCATGTAATAGCAGATTGAGTTGGTGGCCAATTTAACAGGTAATGTGTAGTAGTACCAATACTAATAGTAGTAGTATTTTAATTATTCTACATACCCACAAAAATGCATATTCATACACCTTGGAAATTTTGGAAAACGTATTGCCCATATGATCAGTGTATGGCCAATGTCTACTATGCCCTTCTTTGAAACTGTTTTTGCAAGCTAACAAAGTTGTATGGAGCCATTAGATAACAGTTTAAGGAAAACTACCTTAATTACGTCCAAATATTTTGAATATGCATGTCTCCTCTTTGGACTCAATATTCTCCTCTAACATTCCAGCACACGGTGGATCACATTTTGATACCCAGTTCTTAGCATTAAGTAGTTTATCTTGTAGTGAATGGTTTGAAACCCTACAGCTCAAACCATATTAGATTCTTAGAGAATCCAAAGACATAGAAATTGGGGATGTCTCAAACTCACTGTGCCAACTACTTAATTAGTAAAGGTCCAATAAAAGTACAATTGATCAGAGCTGAGAGGGTTCTGGCATTTCCCAGCCCTTCTAAGGTCAGGCTGGTTAACACAACAGTTTCATCCAAACTTTTCCACCCTAAGTTAAGCCACTGTCTGATCCAATGTAAGCTCTTAAAAGCATATACTTCTTTATACCCCTGTTTGTAAAGCTTACCTTTTTTGTTTCATTTAGCCTCATTTTTTACATCTTCAGATTTCAATAACAACTTTATTGTACAAAACAAATGCCTTCAAGGTGTTGAACTGTGAGAACATCCAGTTATACACAGGAATATTCTACTACATAATATATACAAAGTCGAATAAAAAAGCAAATAGCTTAAAGGTACCAGGAGCAGAGTGTTGTGCTCGTCTTTTATTCCCCTGCTTCTACCATCATATAAGTTGAAATATAATAGACATTTTCAAGTGTGTCAGCAATACATAGGCACTATAGGTGTATGGTACTTTTTAGGGACGACCTAGAGAAGTTACACCCAGTGTCTAGAATGATACTAGTCACCCAAATTAAAGAGACTGACTTTAAATTCATGTCAAAGTGGCCCTGTCTCTTGGGTCTCCACCCACAAAATGAATGGAATCACAGTTAAAGGGACCATGCCCAGTTATGAGCATAAAAGAAAATACATAAAATGTGAAAACATTTCAAAAATGACAATAAATAATAACATACACATAAATACAAACTATTACATAGCACTCATTTTCAATGATTATATTAGTATATCATGCAGAAATAAGCAAAACTGGATTTAGCCAAATATAGTATTGTCTTGTGTGAGCTTTTACCTATTTGTTAATTCAAATTTGTTTCATTGCTTCTTTTTTGAGTTATTAATTGGTGTTTTTTTTGTTTAATTAATATATGATACATAGTGAATGGAAAGACACTGACTGTCTTCCAAGGTGTTGTCATTTTTGGTTCTTTTGTCACCTAATCTTTAGTTGTGCTACAGGCTGTACGTGTATTGCAAGGGTCACTAAACCTAGCTATGCATGGTATGTGTCCTGGGGCTGTTGCATTTACTTTATCTTAATATTTTTGATCTATGGGTGGAAAGCATTTTAAACATTTTTCTTTACTGCACAGTATCAGGAATCCATTTAACTCTGCATAACTACTAGCTGTCGTACATTTTGTGCACACTAGAAAAGACAACAATTTGATTTCTTGTTTAAAAATACACAACGCAGACAATGCAGCCTTGTGGCAAAATTTATGGAATGTAAATCACATGGCTACCTGTGTAATCCCATTAACTGACTCACATAATAACCCAGTGTAATTAGTTTGACATGCTGGACTCCAATACAAAAAATATATAAAGAGCTGGACCACAATTTGTTAAACATTTTGATGAAAACGTTGCTTAAATATTAACTGCTATTTTTCCATATTTGACAGAAACTTTTGCCCAGTGCATTTTACAAAATCTGAACGCACTACAATTGTGTATTGTTAATTTTTACAACTGGCTCCCAGGTGGCTTAAGGGACTTGGCCAAAGTCATACAGTGTGTCAGTGTCTGGACAAAAGTTTATTGCCAAAATCCACTACACCACACTGGTATGTGACTCTGTATATGCATAACCACCAATTAAATAAACAAAAACAAATTATTGGTAGGATCATTTGTATAAAAGCACAGTGAAATTTTATTCATTCTTTTATCCATCCATTCCCTGAACCTGATTATTCCCTTACAGAGTACCTCAGGTGGAATTATGGTACATTGCAGGCTAACTCATTAATACTGCTATAAAAGATTAATTTATAATTACAAATCGTAACACACACTTCACTGAGATACCTGGGAAAAGGTGACACAAAAAGGACATGGCACTTCCATACAGACAGCAATTGATTATGTCATGAATCTGCATTATGGCTTTTCTGATGTAATCTTATTGAATTGTTGAAGTCATAATTCATGTCTTGTTTGTTTTATCATTATGGTGGTGATGGTGACATCATTTTGACAATCTTTTACTGCATTTCCCTCTGTTGCGTTGAGCATTCACATGATGGCAACTATGTTCCTGTTGAGAATGTTGTCCATTTCAATCATATGATTTGGTGTCAACACTATGCATGACATCATTTAAGATGGGAGCAAACTGATGCATCTGTGTTGTGGATCTTTTCTACAAAGAAGCCTAATCTTTGTGAAAGTAGAGGAAGTTAGAATATTAGAAATATTTTGACGTGAACAGGCCATTCCACCTAACAAAGCTCACCAATCCAAGCCACCTAATTTGTCCAAGATAACATCAAGTCAAGACTTGTAGGTCCCTAAAGTTCTACTGTCTACCTCACAACTTGATAATTTAGATAGATAGATAGATAGATAGATAGATAGATAGATAGATAGATAGATAGATAGATAGATAGATAGATAGATAGATAGATAGATAGATAGATAGATAGATAGATACTTTATTAATACCAAGGGGAAATTCATATACTCCAGCAGCAGCATAGTGATAAATATTAAAAATATTTAAATATTAAATTAAAGAGAGATAACAATGCAGGTAGACAGACAGACAATATCTTTGTATAATGTTAACGTTTACGCCCCCGGGTGGAATTAAAGAGTCACATAGTGTGGGCAGGAACGATCTCCTCAGTCTGTCAGTGGAGCAGGACAGTGACAGCAGTCTGTCGCTGAAGCTGCTCCTCTGTCTGGAGATGATACTATTTAGTGGATGCAGTGGATTCTCCATAATTGACAGGAGTCTGTTCAGTGCCTGTTGCTCTGCCACAGATGTCAAACTGTCCAGATCCGTGCCTACAATAGAGCCTGCCTTCCTCACCAGTTTGTCCAGGTGTGAGGCGTCTCTCTTCTTTATGCTGCCTCCCCAGCACACCACCATGTAGAAGAGGGTGGTCGCCACAACCGTCTGGTAGAACATCCTCAGCATCTTATTGCAGATGTTGAAGGACGCCAGCCTTCTAAGGAAATATAGTCGGCTCTGTCCTCTCTTGCACAGAGCATCAGTATTGGCAGTCCAGTCCAATTTATCATCCAGCTGCACTCCCAGGTATTTATAGGTCTGCACCCTCTGCACACAGTCACCTCTGATGATCACAGGGTCCATGAGGGGCCTGGGCCTCCTAAAATCCACCACCAGCTCTTTGGTTTTGCTGGTGTTCAGTTGTAGGTGGTTTGAGTCGCACCATTTAACAAAGTCCTTGATTAGGTTCCTGTACTCCTCCTCCTGCCCACTCCTGATGCAGCCCATGATAGCATGTATCTATGGTTTTCTGTGTAAACAAAAACTTTATAATGTTTGAGGAAAACATTCTACCTTATTTTAGTATATTTTCAGCTTAAAATATCTTTTTTTTTTTTCATTTTTGACTATGTTTCTGTCTAATGTCTTTGTTTGGGTCTTTTGGATTTCTATGCTTTCAGTTGAATAACCTCATGCTTGTCCCTTAACTATGTTCCAGTTTGCTCCATATCTTTCCATACTCTGGTAAACAGTGCAAATCATGTGTTTAGTCCAAACATGGTTTTGCTCTTTGTGTTGCTGGCATTCATAACAGGTGAGGCAATGATTTAAACTGAGGCTGAAGGAGCTGTAAAAGAAATACTTACATGCCCCTGGAGCCAGAGAAGAGTGAATCTGAGGCTAGAATATTAGTTAAAAAAACACCACTTTATGCCCAGGAGTGAATGTAATGTGAAACTGATATAATAAACTTTTAGTCAAGTATACAATATTTGTTTACTATTGATGAGATCCTAAGTGAAGTAGACCCTGCAGTTTGGTGTCAATACCTCAGGGTATTTTTTTTTTTTTTTCATTTTATTGATTTTATTAAAGTCAAATAACATTGACATGACAAAGAGAGCTGGGCCAGCAGAGTAAAACTTTAAACTAGTAAAAATAAGTAAATAGATACATTAATCTATACTAATTAATAAAAGGCAAAGCCCTCACTGACTCACTCATCACTAATTGTCCAACTTCCCGTGTAGGTAGAAGGCTGAAATTTGGCAGGCTCATTCCTTACAGCTTACTTACAAAAGTTAGGCAGGTTTCATTTCGAAATTCTACGCGTAATGGTCATAACTGGAACCTGTTTTTTGTCCATATACTCTAATGGAGGAGGCGGAGTCATGTATCGCGTCATCACGTATTACGCCTCCTACGTAATCACGTGAAGTGAAAACAAGGAAGAGATTTACAGCACTAGTCAAACGCGGGAACGAAGGTAAATGACGTTAATTGTTGAGTGTCTTTTAATACTGTGTAATTGTTGAGTGTCTTTTAATACTGTGTAAGCATACATATTAACAGATGTGCAATTAAACGTGTGCATTTACGGGGTGATTTCTCAGGCTTAAAGCTCGAAGTGATCACTCGAGTGAAGGCAGCTTCACAAAAAAACATCCTTAACAAACTGTTATTGGTACATTTTACCTCAATTTTAAAAGGTTTTCTTTTCTTCTTAATAAAAATTTAAAAGCAGAACTTCGCCGGTGCGAACCGTGGGGATTTCAGCGACTGACACATACAGACATATTCATGAGTGCAGGTACTTTGGAAAGAAAGCACCGTGTAAACCTAAAATTTAAATTAAGTTCATAGACCTACAAAAGGTTGCCATTGATTTCAGGCAAGATTGCTTTTCTCCTGTACAACTATACGTTGCATTCTCAAGAGTGTGCTTGCACAGCTTGGTCATATTACAACCGGAGTGCTGAACTGACAAACTGGTATACAAACAGAACAATCGTAAAAACAGGATTAAATAAAAAGGCTGCTTCCGTTGGCGAAGCAACGAAAAAGGAAGACCTTATATGACGTTCGTTTATAAAACAGCGGAGAGGCTGTGTGAAGTCAGCTACACAAAAAAACAGATCCTTAACAAATTGTTAGTGGTATATTTTACCTCAATTTAAAAAGGTTTTCTTTTCTTCTTAATAAAAATTTAAAAGCAGTACTTCACCGGTGCCAAGCACGGGGATGAGCCAGGTAAGTCTATGTGCCAATAGTGTAGTAAAGGCAATTACAGTTTGTTTGTCCTTCTGCACTTTAAGCCCATCTGAGAGTACACCAAACACAGCTGTTAATGGGTTAGGAGGGATTGTGACACCAAGGCTGTCTGAAAGGCATTTAAAAATTTTGGTCCAGAATGATATTAATTTGGGGCAGGCCCAAAACATGTGACCCAGTGAGGCTGGAGCTTGATTGCAACTTTCGCAAGTTGAATCTTGCCCTGGAAACATTTTGGACGATTTTAAACAAGACATATGTGCTCGATATATCATTTTAAGCTAAATAATTGTATGCTTTGTGTGTTTGGAGCTCAAGTGAATTCTATGCATTGCTACCTTTCTAAATAAACAGGATTCTGAGAAATTAATTCATGCATTTATCTCTAGTAGGATTGAATACTGCAATGTGGTTTTCGCTGGATGTTCAAACTGTTCTCTATACAGCCTCCAGTTAATCCAAAATGAGGCTGCAAGAATTATTACAAAAACAAGAAAATACAAACACATAACTCCAGTTCTTAAATCCTTACACTGGCTCCCGGTTAAGTTTAGGGAAGATTTCAAAACCCTCCTTTTAACATATAAAGCATTAAATGGCCAAGGTCTGGCTTACTTGTCTGAACTTATCATGACTTACAAACCAGAGCGCACATTAAGATCTCAAGATGCCGGTCTGCTTATGGTTCTAAGGATTAATAAAATAACAGTCGGAGGTTGAGCTTTAAGTTACAGGGCCCCTAAACTGTGGAATGGTCTGCCTGCTACTATAAGGGATGACTCTTCGTTCTCAGCTTTTAAATCCTGGCTGAAGACTCACTACTTCAGTTTAGCATATCCTGACTAGAGCTGCTGATTAACTGTGCAGACTGCATCTCTGTTGTTAGTCATTAGCACTTAAACATAAGTAACATGATAGTTAGAATTGGATACTAACCCTCACCTATTCTGTTTCTCTTCTTGGTACTCAAATGTGGCACTTGTTGCCACGGCCCACCTGCCAAGTTGTTTTGCCTGCCTAAGGTAAAGTCATCCCAGATGGAGGATCACAGGAATCGTGGGAAAGTGTGGTCCTTTCATCGGATTGGCTGGCCCAGCACTGTTTCAGCCGTGGAATGGCCAAATGGGGGAGGCAGCTTGATGTATGAGGTCTCCAGGACTCTAAAAATATCCAAATCTTATTATGTGATATCATCTACTGTTAAATTCTGCTCCGTACTTCTAAATTTTTTTATTATTTTTTTTCTTCTAAAAATTTTTTTTATTTTATACTGCATTGAGGATTTGTTCTGTTCTGTGTATTGCATTGTATTGACCCCCTTCTTTTGACACCCACTGCAGGCCCAACCTACCTGGAAAGGGGTCTCTTTTTGAACTGCCTTTCCCAAGGTTTCTTCCATGTTTCCCTACAAGGTTTTTTTGGGAGTTTTTTCTTGTCTTCTTAGAGAGTCAAGGCTAGGGGGCTGTCAGGAGGCAGGGCCTGTTAAAGCCCATTGCTCCACTTCCTGTGTGATTTTGGGCTATACAAAACTAAATTGTATTGTATTATAAACTGTGTACCTTCCACTCCTTTTCTGAGATGTTGAGTGAGAGATTCCACTGTACTCTTGGATCTTTGAAAGGGAGGGACTGTAAAATGTTTTTATATATTATGGAGATGCCGTCCGATCAATATTTTTCCAGCATAGAGGTGGGTAGTAGGTGAGGAAAATTGGGCAGGTTTTCTTAAACAAAGTTTCTAATTAGAAGGTAGTGAAAGAAATGTTGTGCTGGAAAGTTAAATTTGGAGTGTAATTGTTCGTAGGATGCAAAGATGTTGTCTATGTACAGATCTCTAAGTGATTTAATCCTGAATGTCTTCCAGACATTAAAAACTGCAAATGTTTGAGAGGGTGGAAAAGGGTGGTTCTCGTGCAAAGGTGCCACAGATAAAAGCTTCTCTATCCTAAAATACTTCCTACATTGGTTCCATATTCTAAATGGGTGAAGCACAATTGGGTTGTTAGTATATTGGCGATGACTTGTACTTATCGGGGTACAAAGCAAGGAATATAAAGAAGTACGTCAGGATTTTATTTCTATTGCAGACCAAGCCTGTGTATGTTCATCTATCTGTGTCCATGTCCAGGTTTTTTATAGCTTTTATATTTGCCACCCAGTAATTAAATTGAAAGTTTGTTAGAGCCATGTCACCTTCTGCCTTTAGTCTTTGCAGGGTCGCCCTTTGGATACATGGATGTTTTGAATTCCAAATAAATGTGGTTATGGTTGTATCTGATTTCTTAAATAATGATTTATTGATGTATATCAGGATTTTTTGAAATAAAAAAAGAAGCTTAGGAAGGATATTCATCTTAACAATGTTAGTTCTTTTCAGCCAGAGTGAGATGAAGGGTTGACCATCTACGCAAGTCTTGCTTAATTTTTTCCATACAGACGCCGAAATTTTGTTAATAAAGAGCTTTATGTTTACTTGTGATATTTACCCCTAGGTATTTAAACTGATCTGCAATGATATAAGGGAAGGTGTCCAATCTAATATTGTGTGCTTGAGAATTCACTGGAAAGAGCACACTTTTATTCAAATTAATTCTGAGACCAGAAATCTTTTGAAATTCTGTTGTGCTGTTAGGACTTCTGGCACAGTATTTTGTGGATCTGATATATATAGTACTATATCATCTGCATACAGTGAAATTTTATGTTCAAGTCCTTCTCTGATAATCCCCTTTATCTTATAAGCATTTTGTAAGTGACCTTCTAATGTGTAACACCTTTTTCTTAACGTTGCAACCTCTGGATACAGCCTAAACTGTAATGTAGCTCCGGACTCCTACAGATAAAACTGTCAAAAGTCCATTGGCAATAGCCCAGTAAATTCCCAATACAGAGACAAAAGTGACTTAGTCTACTGGACCTTCTATTCTTTTGGAAAGTATTGATACAGAGGCAATATGTTCATACTGTCTTTAAGGACCGCAGGTCCAGTAGCCTAGCCCACCTTTGTCTCGGTATTGGCATCTTACCTTGTAGACAGAACACATTTTCTCTTTTGCTAATCTAAGGAAGCTAGAGACTGTAAGATTAGAGCCAAGCTATGCCACTAACACCATTGGTGTACAGTCTCTTTTAATGGCTTCTGGGGGAAGTCACATCCAAACTCCTGAGGCAGTGTTTAGAATAATACCAGTCACCCAAACTAAACAGATTGACTTTATAATAGTCTTAATCAATTTGGAATTCGAGGAAAAAACAGTAGCATGACAGTCACGGATCAGCCTAACAGAAAATAAAATAATACCCACAGAGCAGTCTTTTACTTTGAAATTTAAAAGAGCTCAATTAATGCATCTTTAGGCTGTAGTACAATTTCATATTCCTAGCTGCCATTTGATGGGTCGATTCCATTGGCGTTCTGCAATACAAAAAAAATATTTTTAGAAGGGTTCATAAATTATGTCACATGACTGTTGGTACTAGAAAATCTACAAGGCTTATTGTATGTAGTTTAAATATTACATGACCATGAATTAGAGAAAGTAGGTTTGAGAATGTTATATTATCTAATGCAAAGTGAAGTCCACTTCTATCAAGCTCACAGATTCTTCACTGTCTCCTTTCTGACAGTAGAGAATCAACAAGAAAGGCGAGCAGAATATTTGGGTGTGCTTCACAGTATGTGGAGTCTAAGGAAGTTAAATTCTGTTTACACAGTGTATATAATCTACTATTATGAAATTGTATGGAATATGTTAACATATAGTATGGTAGACAGTGGTACTTTAGGGACTTTCAAAACTAAACTTGATGTTATTTTAGAAGAATTAAGTGAATAGGACTGTTGAGCTTTGTTAGGCTGAATTGCCTTTTCTCATCTAGATTTTTCTAATGTTCTTTTAGATATACACGGTAGTAAAATAGTAGATTAGTTATTAAATATAACAAAACACTACTGTCTGTGTGTCCGGTTCCTCCAAGCAATCTGATTGGTCAGTTTTGCTTTGGTTGCTCGGACAAACATGTTTGAGATGAGAAACGCTGGGCAAGAGAGGTTGACAGACAAGAAGATAGTGAGGAAAGGCATAAGAGGAGTGGTGAGAGTCACCTTCAAATTAGGAGAATAACGTTTTTTCAGCAGGTAATGTGGGACTGTCTACCACTGGTAAAAGTCCAAAAGCGAACAGGAGGCGAGCACCGTGCCCCGAAATGACAGAGTCTGAGAAGCAGGCTTTATGCAAATGTGATCGAGAGAGGAGGTGCTTGCTAAGACTATCAAGGACAGGTGTAGAATAAATGCTGGTGGCACACATTTGATAACAAATATTGAAAATCAAATATTTTTGAAGTTTATCCTATTATCTGTCTTCAACAGCTAACGTAACCAGTGTAGCATAAAAAGTATGTTATACTTCCTTCTGGGGAAAACCTAAATAAATAAGCAGGGCACATTACTGTATATGGGCACTGCCTCCTTCAACCCTGAACTGGACAAGTGGGTAATAAATGGACATTGCTTTATTATATAATGCTTTACTTTACTGGTATGAACACTGCATAGTATTAATAAGGGCAGCAGCTCCTGACTTTCTTCCTTTGCTTTCTCCCTAATGGTTTGACTTCTAGACCTGGGCATCCCCTTTTTTAATCGATGAGCTCACTGGTCTAGGAGACTCAATGAAGATTTATGCCCCCTCTCCTTCTGTCTCTATCTTAGGCTGTCTTGGTTCAGTCCCTTAGAAAATGCATATATGCTACGTAACCCCCTCCCTCCCCAATTACATCCATCACATTACGTTATCCAACAAAGCATCTTTCAATCAGGTCTCCTACAATGGACAACAGGGTTAGCTGCCTTCAATTGGGTCTGGCTGTTTCCATGGGAACACCACATTCCAAGATCAGCTGCTAATGCATGCTGCATGCAGCCAAAACGTGGCTCATCTCAGACCCTGGGAAAATTCCTGCACACTTCAGAAAAAAATGGGAACGAGAGGATCCTTTCCAAGCAAATAGTACTTGTTTTTAATCCATACCTAGTGCAGTGATGTGCCAGATATTAAGAGGGCTATGACTGATAGTGACGATGCTATAGACAGATTAGTGCAAAGACAAAAAGTCTTTTCTTTAAAGGCAGTTTCCTGTCTGTCTCTAATTCTGGTAACATTACACTTTTTAAACCATTTCTTATTTTTGTTATTTGCTCCTATATGTTTACAGTCATTTTATACCCTTTTCCCTTTTCCCCATTTCTGAATAAAATAAATAAATAAAGAGTCACTCTTTTTAAACACAGCAGGAGGAGATTTTTAAACTGCAGCCAAATACCCAATTTAGGATGAATGCGATGCATCATCTCCTTGCAATGTGTCCTACATGGTGTGCAATGGCCCCTGTGTCTTTTGTGCACACAAGGTCCTCTTGTTAGTCACAATGGCCTCATTCTTAACAATTTCCAAAGCCGTTCAATGCAGCTTAATTTTTTTGGTAAAGCAACAAGTTTGTTTTGAAAAGCATTTCATTAACTTTTAGCAACAGGTTAATGGAAGTTATCAAATCAAAAAGTTTTTTTTTTTAGTTTAAAATAAAGTACTAATATAAGCTCCAAATTGGCACTCGGTGTGCAGGAGACGATCTGGTTAGGTCATTGAAGTAAGGCCCTGACTTGGAAAAACATTATATAGTGCATTAGAATAGTGAGGTCTGATCTTGGTACAAAATGTAAACCAGTTTTTAGCTTTAGATTAGATTTCAAATAACTGATTAAGTAACATTTGCTGTTAAGTTATTTTTCTTCATTAACACTTATACAGATTAGGCTTACTGACTGTAAATGGTGGCACCTGCTATGAAAGAAATTGGATTCAGAAGATGTTGGTAAGTGAAAATTGTCAAGCCAAGTGTTATAACCAAAAAGCAAACACTGCTGGGGACACATAAGGAGCACAATACCAGAACCACAGCATACTGTAAATCATCATTAAAGAGCAGGGCAGAATTATTTGTAACCAGGAATTAAAAAAAAACAAAACAAATATTGAATGCAAATGTCTTTATAAAGAACCCAATTTTGGACATCCAGTGCACAATGCTGTTCTTCTACATTTGACCTGGTAAAAATACATTTTGCCAGGAATAAGAAAAATAACATGGTGTCACAGGAAATAGTTATTTAATTTCAACATAATTAAAAGGTAACAAATACAAAAGCAAACATGACCATTATATTTCTTGACTACCACAAAGTCTCAACAATTTTTGAGACTAAGGAGAAATTATGAAAATAATCAAAAACAAAGGTCTGGTTATAATATTAACACTTAGATTAATTCCAGCATATATATACACACACTAGAGGGCTTTGCCCTTAACTTGCTTCGCTCACCCAACCCCCAAACCTCTCTCTCCAGGGGCACGCTTCATGTTTGCCACTTCACGTCTCTGCCACTCGCCATTGTGAAGGGGGGGCTGAAGGCACGCTAAGGAGATGCAGACGAATCAGCATCGCTACACGACGATCATTTAAAAGCCTGTACAGCAGCTGTCCTTTTGTCTCACTTCCTTGTCTCCCGGGACGTTAAAGTGTCTCAGAGAAATTGTTTGTAAGTAGGGCGTGACATGCAAATAGTCTCACGGGACTTCAAAGTGTCTCCCTGAGATGATCACGTCTCGACCCAAAATGTTTTTATATAATAATGTTAATAATGTTTTTATATAATATATATAGACATGGGTTGGCTGGCACACTGCACCCGACCTCCTTGGCCCCTCCCATAGGTGGTGAGTCCATGGGAAGGGGGACCCACGTTGCCTCTTCGGGCTGTGCCCGGCCGAGCCCCATGGGTGCAGGCCCGGCCACCAGGCGCTCGCCATCGAGCCCCACCTCCAGGCCTGGCTCCAGAGTGGGGCCCCGGTGACCCGCATCCGGGCAAGGGAAAACGCCGTCCAAAATTGTTTTTCATCATAGGAGGTTTTGTTTAACCGCTCTTTGTCTCATCCCTCACCTAGGACCAGTTTGCCTTGGGTGGCCCTACCAGGGGCATAAAGCCCCGGACAACAGAGCTCCTAGGATCATTGGGACACGCAAACCCCTCCACCACGATAAGGTGGTGGTTAAAGGAGGGGAGGGGCCAAGGAGGTCGGGTGCAGTGTGAGTTGGGTGGTGGCCGAAGGCGGGGACCTTGGCGGTTCGATCCTCGGCTACAGAAGCTGGCTCTTGGGACGTGGAATGTCACCTCTCTGAAGGGGAAGGAGCCTGAGCTTGTGCGTGAGGTTGAGCGGTTCCGGCTAGATACAGTCGGACTCACCTCGACGCACAGCTTGGACTCTGGAACCAATCTCCTTGAGAGGGGCTGGACTCTCTATCACTCTGGAGTTGCCCCTGGTGAGAGGCGCCGAGCGGGTGTGGGTATACTTATTGCCCCCTGACTTGGAGCCTGTACATTGGGGTTTACCCCAGTAGACGAGAGGGTAGCCTCCCTTCGCCTTCAGGTGGGGGGACGGGTCCTAACTGTTGTTTGTGCGTATGCACCAAACAGCAGTTCGGAGTACCCACCCTTTTTGGAGTCCCTGGAGGGGGTGCTAGAGGGCATACCTTCTGGGGACTCCCTCGTTCTGCTGGGAGACTTCAATGCTCACATGGGCAATGACAGTGAGACCTGGAAGGGCGTGATTGGGAGGAATGGCCCCCCCGATCTGAACCCGAGCGGTGTTTTGTTATTGGACTTCTGTGCTCGTCACGGATTGTCCATAACGAACACCATGTTCAAGCATAGGGGTGTTCATATGTACACTTGGCACCAGGACACCCTAGGCCTCAGTTCGATGATCGACTTTGTGGTCGTGTCGTCGGACTTGCGGCCACGTGTCTTGGACACTCGGGTGAAGAGAGGGACGGAGCTGTCAACTGATCACCACCTGGTGGTGAGTTGGCTTCGATGGTGGGGGAGGATGCCGGTCAGGCGTGGTAGGCCCAAACGTGTTGTGAGGGTCTGCTGGGAATGTCTGGCAGAGCCCCCTGTCAGAAGTAGCTTCAACTCCCACCTCCGGCAGAACTTCACCACATCCCGAGGGAGGTGGGGGACATTGAGTCCGAATGGGCCATGTTCCGTGCCTCTATTGTTGAGGCAGCTGACCGGAGCTGTGGCCGTAAGGTGGTCGGTGCCTGTCGTGGCGGCAATCCCCGAACCCGTTGGTGGACACCGGCGGTGAAGGATGCCGTCAAGCTGAAGAAGGAGTCCTACAGGACCCTTTTGTCCTGTGGGACCCTGGAGGCAGCTGATAGGTACCGGCAGGCCAAGCGGAATGCGGCTTTGGTGGTTGCTGAGGCAAAAACTCGGGCGTGGGAGGAGTTTGGGGAGGCCATGGAGAACGACTTTCGGACGGCTTCGAGGAGATTCTGGTCCACCATCCGGCGTCTCAGGAAGGGGAAGCAGTGCAGTGTCAACACTGTATATGGTGGGGATGGTGCGCTGCTGACCTCGACTCAGGACGTTGTGGGTCGGTGGGGGGAGTACTTCGAAGACCTCCTCAATCCCATTAACATGCCTTCCAATGAGGAAGCAGAGCCTAGGGACTCAGAGGTGGGCTCCCCCATCTCTGGGACTGAGGTCACCGAGGTGGTCAAAAAACTCCTTGGTGGCAGGGCCCCGGGGGTGGATGAGATACGCCCGGAGTTCCTCAAGGCTCTGGATGTTGTAGGATTGTCTTGGTTGACACGTCACTGCAACATCGCATGGACATCAGGGACAGTGCCTCTGGATTGGCAGACCGGGGTGGTGGTCCCCCTCTTTAAGAAGGGGGATCGGAGGGTGTGTTCCAACTACAGAGGGATCACACCCCTCAGCCTCCCTGGAAAAGTCTATTCAGGGGTCCTGGAGAGGAGGGTCCGTCAGATAGTCGAGCCTCGGATTCAGGAGGAACAGTGTGGTTTTCGTCCTGGTCGCGGAACAGTGGACCAGCTCTACACCCTTAGCAGGGTCCTGGAGGGTGCTTGGGAGTTTGCCCAACCAGTCTACATGTGTTTTGTGGACTTGGAAAAGGCATTTGACCGTGTCCCTCGGGGAATCCTGTGGGGGTACTCCGAGAGTATGGGGTACCGGCCCCCCTGATAAGGGCTGTTCGGTCCCTATACGATCGGTGCCAGAGCTTGGTCCGCATTGCCGGCAGTAAGTCGAACCCGTTTCCAGTGAGAGTTGGACTCTGCCAGGGCTGCCCTTTGTCACCGATTCTGTTCATAACTTTTATGGACAGAATTTCTAGGTGCAGCCAGGGCGTTGAGGGGGTCCGGTTTGGTGGGCTCAGGATTGGGTCACTGCTTTTTGCAGATGATGTTGTCCTGTTTGCTTCATCAGGCCGTGATCTTCAGCTCTCTCTGGATCGGTTCGCAGCCAAGTGTGAAGCGGCTGGGATGAGAATCAGCACCTCCAAATCCGAGACCATGGTCCTCAGCCGGAAAAGGGTGGAGTGCCCTCTCAGGGTTGGGAGCGAGATCCTGCCCCAAGTGGAGGAGTTCAAGTATCTCGGGGTCTTGTTCACGAGTGAGGGAAGAATGGAGCGTGAGATCGACAGGCGGATCGGTGCGGCATCCGCAGTAATGCGGGCGCTGCATCGGTCAGTCGTGGTGAAAAAGGAGCTGAGCCGCAAGGCGAAGCTCTCAATTTACCAGTCGATCTATGTTCCTACCCTCACCTATGGTCATGAACTATGGGCAGTGACCGAAAGAACGAGATCGCGAATACAAGCGGCTGAAATGAGTTTTCTCCGCAGGGTGTCTGGGCTCTCCCTTAAAGATAGGGTGAGAAGCTCAGTCATCCGGGAGGGGCTCAGAGTAGAGCCGCTGCTCCTCCACATTGAGAGGAGTCAGATGAGGTGGCTCGGGCATCTGATCAGGATGCCTCCTGGACGCCTCCCTGGTGAGGTGTTCCGGGCACGTCTAACCGGGAGGAGGCCCCGGGGAAGACCCAGGACACGTTGGAGGGACTATGTCTCTCGAATGGCCTGGGAACGCCTTGGGATTCTCCCAGAAGAGCTAGAAGAAGTGGCCGGGGAGAGGGAAGTCTGGGCATCTCTGCTCAAGCTGCTGCCCCCGTGACCCGACCTCGGATAAGTGGGAGACAATGGATGGATGGATGGATGGATGGGTTGGCTGGCATCCCAACCAGGATAAACAGTATATTAATTAGCTGGAGGCCTTGATAATGGAAGGGTGGAATGAGTTTGCCCTCCGGGGTGATGAATATGTTTCCCCCCACATGATAGGTCACAGAACTGCATGAGAGTTGTGATACCCCTGCTGGGTTGTGTGAGAGCTGCTAGGGTTAGCTGGCAGAGAAGCTGTCCCCAGTTTTGGGAGGTTCTTCCTGACCCGGAAGTACTTCTTGGATGCAGCATGTTGGCACTACAAGTGCTCCTGGGTCCAGTTTAAAGGAGAATTCTTCACTTCACCAAGGGGAGTTGGAGTCAGGTGGAAGAAGACAAAGCTCACCTGGGAAGAGTGAAGGTGAAGAAGGAAAGAGAGAAAGAAGGAAAGAAATAGAATTGTGTTTTGCCACTGTTACAAAGAAGGCTTTTGTAAGGTATTTTGTATAATAAGACATAAATTCACACCTGAGACTTGTGTCTGTGCAGTGCCCCGTATATATATATATATATAGGTGCCGGAACAGGAAGTGACATTCTTGATTCAGATAGGTTTTCCCGTGGCTGGTCTGCAGAGACAACAGGAGAAGGTTTAGTGCACCAAGGGGCCTGGCGTGGAATTACCTTTACTTGGTCCACACAACGTCCCCCTACTCGCACGTGTGTCACAATATATATATATATATATATTTGTTTTTTTCCAAATAATGCTTGCAAGAAAATAGCAGAAATAGCTAAAGAAACTGCTGCATAAAAAATAACCATTTCCCAGAGTCTGCTTCTATTTCAACAATGCCAATCAAGTGAGTGCCTACTGACAATAAAGAAATGTAACAATGATGCTGGAGATAAACAATATCACATTAGACAATACAGCCCAGAGTGCAGTGTATTATTCAAGTTATTTATGGATTTACTACCTTCTGTTTCCAGTATTTCCCATTTTCTTACAGTAATAACAATAGAACCAACTGCTGCTGTCATGTGAGGGCAGGGCTTATTCTCAAATGGACATAGTTCTAAAAATCTCAGTAGGGATAGAGGAGCCATTTAAATCCCCTGGTCCTAAGTACAACATGTATACATATTATTTTAATAAGAAAGTTTATTTAACAAGAAAACTTCAGAAATGCCAATTAGAGTAAAAGAATAATAATATGTGAACCCAGTATTCAAAAAAAGAACAAAATTTCCCAAACTAAAAAACTAGAGGAACAGAAGTGAATATCAAAAACAAAGTCAAAATGCCAAAAAACAGGGTGCTAATGTTAGCACTTGAATGCAACATAAAATAATTGGGATGATTAAGAGAAGAGTCGATTAAACGAACAAGGGATCATAACCAGAAGACTATCAAACCCAAATAGTCAAACCCAAATCATAAGCCAAAAACCATAGTTAAAATACTAAAGCAAAAAGTCACAGGAATCTGTCAGACTTGAATAATTAGAGTTCAGATGTGGCGATCTTAAATACTGTCATACTTATGACATAATTTTTGGATTCTTCTCCATGGCAACCGCAGACACAAAACAGCTACCATAACTGAAAATAACAGTGACCTGAAGTAAACACACATTATAACAAGCTGTTTCAATATAAATAATAAACATATTAAAATTAATAAAAAAAATAACCATAAGTAAAAAAAAGCACGAGTCAGGAATAAGAATAATGACACAGAGGGATCAAAAAGGAAATTGTGAAAAAATATACAAGATTTATGAATTGTCATAACCCTGAATCAAGAAGGGGAGTCGCACAACACGAGCAGGTTTGCTAATGCGTCAGCACTAGTCTGAAGGCCGTCTGGCCTTCAAACACAAACTGAATACTCAGCTGCGGTGTAAGTGGGCCCTGCCCCCTTGGGCTTAACAAACAAAAGATAAGATAAATAACAAGCTGCATTGACATATAATGAAGGCAAAATAAAATTACAGAAAGATCAAGAAACCAAAGAAATGCAGAATAAAAAATACAACAAGAAATAAACAAAAATGTATTTGATTACAAAGGTTTCAAAAAGCAAAATTAGCAATAGAAAGAAAGAATAAAGTCCTGGCCAGATTATAGCAAAGAGATAAGGACCAACAGTTAATAGTTAAACAGGAACAGAAAAATTTGAGGTGAGAAAATTACCAAAGGTTTTCTTATTCCTTTTGGTCAAAAAATCTAATGACTAAACCAAAATGCTAAGACTGAATCAATGGTAATGAATAATGTGTATCAGAGAAATTCACCAAAGCTTTTTCTGCAACAAATATACTGTCTTCTCCAAATGTATTCCTGGAAATTTGCTGTGTGGCCGGCTTAAGCAAAGATTTTTTTTTCCCAGAGCGCCATGATGTTTTGTGAGGCCAGTGTGACATCACAGAGTTTAGAAGACAATATTGGATGGGACAGTCTCCCAAGTATATAATGCTGATTCCAGTCAGGGCATGTTCCCAAACCTCCTCCTCCTTTGATAGTGGTCTAAAAATTGGCTGAAAACTTGCAAATACGTTTAAACACAAAACACGCACATAGAAGGAAGCTGGAAATGTGTTGGTGTATTCGTGTCTTAAAGTAACATCTTTTTGCATGGACTTGTATATGACCTATAATACATGAGCCTACTCTTTTAACAGTATTACCCAGAGTGCTGTGCAGTTCATGCAGACAGGAAGAAGTGAAGGATCCATGTTTTTAGTTTTGCTCTTTTTTGGTATCAGTGGCAGTGAACAAGCAAAAGTGCCAGAGAAGAGAAAAAAACTAACTGAACATTTTGATTTTGAGAAAGGTGAGTGTCTGCTATGGAATCTGTGGGGAGCAAGCTTTAGTGAATTCACACTTCTGATCTGAATGAAATTTTACTGTTCTGATATTTAATTTTTAGGTATGGTGATGCAATGGTTAGTACTGCAACCTCACTGCTCAGGACACATTTTTGGCCACAGTAATTGGTCCAATTGGCAGACAGTTCCCTAGCCATCAGGAATGCTTGAAAAAAAAAACATTGTACAATTATAAGTCATTCAAAAGTTGTTAAGTTTATCCTGCCCCACTGACTTCAGTCAGTTCCTGTACATTTCCACAATTTCGGTGAGCTCAAGGTGAAGTGAATTCAGCAGGGTTCACTTATCACTGCTTATGAAGACTAGCAAATATACAAATATATGTTAAATGGACTAAACAAAAATCCCTAACCAAACATACAAAGTAGTCTTTTCAATGATATCCAGAAGCTAGAATGCAAGGCCTTCTGAAGCACCATCATAAATACAGTAGGTTAGGCCAAGTAGTAAAAGACACCAAATGACATCTGTGTCACGTGTCTAGCAAAGGTCATTGTGACAATAAGTTTAACAATCATGGCCACAAAAGTAAACACTTAGAAATGCAGTTTAATGTAGAAAAGTGCAGAGTGCTACCTGTGGGCAAAAAGAACATCAATTATAAATACAAGATGAGAGACATTGTCCTAAATGAATCAGTCTCTAGAAAGGAATTAGGAGTTTATGTTGAGGCCTAATCCAGGTTTTCCAAATTCTCAAAGGTATTGATAAAGCAGATCCAGCAGAGTCCTTCAACTTAATGGTGAATCATGTACCTAAGTACACTAGTGGAAATTAAGGGGAAGTGCATTTAGGACTGAAGCCAGGAAGCATTTCTTTACTCAAAGAGTTTTGGGAACCTGAAACAAACTACTAAGTCATGTAGTTGAACCAGAAACCTTGACAACATTTAAGACGTATTTGGATGAGAATTTGGGACAACTTAGCCATTAACGAAAGATAACAAGCTTGATGGACTGAACAGAAAACAACGTATATAAAAGGCAGCAAGATGGTGTCACCGTCACAACAATAAAAGTAGTCAGAAGTGATTATGAACAAAAAAATATATAATTCTTTACAGACAGCAGAATGCAAAGTTGGGCTTTGACTGTACAAACTGGCATTTTCTTTTGGAATTTTATTCACTCTACTCACACTATTAAAGTTATTTTAATATCTTCTGAAACATTTTATACCCAGTATTTAAACATAATTATTCTCACAATGATAGAGTGAAGGGCTAAATCATAACCTTGCAATATTGGGCACAAAGCAGGAACCAGCACTGGAGGGAGCAGCAGTTCAATACAGGGCACCACTCAAGCACACAATCATTCACTCATATGAGTCCAGTTTAGGATTGCCTATCAACTTTAACTACACATCCACTGGATGTGGGAGGAACACCATTGAACCCAAATGAAGATCCATGCAGACACGGACAGTGACCAGACACAGGATTCCAAATGAAGATGCTGGTGTCCATGAAACAGCAGTAACTACAGTGCTACTTACATAATATTTTACATGATGGAATTTTACACAATAAATGATTAGGTACACTTCAACAATCTTCTTTTTTATGCTTTTTTCCCTGTAAATATTCAAACATTTGGACTGTCTTCAGGTACTCTGGTTTTTCTCTAACACTCCAAAAGCATGTGTGTTAGGTTAATGAGAGAATCTCAAAGAGCCTTGTATTTGTGACTGCAGGAGTGCAAATCAGGTTGCAAGGAGAGATGGACGTGGAAGGAGACACTAAAATCAAAGCTAAGCCAGATTTGACTGTATTCTTATGCCTAACCTTTACACAATTGATAGCGTTTTCTTTTACCAATTATTCTTTGTACTACTTGGTTAACAAGAGACAGAAAAAATATGCAAGAATTTCATTGTAATCTTCACACATGACAGTAAACTTGAACATAAAGTCAAAGTCAAAGTGAACTTTATTGTCATCTCAACCATATACAAGTATACAGATAGACGAAATTGCGAAGCTCAGGGTCCACAGTGTAACAACATGACATGCAAATAATAATTTAAAAATAGAATTAAAATTTAAATTAAAATTAAAACACAAACAAGACAAGACATTGCACAAAACAAGACAAAGACAAAGAAGTAGCAGCAATATTGATGTGTAAGATATGTAATATAATAAATAAATAATAGATATAGATAATACAGAAATGATCAGTGTATGCTAATAGTTGTTTAAGACATGTAAACAATGACAGGTCAGAATGTTTCACAGCAGAAGGATAACAAGAGTGTCAAAATACTTAAAGGTCAGTAGGAGATTTTCAGTTCTTCTCTACCTGCACATTCGTCTTTGCAGGACAGTGGCTCACATGTATAAAAGTTCTGTTTTTAGAGGTGGTAGAGGCCGTGTGGAAGGTCCCAGGGGGCAGCCTGGTGTTAAGGAGTCTAACAGCTTGGGGGTAAAAACTCTCCTGCAGCCTGGCAGATCTGGCTTTGATGCTGCAGTATCTTCTCTTGGAAGGCAGAAGTGTGAAAAGTCCATGTGAGGGGTGTAAGGGGTCCTGCACGATGCTGCAGGCCTTGTGGACACTGCGTTTGTAAAATATGTCCTGTAGTGAAGGGAGAGGCACCCCAATAATGTTCTCTGCTGTCTTCACTATCCTTTGCAGGCGCTTGCGGTCGGATATGTTGCAGTTGCCATACCAGACACTGACACAGCTGGTCAGAACACTGTCAATGGTGCTTCTGTAGAACATGGTGAGGATGGAAGGGGGAAGACTTGCTTGCTTCAGTCGCCTCAGGAAGTGTAGTCTCTGCTGGGCTTTCTTGTTTAGTAATGAGGTGTTGTGTGTCCACGTAAGTTCCTCAGTTATGTGCACACTGAGGAACTTGGTACTCCTAACAGTCTCCACATCTAAACTGTTGATGCTGAGTAGGATGTAGGCAGGACGTGATTTTCTGAAGTCCACGATTATCTCTTTTGTCTTGTCGACATTGAGAGATAGATTGTTGTCTTCACACCATGCAGACAGCTGTTCCACCTCATCTCTGTATGCTGTTTCATCATCCCTGCTTATCAGTCCCAGCACCATTGTAACATCCGCAAACTTGATGATGTGGTTGGTGTTGTGTGTGTCTGTGCAGTCGTGAGTCAGCAGGGTGAACAGCAGTGGACTAAGCACGCAGCCCTGCGGTGCTCCAGTGCTCAGTGTGATGATGCTGGAAGTGTTGCAGCCCATCTGAACTGACTGGGGCTTCTCTGTCAAGAAGTCCAGGATCCAATTGCAGAGGGTTGTGATCAGGCCCAACCTGCTCAGTTTTACAACCAGCTTTTGAGGGATGATTGTGTTGAAGGCAGAGCTAAAGTCTGTGAATAGCATCCTGACATACAATATGTGTCTTTTTTATCCAGATGTGTCAGGGAGAGGTGAAGGGCAGAGCATATAACATCCTCAGTTGACCTGTTTGAGCGGTATGCAAACTGAAGAGGGTCAAGGGAGGCAGGGAGATTAGTCTTTATGTGTGACATGACTAACCTTTTCGAAGCACTTCATTATGATTGGCGTGAGTGCAACTGGTCGGTAGTCATTTAGGCATGTCACTGATGACTTCTTCGGCACTGGTATGATGGTGGTCGACATAAACCTTAATGTGTTGTGGAGAACTGGAGGCCTATCTGGGGTTGGCTGCTGTCTTGCACTCATAGCTCCTATGATGATATGGAATCAGTGATGGAAGAATGGATCTTCCTATTAAAAGACCTGTAGTAAGTACACTTTAGATCTAACTTCTGCTAGGTCAGGCAAATTTAGTAAAAGATTTAACCAATGACTGCAGCTTTAGACACCCCAGTACTTACATTGGCTCTACTTCAGTTGCCCTTACAACAACATGCAATTGTATTCTTTCAGTTGAATGAGTTCCTAACTGGCACAAGCAATGCCAAGTATTTTCCAGCATTGCATTTTGATTTGCCTACTCTGGAAATATTTTAATGTTGTTTCTGCTGGGTTCACACTTTTTAAAAAAATAAATGTGGCTTGCTATTAAAAAGTAAAAATGTTAAAAAAGTAAAAAAGCTGTTTGAATGGAATTTGGAAGATTTGTGGTGGTCTACACTTACTTACAGTTTATCTGTTATCCGTTTAATTTTTGTCTATATCTGGTATATATCTCTGTAATCTTTAAAGGTCCCCTATTGTTCACCAAAACATCTTATTATACTGTACATGCTATGTGCTTAAATATACCTATATGATACAATAAATCTGCTGTAACAGAATTGCAAAAATAATGCTACATTCACATTACAAGCTCGATTGCCTAATTCTGATTTTTTTTGTTCAGATCGGATTTGCCTATTTTGATGGTTCACTTCATAACTGTAATGTGAATACATCTGTCCTCCACACATTGGTATGTCTGCATCACCAACAACAATTGCGAGGCCACAAGTGGTATTAATGCTGCGCTCCATTTGAAATGGGAAGTCGGAATTTCCAGCTGGAACGACCACTTAAGTTGGATTTACAACTCGGGAAACTCAGAGCTGGTCTGTCATGTTCAAGTTTGTCCAGCTTCAGATTATAATGTCAATTCAAAATGGCGATGTACCCCATGAACCTGAGTGAAAGCTGTAGTATTATATTGTTAATTAGCACTCTGTCTATTTGTGTCTCAATAAATCAATCATACACACAATACTGTACAACCTCTATCCGTGGACATGCTGCTACAATGTTTGGATACACAAAGTACAGCATAATGCATTATTAACTGAATTTTTTCCTGGACGCTCCATATTGGTTTTCTGAATGTTTTACTGGAACGTCATTCTTAGCTCCAAAATCCGACTTCTGAGGTAAATGGAACACAGAATATACGTCCAGGAAAACCTTTGTTGTGCTTGTTTCATAGGAACAAACAGCTGTTGATAACAATGCATTTTGCGCATTCAAACACCATGTTCATATGTTATATTTTGGAAATTAATAGAAAGATGTAAACATTTACTTAGTTTTAAAAATGTTTCAGTATACCACAAGAGGTTACAATATATTTAGCCTTAAAGTGTATTATAGCATATTTTAATATATGTCCACATTGCTGGTAATATTTAAAAAAAAAATTTACAAATACTTTGTTCATTTTCATAAAAGTGGTTCCTGTCCTAATCTCTAAAAATAAAAGTCAATGTATGTGTGTGTGTATATGTTTTTATGTTCCAGCATCACTTCCTAACGGCTGGTAGCGATTTTCATGAAACTTGGTACACATGTTTCTCATTGGTCGGCTAAAAATACTGTAGGGTGAAATCAACCCTAACGACCACCAGAGGGCGAACTGGAGGTGATTGCCAGCATTCTTTATGTTTGAGCACCACCACATGCCTGTTGCTTTGAAATGAAATAGAGTTGGCCGGTTCCAAGCGTCAACTGGATGATAACATACATACAAGACCGCAATACTAGCACATTAGTGAGTCTTCATTATTTGTTAATTTATTTTTATTTTTAAAGTTGTGTTTTTTTTTATTATATTTTTCTCGAACAATTAAAAGAAAAACACTTTATTTTCCTCCTGGGCAATGCTGGGTAATTCAGATAGTTAATAAATAAAGTTTTCAGTAGTAAGTACGAGTCAAAAAGTTTCAGCACTGTTATATTTTCAATGGAAACGGTGAATTGGGCATTAAAAAGTTGGTACAACGCTGGGAAAATTGCATTGCAAAGGAAGGTGACAATGTAGAAAAGTGATGTAACTTGTTTTTGAAATTCTTAATAAATACAGTTAAAAAAAAGTGTGGAAACTTTCTGAACGTCCCTCGTAATAAGAGGAGGTTGTCACTGTTATATTTTTCCTAGGAGACAATGCAGCGTCTGCAACAGGTAAGAGACTGCTGCCATGCGTGAGCACATGGGAGACAGCTTAACAGCTTGGACGATGGTAATTCTCCAAGGAGACAGGTGGCGACGCGGGGTAATAACGATTTCTCTTTTCCCCTCTCTGCAGAAAGGAAGACTGACGGCTTTTCCGCCTTTGGCGTCACTTCCAGAGTCCCCACCTCTTCCCCCCATTATGCCTTATAAGCAGAAGTGCCACCCATCTTGGGCAGTCGACCTGAATGACACTGAAGACTCATTTTGCATTTTACATATATTTTCGTTAAATCTAGGTGACTGAAAACACTTACGTTGTCTGGCTTTCTCTTTACATGGCATAATTTCTTAAAGTTATAATTACATTCATGTATTATGATTCATGTCTGTTCAGCGCACCCAACTATTAAAGATGTGCACAGATCTAGATGAAAATAGTGAGTCCACCTATCATCACTCTTTGTAATATCGACAGCTTCTAGCAAAGTGAATTAGCATTTTCCCAACTAACTTGACAGGTGCTTCAACCAAGGCTTCTTTCTCTACTCTGCTTAAAGGACACCAGGTTTCATTTGTAGTGTTACTCCAATTCATGCGCTCACCTTTTACCTTGCACAATGTCTTTTTTCTTCACCCAGCCCTCAAAATGCTAATTTGACTGTTTGAAAAACAGAAACTCTTCTGTTTTGAAACAATCAAATGACGATGCTGGAATCAGATCATGATAATTTCTTAATCCCAGCATGGCAGTCGGTTCCATTGTGCTGTAACAGAGGCTGTGACAGATGTGGATGTGAGAAAAGCAAATGGATGGATGATTTAAATGAAGCGAGTAGATCAGTCACACAGTCAGCAAGAGATAAGACAAGCCCTTCTGGCAACTCTTATCACTGCCTTCTGATTCAGCTCATTAGTGTAGGACAGAGCTTCTGAAAATTTACAGACTATCATGGGGTGAACTGCAGAGTTTGTAAAAATTACTGCTGCTGGGAGAAGCAGATAAGTGGGATGACGTATGATGACATTATAATGGCCAGTACGTTTAGCTTCTGTGTACTGTTGATGTAAGTATAAGCAATTTCGTGGGGTTGTCACTATGGAACAGAGGTCTCAATAAGATTAACTGCTCAAAATTATACAAGTGCCTGGGCCTCATGGGTGATGAATCTGGCCTAAGCTTTGTATAACTCACACAAGAATGCCATGAACAGCTGATACAAGTGCATCAGAGTCAGGTGGCAATGACTTAACAGTAAAATGGGATGCATCCACACCCAGAAGTGAATCTGTGGTAAATGAGCACTGACAGAACATGAAACAATTACATATGGATCAAAAGAACCACAAGTGGAGTCAAGGACACATCACAAAGCAGAGACATTTGAACACGCAAGCTCCAGGTACCACACCTCTAGGGGGGCAATAGCAAGGTGGAGGTGTCAAAGAGTGCAATATACAACACGGTTTCAGTTTATGTCACTTCCTTTATATTTATTTACTTTAATTACTGAACTGATAACTTGTTCTAACTCATCTCTTTTAAATTTATTTTTCTGTTTATCTTGCAATGATTAAATGTTGAGTGAACACTAAACAGGAAAGTCAGCCCTTCCTATAGCCAAATATACCAATTTATTTTCAGACTTTTATTTGGATAGCATTTTTCAGAACCCTATTTTAACAGCATAGTGACTCACTGAAGGTCACACTTGAGTCGTTGGTGTGGACTGAAGAGACATTGAGGTTTACTCCTTAACTCACGCTCTCTGATATGATCCACCCACCTTCCTAACCAGGACATTTATACTGAAACAGAAATGTAACATGAAGACCTACTGTAAACGTAAAACATGCCGCATTAGCATTTCATATCAGTTAATATTACGTTAAGACTGTGCAAGTGGTCTCGATTTCAGAAGACTAAACATTCAACCCTTCTCCATGTCACCTAGAATTAGTCAGTTAACCAGCTAGTGTTATGTAGTAATAGTGCAGTATTATCATGTGCACAGAGTACAGTGAAATTCTTACTGTCATGTCAGACCAACGTGCAACAGGCCACCGCTCAACGGCACTATGGTGAACAAGAATGTTCGAAAATGCATAACTCCACCTTAACGGATAGAAAACCCATCTTACCTATTGTAATTCCTACTCCTGTCCCCAATTACCAGAACATGGGCAAAAAACACTGATATGTACAGAGGTTACCCTATTTACATAGTAAGGCCCATGACTACTAGAAGAATATATTACAGAAAGCAAAAGATTACAAGGAGAATCCATCTGCAACTGAGCTGACGTGAGAAAGCAATGAAAGTTTAAGAGGGGCTCCATTCTCAGGCCCTGTGCCCTCCCTTTTCTATTCATGCCTCCTTGAAGGCCCAAAATTCCACCAGAAACCTTCCTCAGGCCCTTTCTTGTTTATTTTATTAGGTTTACAAAATATTTAAGGGGAAAGGTCATTACCAGAGGGGTACAGAGCAAAAGACCTCCTATAAAAACCCACACTGGCAGTTGGAGTGCTCTTGCACCCGCCATTGGAAGTACAGGGGCCTTGTACTGTATGTCGGTTGAATTTGCTGGTGTAGTATATGCACACTTTTATACATGTATTTTTGCCTAGTTTATGTTTTTACTGCATGTTTGATTTGAAATTTGTCTTGAAATTTAAAAAGTTAATTTTTCTTTGTTTGTACAACACTTTTTTTACATCGATCATACGATCAAGAGCATCATGGGATGCTGTGCTGTAAATATGTACACATATGCACTCTGTGTTACTCCTTGGTAGACGAAAAAACTCTCGCTCTTTATTGGTGCTTGTTAGCTTTATTACCAAGTAGATCCTAGTGATATGTTTTCAATGTTCTGGTTTAAACCATTCCTCAGTTTTTAACTTGCAATTCTCATTTTTGTCTTCGGTTTCTAGTTGTTCTAGTTCTAGTAGAGAGATATGGCCTAACAGGAAACATTCAATATTCCTCCAAGAAGGAAAGCTGAAGGACTCACTAACTCAAAAACACTATTTCCCATTTAGCTAAAGAGATTAAATTTGACAAGGAGACACTTCAGCCACCGTAAAAAAACCTCACATTGGGGCTGAGGTGTCACCCGCTGAACTTGGGTCCCAGTCCAGGTGGTTCGGTGTGTGGTGGGTGCGGCAACACGCAGTCAACGCATGCTCCCAACCTTGTACATCTAGTACTGTAAGTATCCTATAATAAAAGACATTTCATTATATCAATATTAGGAGTAAAACCCCACCACAGTAGAAAAAATAATTACCCCAAAATCTCAAAAATGCTTTGACTGATTTGATTGAAATTTGGTGGCATTAGTTTGTTAAGTTTGACTTGATTGTACAGAATGTTATTTGCTTTTAATTAAAATCAATAAAATAAAAAAGAAATTTGGTGGCGTTATAGGAAAAACAAAATTAGCTAACCTGCATTTTTAAATTTTTGTCAATATTTGCCGATAACAATGCTGTAGTGAGCTGATATTCTAAGGCATCGTTTTTTTTTCCACTCGTCTCTGTGATCGTGCAAAGAAATGTGGCTTGCCAGTTAATGCGAATGAAGGGGGCTGCAGAAGTGATGGGGCAGTGCACAAACATCGTCACTAACCAAAAGCGTGCACAGACAAGTAAAGAAGGGCAGATGTCCTGTACAGGGAAAAAAGACAGGATGATATGTTATGTGAAATTCCAGCAAAACTCAATTAAGCAAGCATAGTATAACACTCAAGTTGGGGTGCCAGCGAGGAATTAGAGAAATACGGGGGGAATTTGTTTCCTCATGTCCAAGCCAAGTCAGGAGAGACAGCGTTAGTTTAGATATTACCACAGCTCAGTTAATATGTCCCACATGACGACTAGGTGGACACTATACGTACACTTCACAATATTATTTCTTTTCACTTGTTCTATTCTGTACAATCCTTACTTCCATCCTATTTTGAACTTATAAATAGTTTTTCCATTTTCTGCCTTCATTTGAGACTCCTGTATTTACTTTCCCTTCCCAACAAAGTTTTCACTACAATACTTTTCCAGGGAGAAAATCAGTACTTGAAGTGGGCTGGTATGCACCAATACTCAGTAGTGACATTTTCCACTTTTGGCCCTCACAGTGCCATCATCTCTGAACTTTAAAGGGGGGCTGGACCCACTTCCCCACACCCAATAATTGTTTAAGTAGTCTCCAAAATCACACACGCGTGTTTAGGGGACAATCAAAGGGCCTGAATAAATGTAGTTCCACACTGGACCAGGGGGTGGCGAAGTGCGCTAATTCTCTCTTTTAATTCCTTGCAGACCATTCTCGGGAAATCCTGCCCTGTTCTGGGGCAGCCAACGATGTCACTTCTGGTTCCGGTCCTGATGACATCACATTTGCAAAAATCTCAAGTAAACTTTTTTCACTTTGTCATTATGGGGTGTTGTGCGTAGAATTCTGAGGAAAAAAATGAATTTTATCCATTTTGGAATAAGGCTGTAACATAACAAAATGTGGAAAAAATGATGCGCTGTGAATACTTTCCGGATGAACTATATATATATATATATATATATATATATATATATATATATATATATATATTGTGAAGTTGCAATCTTGAGGAAAATAACTTCAACAAAAACAGATAAGGATTTGGGGACCATCCCCGTATATTGTCGTCCAGACAATAAATAATGAAACTGATTCATATGACTTTGCAGTACATTGAACACTACTGTAAACAAAATGGCATTTAAATAACAGAATGAATGATGGGACAGGAAATGGTCGGCCGGATGTGACAATTGGAGACAGGAAACGGAACCAACATCATCAGGAGTCGACGGGAAGCAAAGGATTGTGGAACTGGAAGTGGCGTCATCATGATGAACCGGAAGTGACGTCATCACAACCATTTTGAACCCGGAAATGGAGGTCCTTATTTTTCTTCCGGTTTTCTGTAGATGGAAAGAGATTCAGGTAAGTACCACGTGATGACCCTTTGTGTGTGACAATATATATATATATATATATATATATATATATATACAGCATATATATATATATGGTTGAAATAGTTTACTGTCAAATAAATGCAAAGAGTACGCGACACGTGTTTCGCCCTCATTCTGGGCTCATCAGGCGTACACACTCCACTGCACTCCCTCTCGGGAATCGAACCTCGGACGTCAGCGCCAGAGGCGATGCCCCTAACGTTGCGCCACAAGCGTTACCTGGTAGGTAACCACCCATACAATCAGATTGTGACACAGACTACGAATGCCGTGAATGTAATTATCCCGATCTACATGCTGTCAAATAAATGAACCACACGCCGTGGCACAAAGTTAGGGGCATCGCCGCTGACGTCCGAGGTTCGATTCCCGAGAGGGAGTGCAGTGGAGTGTGTACGCCTGATGAGCCCAGAATGAGGGCGAAACACGTGTCGTGTACTCTTTGTATTTATTTGACAGTAAACTATTTCAACCATTCTATGATCTGCTCCTCACAAACTGAGGGCACCGTGGCGGATGTTAGCAGATTGCTGGCCAACCACAAGCGTTACCTGGTAGGTAACCACCCATACAATCAGATTGTGACACAGACTACGAATGCCGTGAATATATATATATATATATATATATATATATATATATATATATATATATACATACACACAGTTAGAAATGTCCATATTGCTTTAAACCTCACTTTATAACCTCTTCACAGATTTTATACTAACAAACTATAGATTTGGCATCTACTTTGTGCAAGGCAAAAGGAATTTTTTCCAACAATGCTCACAGACAGATTATTTCACTTTTTATTGCCTATACCACAATTCCAGTGGGTCACAAGTTTACATACACTTTGTTAACTGGGTTGTTAAACAGCTTGAAAAAATCCAAAAAATGATGTCAAGCCCTTAGGCAATTCGGCAATTAGCTTCTGATAGCCATTTATCCTAATTGGATCCAAAATAGGGATAATGAATCCCCTGCAGCACCCCCTACCACCACCCATGGAACCTAACAAAGCTTCCCTATGAGACTATAGATCCCAGCATGCCTTCTGGGTGTCAGTAATGATAGAGCTGTCCAGGGATGATGTCACCTAACATATTGGTAGAGCATGTAGCACTGATAAGTTGCCTCACCTCGTCTTTTCATCGTACTGGCCCCCTGGTCGGGTATTGTTCCTCGATCCAAACCTGTTGGGATGCCAGCGCACTCATTTCTGCACTGGTATCTCCTGCTTGTCTCCTGGCTGAGGCAGGATGGTCCTGGCCTTTCTTCTTGTGCCTACAATGGGCTGGCCTCCTGTCCAAGTAAGGGTCCATCTCAATGTACAGTATATATTTGTATGTTTGCATTATTTATTACATGCTATTTCTCTATTTATGGTGCAATATTATGATTTAAGGTTATATTAAATTTCTTTTTTCATATTTTATTTCTAACTATTTTGTAGTGCAGTGGGCCTATATGTGCCTAATAAGAATAATTTGAATTGAATTAGATATTTTTCATTTAGTGTGTTTATATAACATTTTCAAAAAATAACATTTTATACTGTATATTTTATTAAACCAAACCATAAGTCAGTTATCATAATATGAACTCATTTTCAAGGTAAAATCTTCCTAAGGTAACTTAGAGATTTTTACGAGTTATTACAAACCAGTTAAACCATCTACACTGGATACAACAATGTTACAATTGTAAGAAAGTGAACTACATATTTTTTAAGTATTCATTTTTTCCTGTGGGAAGCACAGTGTTTCATTGCACAGCACTACCGCCTCAGAGCTGTGGGTGAATTGTTTTAAATTCTGATGTATTTGCTGTCTTTGTGGAGTTTGCATATTCTCTGTGTGTCTCTGTGGGTTTTATTCCAGCTATCTCAATTTTCCTCCAGCATCCTAAAAATATCAAGCTTAGACTGAATGGTGACTCTAAGCGGGCCCCATCTTTGTGTTTCCTGTAATGTACTGCTGTCAGATCCAGACCTGTTTCCTTCCTTGTGCCTGATACTGCCAGGTCAGGTTCTGCCCCACTGCACTGAATTCAGTGAGTTTAGAAAATGAAGAGATGAATGGATATTTCTTCTTGTAAATAAGCACTCTAATCCATATTTTGGTAATTTATACAGGAATTCAAGCCACAGTTGTTTTCATTTTTGCAAGTACTGCATGAGTAATTCAAGACAAAAATTCATCAGTTTGACCAGTTGAAATTATAAAAGGAGTGTTACAATGGCTCATTAAGATCACCAAACAGACCCGTCTGGAATTGTTTGTTTCAATGGGGAGACAAACTAAATGAAGCATTCTGTCTGACTCTCTTCTTATGAAAGAACAAAAGATGAAAGAAATACAAGAAGCCCAAGATCAAATGACAGGCTTATCATTTTTTAAATTTGCAGTCCATAGTCATTAAGAACAAAGTCCTCTCATAAATCAAAGAAGGTGCGGCCAATGCAGGCATTAGGTTTATATGTATCAATTTAGAACTTTTTCCATTCACATTTTCCAGATTTTAACCCACATGATCATTACTTGTTTGTAAATAATCAAAACATATTTTATTACTCTAGATAAGGTGCCACTGCAATTAGAAGCTCCAAAGTCCTGGGTTCAAATCATGGTTCTAGTCACAACCAGTATTCTTTTTGCATATTTTCAACATTCTTGTTGTAGATTTTTCTTCATGTTTTTCATTTTACCTCCACTGTTCTAAAGGAATGCATATTGGGTCAACTGGAGACTCTGGGTATATGGGTTTGCAATGGGTTTTTCCTGCTGTATGCCATGTGCTGCCTCTATAGCCTACAGTTTCCATTACGCTGAAGCAGATAAAACAGGTTCAGTAATGGAAAAAGAAATTTATACTCCAAAGAAAATATCCATGTGACTTAAATTACAAAAGGTTAAGGAAAAAGCAAAATGAATATGTATTTTTTTTTGTATATCCTATGTGGTGAACAGCCTGGACACAGAACAACACTGAGACACAAGTCCCAAAACACACGTTTCTTCCTTTTTCAGCACACAGTGCACAAACCAGTAACAATAAGCTCAATCCTATTCCTTCTTCTCTCCTTCTGCCACCTCTGCTCCTCTCCTTGTAAGCTCTGTCCTCCACCTCCCGACTCCAGCTCCTCGAATGGAGTGAGGCGGCCCCTTTTATGTTGCACCCAGATGTGCTCCAGGTGCACCCTGACAATTTTCCTGCGGCACTTCCTGGTGTGGCGGACGTGCTGAAGTCCAGGGTTTAATAAATGTCCAGGGGCCCCCTGGCGGGGGCCACGGGCCCCCACAGGGTTGAATTTCCAAGCTCCGTTCCCATGGCCCTGATGCCAGCCAGGGTGGCTGCCCTCTTGTGTCCTGAGGGAAATTTTGTTTCTCTTCTCCCTCCCTTCTCCAGGCATCCCAGCCAGGTGAGGGTCCCAGCCGTCTGTTACAACTAATAATGGACCAATACTAATATGTATATACAATACACACTACATGACCTATAAGCAGTATACTGGTGTCAGAAAACAAGTTTGTCTACAGAGTGCTGATGTGCTCCGAATGGCTTAATTGAACTGTGACCTCAGACAAGCACTGGGGTGGTTTGCAGCCGAGTGTGAAGTGGCTGAGATGAGAATCAGCACCTTCAGCTCTGAGGTTATGGTTCTCAGCTGGGAAAGGGAGGAATGTCCTCTCCAGGGTGTGAATGAGGTGCTGCCTCAAGCACAGAAGTTTAAGTATCTCTAGGTTTTCTTCAGCGGTAAGGGAAGAAGGGAGCGGAATATTGACAGGCAGATCAGAGCAGCGTTAACAGTTTTGCAGATGTTGCACCAGTCCATAGTGGTGAAGAAAGAGCTGAGCCAAGAGGCAGAGGTTCCTAATTACCAGTCAATCTACATCTTTACCTGCAAGTATGGTCATGAACTTTGAGTAGTGACCAAAAGAACTAGATCACAGATACAAGAGTAGGAATGAGCTACCTTTCCAGGGTGTCTGGGCTCAGCCTTAGAGATAGGCTGAGGTTCATAGACATTCAGGAGGAGGTCAAAGTAGAGCTGCATGAACTTTGAGTAGTGACCAAAAGAACTAGATCACAGATACAAGAGTAGGAATGAGCTACCTTTCCAGGGTGTCTGAGCTCAGCCAGGAGCTGACATTCAGGAGGAGGTCAAAATAGAGCTGCAGCTCCTCATTGAAAGGAGAGAGTTGAGGTGGTTTGGGCATCAAATTAGGAAGTCATCTAGAAACCTCTCTGGGGAGGTGTGTTGGTCATGTTCAACTAGGAATTAGACCCAGAACACACTGGAGAGTTAATGTTTCTCAGCTTGCCTGGGAATGACTCGGTATCACACTAAAAGAGTTGAAGGAAGTGGTAGGGAAAAAGTAACTTCTGGGCATCTTTGCTCAGACAACTGCCCCCCATGACCCAGACCCAGATAAGCAGCAGAAAATGGATGGATGGTGTCAGAAATGGAGAATGAAGGCAATTTCTATACATAACCACTACAACAGCCCTTGTCAGACCCTTAAGTTTGTGTGAACAGGTCTGATTTTCCAACCCAGCCTGCTTGGAGCAGGTGTTAGCCAGAAAACACAAAGCTGAACAAATACTACTGGGAAAACTGAGTGCCCTATTTTTGCCCTAATCATATGACACCAAGAGACCTCAATTTAGACTCCACCCTAGGTGCAACTGGTCTGTTAGGAGCTGCTAGAAATCCAGAAACTATGGGGATTACAGTTTAAATGTTTGCAAATGTCTCTAGGCACTGTTAGAACACATCCAGCAACTCTGTCCCCTGCAAAATTGACTATAAAACCTCATCTATAAAAATGCTATGGTATCAGCACAAGCTGGTCAAGATTGTTCCAAGACATCATGGATTCTTTATAAATCATGCTGAGGCCTAAGAGGACTTTGACACTATTAAATAGGAGACAGATGTGGTGGGGAGACTAACAGGGCTCGAAGACTGCTGCCATTTTTCATTGAATACAGAAGACTGTGTCTGTTGAGTCTGTTGGTGGACACAGGGTGCACAGGAAAGATGATGCTAGTGGCTTTTACACAGACATCAATACTGTTCTGATTTCTGTACAAAAAAAGCACAAAAAAAAGTGAGTGGGCCTAAAGAAGATCACAAAATCCAGATCAGCACTTCACCTAACTGTAACTTTTCAGGATAGGGCTCAACCCTGGCAACCTAACCCCAACATTTCTGCACAGGCCAGAAATGGGACTAAGGTCCTTTAAATATCAATATATTTTATACAAATCCACAATAAGGATGAGACGTATGGTTTCAAATAAATAAATCAAATTCCTTTAATTTTTTTACATAATTCAGAAAAGGAATCACAAAAGCAAAAGAGACTAAAAGTATTTTTTTCTCAAAAGGCATAAACTTAAACAAACAAAATGAAGAAATCAGAAACCAGAAAACCGTACCTTTAAAACAAGGCTCAAAGCCAGCAAATCCAAAAATCACTAAAACCAATATGAAAAACAGGAATCAAATACAAAAATACAACTCAAAAGCTTCAGTACAACCTGAATCTTCTTTTGCATATCTGAGGCAGTAATCCAGCTGCATTAATGGGGCCCTGCCTATCTAGGGATCACATATAACAAGAAAAACAAAGAATTAGAAATTTAGCATAATACACAATTGGAAAATAATAATAAACAATTACAAACAGAACAAAGCCAAAACAAAAAAACTAGCATAACATTCAAAATTATATGTACATAATAACACTGAAACATAACAAATACAGGGAAAAGTGTAGGAGTTCGTGAAAGTGACATCATTTAGTCTCTGGGAGACAATGCAGAAACAATACATACCATTTTTTTCCACACTTTGATTACAGAACTTGTTTAAGGGCTCTCAAGGTGCTTAGTGCTTCCTGTCTTGGTCAGCAGCCTCCAGCAGATCAAGAAGAATTTCTCAAAGATGCTGCTGGACTAGTTGAGAGCCACTAGTCTTGGTATGATGTCGTACTAAGTTAGTTTTACCAACATACTCAAGTGAAGTTTCAAAGTGGTTGTTGAAGTCATCAAGGAACTCTCAAAGCTGTTGTGTCCAGCTCAGTCACTAAGAGCTTCTTTTCCAGACAGTTTGTTCCACCATCAAAGCCGTTGTGTCAGGGTCCACATTGTCTCTGGGTTTTTTGGGGGAAATGGTTGTGCAGATATATGGTCATTGTCCTAATAGCTTCCTGAAAGATAATCATTGTCAAATATGTAGGAAATTGTTTAACTGAAGTCACAGATATGACACTGTATACTGTGGATCAAATGCTTTCTTTCTTGCATAAGGTTAAGACACACCCTGCAATTCTTCACTTGTTAAAAGAGAAGTGGGAGTCCTTTAGCAAAGCAACCTGTACTAACCTCAAATCAATACATGATACCCTCTGTTTCATAAAATCTAATCCCAGAATGCAATTGTTTGACATTGCTGCCAACCACATCTCATGAACTACTGCTTGGATTGCAATTCCAATCCTCAAACAGCATTTGCCAAAAGTGAAAGAGATCAAGTACACTGAGGTTGCTTTTCATATAATGCAAATCTGTGGACTGTAAAGGACAGCCGGGTCCCATACCCGGCAGGGACGCCTCTCCTACATCTGTTCCGGGGGAGCAGCCATGGACTGTTCAGTACCTCCCCCGGGACGCTTGGTGGCAGCCTCCCTGGCAGCCAATGATTCCCCAGCCCGGCGCATGGCTCCATGGGAGATGGAGTCCTCCACAGCCTGGTTGGGGGCTCGGATGGCCGCCAGGGGGAGCTGCGTGGACTTACCAGCCTGGCTGGTCAATTCCTCAGCCCCACCCGGAAATGCAATTAGGCCCAGGTGACCAAGCACCTGGACTACATCCGGGTGGGATATAAAAAGGGCCAGCCACCACCACTCAGAGAGCCAGAGTCAGGAGGAAGAGGACTAAGCCTGAGGAGGAGTGGTGGTGCTGAGGTGGAGAGAAGTGTGAGTTGTTGTGTTGAAGTGCTTTTGGGACTGTGTTGGGCCTGTGGGACACGGGGAAGGCGTGCCCCACGGCTGAAGATAAAATAAAAGTACATTTGTTTAAGTACGTGCCTCTGCGTGAGTCTGTGCCGGGTCGGGCGCTATATAGCGCCTTTTACAGGACTTATTTAATGGTTCCCCACAGATCTTCAAAGTAGGTACTGGCAGGTAACTTTGATGTCTGTAAACCAAGGCTAAAGAATTATTATTTAATTTTGATTCATTTGGACCAAAGCCTATGGCAGTTAGACACGATGCCCTTTGGGCTTTTCAGTGCCCCTTTAACTTTCAAAACCTTAATGGACAAAGTCTTGGTAGATGTGAAGACTTCAAGGAGAAACTACTGGTGTTTAAAATGATATTAGAAAGTATTCAAGCAGCTGGGTTAAAGGTCCCTGCTGAAATTTGATCCTGCTTCAGTGCTTTTGTGAGAGATCATTTTCTTGAGTAGGACAAGGTGGCAGCAGGGCAGAAGTGGCCTTTGCCCAAACACCAGTAGTATGTTAAAGAGTTCTTGGATATGGTGTTTGTTTTTTATTTGTGGCTTTGTAATCCTTACTGTCTAAGAACATCAGCTGTTTTGCCAGGATAAGGCTTTTAAGTGGGGCTGAGAAGCAACAGGAGTCACTAGTGCTGATTTTTGTGTTACAATCTAGTGTTAGTGTTTATACCAGGGCAGTGCTTCACAACCACACCCAGGAAAAGAAAAGGATGTTCTCCTACTACAGTTGTGCTCTCAATAAAGTCGAATAAAACTACAGTGTCACAAGGAAGTGGCTTCTAGCAGTGACTATTCTAGTAATATACTATTCACCCCTTTAAACACTACATGTGTGATTGCCATTTACTGCCATAACTGAACATGTTATGCAGTGCAGTACAATGACTCTCGGCCTTCTGGGAGTCCGGAAACAAACAGAATGTTGGATTGAGCAACTACAGGCATTGAACTACCTGGTGCAGCATTAGTCTGGAGAGCAGCATAACAAGGCCGATGCTCTGTCTTAATACCTCCAGTGCAGATGAAGTGTGCTGACATTCTGAATGGCAAGAGGAGAGAAATAATGAGAAGGTTTTGGAAGACCTTCTCAGGCTGTGGCCAAAAATCTAAAATGTCTCATTTTGACATTCTATTTCTAGGGATAGTTAATATTTTTTTTTTAAATGTTCTAACCTTGCTACTCTTTTTATTCCCATATTAACAGTATTTTTGCTTGTGGCAACTGTTTAATGGAAATTATATTTTTTATTTTATTATCGTCAAAATTATATGGCATTCAGGAGGAAACCACATAAATGGGTGAATCTGTGCAACTGGTGCACATTGTCATAATATAATCTCCTTAAACTGCCTACTGCAAAATTTGATGATGCCTCTTACATTGATATGCAAAAAGAAAAGTTGCTGAGACATTAAAATCCAAATTAGAAAATCTCTTTAAAACTTCTCCAGAGTGTTCCTATAAAGGAAAGGTGGTTTGGGGTGTTATCTCTTACAGTTTTCATTGTTTTTCCTTGCGGTTTTCTCTATTGCTTCATGAGTTATATTTTTATATGTATATTCAAATTTTCAGTATTAATAACACAGTTGGGGTGGCACGGTGGCGCAGTGGGTAGCGCTGCTGCCTCGCAGTTGGGAGATCTGGGGACCTGGGTTCGATTCCCGGGTCCTCCCTGCGTGGAGTTTGCATGTTCTCCCCGTGTCTGCGTGGGTTTCCTCCGGGCGCTCCGGTTTCCTCTCACATTCCAAAGACATGCAGGTTAGGTGGATTGGTGATTCTAAATTGGCCCTAGTGTGTGCTTGGTGTGTGGGTGTGTTTGTGTGTGTCCTGCGGTGGGTTGGCACCCTGCCCAGGATTGTTTCCTGCCTTGTGCCCTGTGTTGGCTGGGATTGGCTCCAGCAGACCCCCATGACCCTGTGTTCAGATTCAGCGGGTTGGAAAATGGATGGATGGATAACACAGTTGTGGTAAATGCGGCTGGATGAGGTGAGATTAAAGGTTAACAACCTTGTATTGTGGTTTGGTTGAAGATAAGAAGTTTTTGGGTATATTTTAAGTTGATTTATATACTGTATAAAAAGGCAAGAGAAGAAGGCACATAAAAGTTTAGAATCCGATGGTGGTAAACCCCATTTAGTTTGCAGCAGGACAAGCTGAAAAAAGTTGCAACAGCAAGACAGACTTGTTGAAGTTATATAGTTCTAGATGGTCCAATCCAGCATATCTCCTTCCATGTTGATCACAGGACAGACATTGAATCACAAACTGGGGCATGTCATGCGACTCTGGAGGAAGATTGGGAATCCCGGAAGAATGAAAGTGATTTGTAGCCGAGGCTATTTTCAGTAAACATTACTTAAGGCATTTCCCTTGGTCAAAACAGCAGGAAGGTGATTCTTTGGAAAGTCATTGTTAGATAGATAGATAGATAGATAGATAGATAGATAGATAGATAGATAGATAGATAGATAGATAGATAGATAGATAGATAGATAGATAGATAGATAGATAGATAGATAGATAGATAGATAGATAGATAGATAGATAGATAGATAGATACTTTATTAAACCCAAGGGGAAATTCACATACTCCAGCAGCAGCATACTGATAAAGAACAATATTAAATTAAAGAGTGATAACAATGCCGATAACAATGCAGGTATACAGACAGACAATAACTTTGCATAATGTTAATGTTTACCCCCCCCCCCGGTGGAATTGAAGAGTCGCATAGTGTGGGGGAGGAACGATCTCCTCAGTCTGTCAGTGGAGCAGGACATTGACAGCAGTCTGTCACTGAAACTGCTCCTCTGTCTGGAGATGATACTGTTTAGTGGATGCAGTGGATTCTCCATGATTGACTGGAGCCTGCTCAGCACCCGTCGCTCTGCCACGGATGTCAAACTGTCCAGCTCCATGCCTACAATAGAGCCTGCCTTCCTCACCAGTTTGTCCAGGTGTGAGGCGTCCCTCTTCTTTATGCTGCTTCCCCAGAACACCACTGCGTAGAAGAGGGCACTCGCCACAACCGTCTGATGGAACATCTGCAGCATCTTATTGCAGATGTTGAAGGACGCCAGCCTTCTAAGGAAGTATAGTCGGCTCTGTCCTTTCTTACACAGAACATCAGTATTAGCAGTCCAGTCCAATTTATCATCCAGCTGCACTCCCAGGTATTTATAGATTTGCACCCTCTGCACACAGTCACCTCTGATGATCACGGGGTCCATGAGGGGCCTGGTCCTCCTAAAATCCACCACCAGCTCCTTGGTTTTGCTGGTGTTCAGTTGTAGGTGGTTTGAGTCACACCATTTAACAAAGTCCTTGATTAAGTTCCTATACACCTCTTCCTGCCCATTCCTGATGCAGCCCACGATAGCAGTGTTGTCGGCGGACTTTTGCATGTGGCAGAACTCTGAGTTGTATTGGAAGTCCGATGTATATAGGCTGAACAGGACCGGAGAAAGTACAGTCCCCTGCGGCGCTCCTGTGTTGCTGACCAAAATGTCAGACCTGCAGTTCCCGAGACGCACATACTGAAGTCTGTCTGTAAGATAGTCCACGATCCATGCCACCAGGTATGAATCTACTCCCATCTCTGTCAGCTTGTCCCTAAGGAGCATAGGTTGGATGGTGTTGAAGGCGCTAGAGAAGTATAGAAACATAATTCTTACAGCACCACTGCCTCTGTCCAAGTGGGAGAGGGATCGGTGTAGCATGTAGATGATGGCATCCTTCGCTCCCATCTTCTCCTGGCATGTGAACTGCAGAGGGTTGAGGGCGTGGTGGACCTGTGGCCTTAGGTGGTGAAGCAGCAGCCGCTCCATGGTCTTCATCACATGTGACGTCAGAGCGACAGGCCAGAAGTTGTTCAGCTCACTAGGACGTGATATCTTTGGGACGGGGGTGATGCAAGATGTTTTCCAAAGCCTCGGGACTCTCCCCTGTTCCAGGCTCTTGTTGAAGATGCGCTGTAGAGGACTCCCCAGCTCCAACGCACAGGCCTTCAGCAGTCGTGGCCATACTCCATCTGGACCCACTGCTTTGCTGGCACAAAGTCTCCTCAGCTCTCTGCTCACCTGCGCTGCTTTAATTGTGGGTTGGGAGAAACTCTCTTCTATGCTGGTATCAGCAGAAGGATGGTTGGAGGGTGCAGTACTCTGAAGTGAGAGTGGGTTAGGGTGGTCAAACCTGTTAAAAAAGTTGTTCATCTGGTTTGCTCTCTCCACATCTCTCTCGATGGTGGCACCCCGCTTCGAGCTGCAGCCAGTGATGATCAGTGATGCCCAATATCAGACTTAACTCTCATTCAATGTTTGTGACTCCGTCTGTCCATCATGGGTCTCAGAACAGTATTATTCTTAATGTTGTTACAAAGTAACAACCATTATGTGCAGCATAATGCAATATTCTTCCTTATTATGTTTTCCTACTACTTTGAATATTATTATTGTGATTTTCTTTCTGGTGAAGTCTTTTACAACAGAAAAATGCAAAGCAGCATCATGATTTCTAAAAAAAAACTATAAAACATAAACATAAAAGTGTGATGTCATTTATTCTCAAATGTGAAGTCATACTCCTAAACGTAACAACTCCATAACAACTTCTCATGTCTTACTCTGAGGTAGGACAAATTCTTATCCTAGTCATACTTTTACTGCAATTCCTATGAGTAATTCTGAGATGCTTGATTAATATGGCCACTGTGCTCCATGAGCTCCAAGACACTCCAGGGGATCCATCTCTTCCACCTAAATATAAAGACAGTGGGCGGTCCGTCACAAGTAACATCATGGCGTCTTGGGGTTCAGAACACAAAGAACATATTCAAACAACTTAAATACATAATACCTAAACAATTAATAAACATAACAATATTGATAAAAATTACATAAAAACAAAACACACATGTAAAATAATAATTCAAATCTATATATATAAAAATTAATATGGCCACTGTGCTCCATGAACTCCAAGACACTCTAGGAGATCCATCTCTTCCACCTAAATATAAAGACAGTGGACGGTCCATCACAAGTAACATCATGGCGTCTTGGGGTTCAGAACACAAAGAACATATTCAAACAACTTAAATACATAATACCTAAACAATTAATAAACATAACAATATTGATAAAAATGACATAAATACAAAACACAAATGAAAAATAATAATTCAAATCAATACAGTATATATAAAAGTCAATGTGTGTGTGTGTGTGTTTGTATGTCCCAGCATCACTTCCGAACGGCTGGAGCGATTTTCATGAAACTTGGTTCACATGTTTCTCATTGGTCAACTGTAGGGTGAAATCAACTCTAACCCACCCCCTTCTGGGTAGGGTGGGGTGTGATCTTGCCTGTGTTGCATGTGTGTTATCATCCAGTTGACACTCGGAATGACCACCAGAGGGCGAACTGCAGGTGACTGCCAGCATTCTTTATGTTTGAGCATCGTATATATAAAGCAGACTGTAACAATCTTGCAGTCTTGTGTGTATGTGTTCATCCAGATGACGCCTGGAATGTTTCTGGTGTGTTCTGCAAAAGCAACCAATAGTTTTATCATGAGAAATCCATTGTATTATTTGTTTGTCGTTTAATGTTTGTTTTTGTTAACTATATTTTCATCTTGCATTATTCTTATTGTGACACTGTTGTAGTGGTAATAGAATTAAATCAACCTAATAATAATATTAATTTAATTAACGTTTTTGACATCGTCGAAAATTCTGCATGTAAAAACTTATTACTACACCACAACACAAAAATTGAACAGCCAGAAAAAAAACTTAAAAAAGGCTTTTCTTTTCACATCGTTTTTACACTACTTTGAAAGTATTCCATGATTATATTTTGATTATATTATATATAAGACAAGTAAGCAATTTTATTTTTATCTACCATAGACATCCTATATTTATTTTGTGGATTCAACGGCTCTCTTTGCGATTTTTGTTTATTCATTAATGAACTAAATGTCATTTGTTTCACAACATCGTAGCTAATGTGTTGATGTTACAATTTTTTCGTAAAAAAGAAATAGGATTTTTTGCATACATTCATAATCAAAAAACTAATTTAATTAAGTTATCAAAATCGAAGGTAAAGTATAGACCAAATACAGCTATGATATTTAACTTATAATATTTATTTATATAAGTGAAATATTTAACCTTTAATTGATTGTAAAAGAATTTCAATTGGAACAGACTAATTGGAGATTTTGTCTTGCATGTCTGTTATCATCCACTTGACGTTCAGAACGTTTGGACAATCATTGAGAATTGCTGGAATCAATTTGGACACGGCCTGTTTCTCACATGGACAACTTTATGTAGCATGTTCAAGGGTAGGAAGTCCTAAGAGCCTTTATATATTGGCCAAAGATGGAAAAACTAAAAACATTGTATATAACAGGGCACTTCAGTAAGCAATACAAGCACATTAGTGAGTCTTCAATGTTTGTTAATTTATTTTATTGTTAAAGTTTATTTTCCTTGCCGGGTATTTCAGCTGGTATAACAATAAAATAGACAATAAACATAACCAAAAGAAAAACCCAGGGTCTTACATAATATTATTGATAACATAACGTTAACCTTCACCCTGATCTTATTCAGAAATGTTCCCTATTTCAAGGTTTTGAAGTTATCAGTACTTTGTAAATGATATTTGCCTCACTGTAGAGAAAGGGGTTGAGACTTGAGGCCAAAAAGGGCGAGAATATTTGATTGGGTGCTTTGTTTTCATACTGTAGGTCCATTAAATATCACAGCCCCGCGCCATACACACAATATACAAATCTGTATTTCCCAGTCATTTTTTCAGAGTTAACACAGGCGCTTGTATTATACTTGGGCAAGCAGATTTAAAAAAAAAAAAAAGATTAACTAGTTGCTCCAAAGTACTTATCAGAATGAATGGATTTACATTTTTTTTTTTAACCAACAATATCTGTTTAAGTGCCAGGCTAGAATCCCTTCAGCCTGGACGCCTTACAAGCGTGAATAGTTTTGAGAGGGATTAAAATGGTTTGTTCACAAAACTGGCCTTTTAAAAAGCAGGCTCTCAATAGCACAGTCAATCAATAGATTACTGGCAGAAACACAACACCAGGCGAAACGCTTAAGCACCCAAACATAATCAGTTTTAATTAGCAGCCCCTTTTCACTCTGCATCTTTCTCAAAGGGCTGTGTTTCCCCGTCTCTTCAGCAAACACAAACAAAGGTCAGGGCGAATGTGTACAATTCAGCCTAAGGTTATTCGCCATTTCCAATCCTCCATGCAAGTCTGGGAACTGGGTAGCGTATCACCACAATAGAAATCAAGAAAAGATACAACTGAAATAAAATAAAGCAAAATAATATAACATTTCTATAAGACCTAATTGTTGTAGATTAGAGGTGTGCTGGCATTCATTTCCATTCATCCCTTGGGCTTCTTTATTGGTTGCATTTACCACACAAATAAATTCATTGAACGTAATAGCAAAAAATGCATTGTAGTTCCCAGCGCTGAATGAACACATTAACAAATTAATATGGTAAACAGGAGGTGGCGGGGCATGGAGCTGATCCCAGCAGCACTGAACGCAAGGGAGGATGCAACTCTAGGCAGTGCACCAGTCCATTACGGGTCCAGTTCATGCACACACCCACCCACTCACATTGCGGCTGATTTCAAGATTCCAGTTAACCTACATGCCTTCACATAGAGTCTAAAGTGAGCACAACTGAGAAACCCATTCTAGAATGCCTTGTAATTATGAGTTCTAGGAAGGGCACTTAATAAGATAACAATTTCATAACTCAGTAAAAGAGATATAAACTCATATGTCACTCTATTGCCACATACAATGGGGCAATGATGCAGTTCCTATTTCAGTTTGGAGCAAATTTTGATGGAATCAGAATCCAGGAATATACAGATAAACCTTCCTCCTGCTCCAATGTGTTGCCGAATGACTTTTGTCCTCTATTTTTTCAAGGCTTTTAAGAGTGTCATGACTTTCTCGAACTCCATAGCTCTTGCTACACCCTTACAGACAAACAGAAAAAGTCCCTGCTTTTGTTCAGTCTACTGTTTAAGAAGACCCGAATGTCTGCAGATTCAGATTCCTGCTTTTCCCACAGTCAGCATTCTTTGTTAATTAGGTGGCTTGTTTCTTAGTCAACAGCATACATGAGAAAGCATAAAGAAAGACATGTCAGATGTGGTTAGCAATGTTTTTGAGTTTTTGACGGTGATGTTAGGATGGCATGTGGTTAGTGCTGCAGCCTCATGGCTTCAGTATACCAGGTTGAAGCACCATGCCTTATCACTGTCTGTGTGAAGTTTGTAATTTCCCTTCTTCTCTGTCATGGTTTTTGATGAGCACATTATGTTAAATTGCTGGTTCAAAATTGGCCCCATATCTGCATGACTGGAACTCAAGATAGACTACTGCCCAATCTGCAGTTGAATTTTGCCTTGCACCCTGACTAGCCATGATATGCTTCGGCACTTCATATCCCAGAATTTTATTAAAATGTTATGATTCATGGATGGTAGCTTCCACCATTGTTTCATTAATTACAGTAATTTCTTTTAGGTTATTTTTATATACTTCAACTTTTAGGGGTATAATAACAATAACAAACAAGAATAAAGAGTTGGGGCACCACTCGTTTAATAGAAGGAAGTAAGTCAATATGTGGTAGAATCAGAGACATCTTGTTCACACGCGAGTCCAAAATAATTTCCTACTTCAAGCGAGATGAGTTTTTAAAAACTCATCTCAGGGCAGAAGAGCTGGGACTTCAGATACATATGCAGTTGTGATGTCAGAGCACCTCCTGTATATGACCTTAGGATATGGAGGTAAAAGAGGGAAAAGTGTAAATGATAAGACCAGTCCACGTACCAGGATGGAATATCAGTCATTGGAGAAGTCCTGAAGATTTTCTGGACACCAATTGTCTGACAGGTAACAAATTGGGCCAATATTTGTTATTGGCTGCTATGGATTCACTTATGATTCACTTTTCACACATACAGTATGACAGAGAAAACTCCACTCTTGGGAAAGATCGAAGGAAAGAAGAAAAAAGGACATCAGAGTTGGAGATGGCAAGAAAATATTAATAATACAAAGAACATTAGCTTGGTGAGCTTAGAAAAGCAAGCCTATCTTGAAAAAGTCAATGAGATCACAAAGGGTTGGACACAACCAAGCACCCACAACACATGATTGAATGTGAAAATCACAGTAAATAACAGTTCAGATTTTATATATACATAGACAACTTAATCGGCCACATAACCCATACAGAGGGCACAGCATATATTTATCTGAAAGCCGGCCTTGTTGCTTTCTAGATGCATGCTACATACTCCCTGCATTTCCTGGTATGTAGTTACTCTGCCTACTGTACTGTAGTTTCATCTCATGGTTTAAACTTATTTATCTTCGATGATTTTTAACTCTAAATTATGAAATATTTATTGAAAGATACAAAAGACCAACAACTCAGAGGAAACAAAGGCAAATTATCTCTAAAATATAAAGCTCAAAATCTATGTTTGTTATATAAATATTATATAAATCTATGTCTGGTATATAAATCTACACTGTTGGACCAATCTCTGCCAAATTGTGCACACCTTCTTCGTTTGATCAGGGGAAGACCAGCATACACTATGACCCAACCCAAATATATGACCCTGGGATACCTTCATTTTTCTTCTTCTTTTTACTAAGGAATAAAAATGACAGTTAGTGTCAGAGACCAGGTATGCTGTTTATATGGGTTGGATTATAAATGATAAACAAACTTGAATTGGGGCTGTTAATTATTTGAATTTCTTAAAGCCAAAGAGATATTTTTAAAAACAATGCAATTTCCATAGGGAAGATCCCACTGCTATACTAATTTAATTGATAATGATCAATGAGGTGCCTTACATGAATTTATAAATTACTGGCAGAAGTACCTGGTGTAAAATGGGTTAAAGCAGGATGACACAGAGAGTCGCTGGTGGCTCGGCACCTGCGTCAGTATGGAGGCCTACATGGCTTCACACGATGCCTGTTTTCAACGCCAGCGGCTGCTGGAGTGAAAAGAAAATTATGGATTTTTTAGTTTAGTTTATTACAGAAATTAAAATTAATCCCAAAGGTTAACCTAGTCCGAGGAATACTAAGCAAGGTATTAATTTATCTTCAGTATGGAGCTGGAGAGTGATCAAGCCTGAAGGTCGTGAGTGTTTGTGCACACCCATGAGGCTGCTTATATTGTAATAGAGGCTTTACAGAAGCAGGATGTGACATGCAGTGTGAAAGTGCCTGCGTCATCTGTGATTGGTTAGAGGGTGATGTAGAGCTCTAAGATTGGTCAACAAAACAGCAGCAAGTATAAAAGACACTTTCAACCCATTTGTAGTGGTGAATGTTTAGTGTAGCTTAGCTCTAAAAAATACATCAAGCATAGCGGCTTGTGCGTTTTTTTGTATACACGTATATATATAAAATCCTAGGCCTAAAAGTGCAACAATTTTGTGCAATGATTTTATGCGACTTTTTTATGTCACTTTTTTGTCACCATTTAAATTGGGCTTATTTTAAAACCTACATATATATGTTTGGTATCATTCTATTCAGAATTTATTGAACTTTAAGGTGATGTTGTTAGATTTTCAGATTCTTATTCCATTTTTAAATTATAAACTAAAAAATATCAAGAACTCACATCCCGCGAGATAAGACTCTGTGCCAAAAGATTTAAGCACACCCGGGGCCGGAGATAAAACACAAAGAGTATGACAGCTGCTGTACAGGCTTTTAAATGTTTGAAGTGCTGCACGAGATGCAGATCACGTGGCACGGCAGCAGCAGCAAGCCAGCAGCTGACTGAGCAAAGAGGATGTAAAAAAAAATCTGCATTTGTTTCCCATTGGATCACTGTTTAAGAGGGGGTTTCGGAGTAGCGACTGCATCTCCTTGGGGTCCGTTCAGCCTCCCTCTTCACAACACGAGCGGCAGAGATGCCGGGGGGGTTGGCGTGTGAAGCAATAAGGGGGCAAACCCCCTAGTATATATATTTTTTGTATTTATATTTATTTTTTTTCTGTAAATATACAGTAAATATCTCATACCATCATGGTGGAGGTATTTATTTGAATTGGGTTTGTGCTGCACTTTTTATATATACACTGTTTTTTTTATCTCTGTAAATATTTTTTGTGGATGCTATTTGGGGAATATGTTATTATGAATATCTTTCTGCCCACATTTTCATTGAGGAAGACTGGTGTTTTTTTGTGTATATATAATTATTGTTCTTGTTTGTATTTCATTTGGTACTTACCATATTCACTGTAAATATTGTACAATTTCACTCTTTTAAGGGTAATGATTCTTTACGTGTTTTATGTTTTATGTGAATTTCCCCTTGGGATTAATAAAGTATCTATCTATCTATCTATCTATCTATCTATCTATCTATCTATCTATCTATCTATCTATCTATCTATCTATCTATCTATCTATCTATCTATCTATCTATCTATCTATCTATCTATCTATCTATCTATCTATCTTATGTGTCATTTGCTGTATGGACTGTATAAAAGGCCCAGATAAAAGACCACTTTTGTTTTTGAAAACCAAACCTTTTTGTGTCTGTGGCTCTCTATCTTACATCTCTCATTCCAATTGGTCCCAAACTAGAAGACGCCAAGAGTGTGGTCTGGTGTCTGCTTTCCCACTACATGGGGTGTCACACTTCAAGGCGGTTAAAAAATTTATTTTTTTTTCTCCAGCCGTCTGGAATTTTTTTTTGTTTTTTCTGTCCTCCCTGGCCATCAGACCTTACTTTTATTCTATGTTAATTAGTGTTCCCTAATTTTAATTATTTGGTTTGACTTTTTTGTCTTTCTTCATTATGTAAAGCATTTTGAGCTACATTGTATGTATAAAAATGTGCTATAGAAATAAATGTTGTTGTTGTGAGATGCAAGTCAAGTGACAGACATGAATGGAATACATCCAACTGTGCCAGACTTTGATGAACAAGGGTATTATTTCATTACTAATAGTTTGTTAACTCAAGACACTCTAAAGGTTAGGCTGTTAATATTAAAAAAAAAAGATTTTTTTTTTTTAGTGATTTGATTTTAGACCATTTTATAATAGGACACAGTGGAAGATGAAGTAAAGCCACTATATGTTGTCACTTCAGAATTGTTCAGGCACCATAATCTGGTGAAAATGTGCTGCTATCTCCTTGCCTACTCTTAAAATGAGATACGTTCTTTGTGGTAAAAGGTGACACATCTCAATAATTGTATCCCTTGTCCTTGGCTGGCAATGCCGAAGCATTTTTATGTCTGCCTGTGTCTGCTCTTTGTTCATTAAGTGTAGTACTAGGGTGTTGTACCGTGTTAGCCATTATGAATGTAGAGAAAAGCCAAGCAAAATGACACCTTTTATTGGCTAACTAGAAAGATTACAATATGCAAGCTTTCGAGGCAACTCAGGCCCCTTACATCTTGCCTGAAGAAGGGGCCTGAGTTGCCTCGAAAGCTTGCATATTGTAATCTTTCTAGTTAGCCAATAAAAGGTGTCATTTTGCTTGGCTTTTCATTAAGTGTGTAAATTATGTTAATAAATGCTTCATCAGTGATGTGGCCCCTGGATCAAATCATTGTCTTTGTGGAGGTTGTACTGTAAATTATGAGGTTACACCTTGCCTGATAAAGGGGCCTTAGCTGCCTCGAAAGCTTGCATTTGTAATCTATTTACTTAGCCAATAAAAGGTGTCATTTCATTCTACTTTCTCCTGTGTCAATATATGGCTAACACGGTACAACACTCTACTGCTATGTAAATTATATGTCTGTGTGGGATTTTCTGCATGCACTTTGGTGTTCTTTCCACATCCCAAACATGTGTGATGTGTTAATTAGTGAATCTAAAGTTAGTGGGCCCTTAAATGCCTGCGGTTGATCCCCAATCAATTTTATTTGAATACAATAAGAGAATTTTTGTAATGAAAAATACCAGCCATGATATTAATTGCATAATAGGATTAGAAATCTGTGGTCTGCTTCAAAACTGACTAAACACAAACAGGCCATATTATTCATTCATGTACTTTTGAACCTACTTAATCAAGTTCAGCATCACAGGGTTGACTGTTGCTATTGACATACACTCTTAAACAAGTCAAGGTGTTTGTTTTGCTAACTAAATTGTTTTTATATAATTATGTTGCATTTCTGAACTTTGTACAATATGGGAGAGTCACCATAAGGAAATGGGTTTTCCCCACAATGCACCATGTGTGTTGCCATGCTGCCCTGGTTTGGCTGTTGTGTAAAGTTACGGTGCCATAGTGCTTTGTATATTAGATAGATAGATAGATAGATAGATAGATAGATAGATAGATAGATAGATAGATAGATAGATAGATAGATAGATAGATAGATAGATAGATAGATAGATAGATAGATAGATACTTTATTAATCCCAATGGGAAATTCACATTCTCCAGCAGCAGCATACTGATACAATAAATAATATTAAATTAAAGAATGATAAAAATACAGGTGAAAAAACAGACAATAACTATGTATAATGTTAAATATTAATGTTTACCCCCCTGGTGGAATTAAAGAGTCGCATAGTTTGGGGGAGGAACGATCTCCTCAATCTGTCTGTGGAGCAGGACAGTGACAGCAGTCTGTCACTGAAGCTGCTCTTCTGTCTGGAGATGACATTATTTAGTGGATGCAGTGGATTCTCCATAATTGATAGGAGCCTGCTGAGCGCCCTTCGCTCTGCCACAGATGTTAAACTGTCCAGCTCCATGCCAACAATAGAGCCTGCCTTCCTCACCAGTTTGTCCAGGCGTGAGGCGTCTTTCCTCTTAATGCTGCCTCCCCAGCACACCACTGCGTAGAAGAGGGCGCTCGCCACAACTGTTTGATAGAACATCTGCAGCATCTTATTGCAGATGTTGAAGGAAGCCAGCCTTCTAAGGAAGTATAACCGGCTTTGTCCTTTCTTGCACAGCGCATCAGTATTGGCAGTCCAGTCTAATTTATCATCCAGCTGCACTCCCAGATATTTATAGGTCTGCACCATCTGCACACAGTCACCTTTGATGATCACTGGGTCTATGAGGGGTCTGGGCCTCCTAAAATCCACCACCAGCTCCTTGGTTTTGCTGGTGTTCAGGTGTAGGTGGTTTGAGTCGGACCATTTAACAAAGTCATTGATTAGGTCCCTATATTCCTTCTCCAGCCCATTCCTGATACAGCCCACGATAGCAGTGTCATCAGCGAACTTTTGCACATGGCAGGACTCCGAGTTGTATTGGAAGTCTGATGTATATAGGCTGAACAGGACCGGAGAAAGTACAGTCCCTTGTGGCGCTCCTGTGTTGCTGACCACAATGTCAGACGTGCAGTTCCCAAGACGCACATACTGAGGTCTGTCTTTAAGATAGTCCACAATCCATGCCACTAGGTATGAATCTAATCCCATCTCTGTCAGCTTGTCCCTAAGGAGCAGAGGTTGGATTGTGTTGAAGGCGCTAGAGAAGTCTAGAAACATAATTCTTACAGCACCACTGCCTCTGTCCAAGTGAGAGAGGGATCGATGTAGCATATAGATGATGGCATCTTCCGCTCCCACCTTCTCCTGATATGCAAACTGCAGAGGGTCAAGGGCGTGTTGAACCTGTGGCCTAAGGTGGTGAAGCAGCAGCCTCTCCATGGTGACATGTGACATGTGACATGTGATGTCAGAGCAACAGGCCGAAAGTCATTCAGCTCACTAGGACGTGATACCTTTGGGACTGGGGTGATACAAGATGTTTTCCAAAGCCTCGGGACTCTCCCCTGTTCCAGGCTCAGGTTGAAGATGCGCTGTAGAGGACCCCCCAGCTCCGATGCACAGACCTTCAGCAGTCGTGGCGATACTCCATCTGGACCCGCTGCTTTGCTGGCACGAAGTCTCCTCAGCTCTCTGCTCACTTGCGCTGTTGTAATTATGGGTGGGGATGTCTTTCCTATGCTGGTATCAGCAGAAGGATGTGTGGAGGGTGCAGTACTCCGAGGTGAGAGTGAGAGTGGGTTAGGGTGGTCAAACCTGTTAAAGAAGATGTTCATTTGGTTTGCTCTCTTCACGTCTCTCTCGATGGTGGCACCCCGCTTCGAGCTGCAGCCAGTGATGATCTTCATCCCATCCCACACTTCCTTCATGCTGTTATTCTGCAACTTCTGCTCCAGCTTTCTCCTGTACTGCTCCTTCGCCGCCCTGAGTTGGACTCGGAGTTCCTTCTGCACGCGCTCTAACTTAAGCTAGTGGATAGTAAATGACTTTGAATTGAGGGCACATCAAGCTTAATGACTGCAGTTGTTGGATCTCACCGCCTTATGGATGTTAGATTTCATAACTAGACATTATAGGGAATGACAAATGCAGACTTTTCAACAAAGTTTCATATTTGCAAAACACTGCAAGTATTCTGACAGTCAATAATATGCTGTGTGACAGTGCCAGTGCCTGTATGAAGGCTTTTCAGGTATGATGAGTTCAGCTGCAATCTCTGCCCGTTTTATTTTCCATTTTCAATTCTGTTCTGGTTGTGCCATTCAGAACAGCCACACAGTGAATGTATTGAACTTTTAGGTGGGAGCATATTGGCTGTCAGTTCTCTCACACACATGATCCCATCCTTATAACTTAAGATACAATCAAATCTGTTTTTAGTCAGAATGGTTTTATTGAGTCACAGGGGATGTCAAACTTCATGATGGGCAGTTACAGAAATGTGCCACAACCATTCCCAGTTTGCTAAGATTATGTCAATGAAGGCTTCAAATAAAAATCACATGAAAAGTGTGATGGGGCTTTATCTTCACCAGAAGAACTGATGTGCCAAAGCTTACAGATGTGAAACGTTAAAGCAACTTAGAGGGTGAACTGAAAGAGGAAACTTTAAACTTCAAAATGGCAGAACTGCTTAAATAAAGTAAAAGAAAACCAAAACTAGATGTCATAAGGAAAAAGTAAAAGTTCACAGCATGGTATAAAATGGAAAAATGTCCTGATGGCCAACAACAAATGGGGGCCATGGTAACCTACTGTTTTCTGCAGTGCTGCTGAAGGAGTTTGCCTCAAGCACAGTTTCATTTTCACGAAAGAGGTGTTAGGAAATTATGGAATAAAGAAACATGCCTACCAAATCTTGAACAAAGGTGCTGATTTAGGTTGACCCAAGAGTGGACAAGTCAAATATGAAATTCCATATAACACATTCAGTTTAAATTGAATGACTTCATGATGTCAGGAAGCACTTGTGCAGTCATGTTATGGGTAATGCACCCAATTCTAAAGACCAGGAGAGAATTAGTGTGAAAATCTTTAACTCTCTAATGTGGTCAATGAAATGATCTGCGATCATTACGGGATTTAGAGAGATCTTGCTAAAATGGCTAAAAAGCCGTAAATAATTTAGAAAGCCCTCTTTCTTTTAAAACTAAAGTCCTCAGTAACTTTAATTGCTAATGAACAAATACCTTTGAATTGCTTAATCTTCACGCCAAAGGAATCAACTAAATGTAATAAAGCCCCTTTTCATGGAAACGTTTTATAAAAGCACTTTCTATTCCCACTGAAAAATAAGAATTCATTCTTACAGGTTGAGTATAGGTAGCTAAAATAACTGTTAGAATCACATAATGACATTAGAACATAAACTCTTGTAATTTTTTACCTTAGTCAGTATAACCCAATAAACTAGATAAACTGTTAAGTAAATGGCAATGTATAAAAAAAGACAGTATTATGATCTTTTGTATGTCGCCACTAAATTTGACGTGGACTACAGAATTCTTGCTTTACTTTGCCATCTAGTGGAAAAAACTTGCAAAAACAAGGGAGCTTTTATCAGTGTACCTGATTGTAGTGGCGACATAGGGCTCCAGCTTTATGACTCATTTTTTAAAGGAATAGTTCAGTATTTTTCAGGATCCTTACCTATAAAAACAGTTCCAAAAATCTGTGATATAATTTATTGTATCCAGTTTATGCTGATTGTCTCAAAAATGTTGCAGAAATGAGGAAGGCCCATTTTCTTAAAACCTTTTCAACTTTAGCATAGATATAATTAAGTTTTAAGGTTTTCTTTACAATGGGATCCTGATTCCCTTTAGCTCCATTATAAAATGCAAGAACAGGCTAGTTATTTTATTTAAATGTTCAAGCTAAAGCAGACTGTACTTGCTAAGGAGACTCAGGTCTTTTGATGTGTGCAGCAAGCTGCTGGAAATGTTCTGCCAATTGTTCTACCAAACATTCTACAATGCAGTCTCCTGTGGAAGCAACCTGAGCACAAAAGAAGCACAATGCCTGAACAAACTTATGAGGAAAGCCTGCTTCTTCGCAGGATGAACCCCGGACACACTGGAAGCTCTTGTGAAAAAGAGGATGATGGCAAAATTGGATAACATCATGAAAAATCCCCTCTATCCCGTCCAGGAGGTGCTCTCTTGGAGCACTTTTCACCACAGGCTCATTCCACCATGGTGTGCTAAGAAGCACCTCTGGGGGTCTTTTCTGCCCACTGCTATCAGGCAATTCAATGCTTTATTTATTTATTTACTTATTGATTGATTCATCGATTGATTGGCTGTATTATTTATCCTGTGAGTGTATATCCTTTTTTATGTCTCTGCTGTTGTATGCTTCTGAAATATCCACGGGATTAACACAATTTATCTAACCTAATCCAATCGAATATGCTTCACTCTAGTATGCAATTTCATATGGCAAACTAATATATACCATGATTGTGAAAAAACAACTTCAATTTGAAAAATACTTATCCTTTGAGGCCAAAATATAATTATTAAAAGTTGAAAAGCTCATTTAAAGGCAGTCATGCATAGAAATCATTCTTCCAGCAGTCACCTAATAAATGAATCTCCCATCCCTAGACACATAAGCTGTGGATCACTTGCCCCATTCCTTCATAAAATAAAAAGCTTAAAACACACCCATTGCCTAAACCAAATCTGAAACCAAGCATTTGGACTTCTCTGAGCAGGAAAAATGAATTCATCAAACAAAACATTAATGTCAAAAGAATTTAAGTTAAACAAATGGCAATAAAGCTGATGTACTTATCGGTCAGGTACTAGATTCAAGAGATGGTTCACAACAGGTGGCACAAAAGAGTTCCAAACTGCCTCTGGAAGCAACATCAGCTCATGAGCTGTGTGCCAGGAGCTTCATGAAATGGATTTCCATGGCTGAGCAGCTGCACAAAAGCCTGAGATCACTCTGTGCAATGCCAAGTGTCAGCTGCAATGGCATAGGGCAGTGTTTTTCAAATTACTGGGTTGTGGCCCACTTCTGGGTTGCCGGCTGCCACTGGTAGATCGCGAGTTCCTTTAGTGTATAATGGTAGTGGGTAGCAAATCGGTTGCGCAGTGGGTTGTGGCAGGTGTGTTCTCCGATCATGTCCACTGCTCTGTCAATAGCATTGGATTATTCAACGGTGACACCCTCGATGGGTCATGAAGACAGTTATTTGGGAAAAAAGTGAGTCACGAGACAAGATAGGTTGAGAAACACTTGTGTAAAGCATGCCACCATTGGACTCTGGAGCAGTGGAAATGCAATCTCTGGGGTGAAGAATTCCACTTCACTCTGGATTTGGAGGATGTCAGGAGAACACTACCTTCCAGACCACACTGTAAAATCTGGTGGAGAAGGAATAATGTACTGGTGCTGTTTTTTATGGTTTGGCCTAGGCCATTTGGTTCCAGTGATGGGTACCGTTAATGCTACACCATACAAAGACATTTTAGGCAACTGTGCACTTCCAACTTAGTGGTAAGAGTTTCAGGAAGTCTCTTTTCTGTTCCAGCATGACTGTGTCCCTGTGCACAAAGCCAGGCCAATAACAACATGGAGGAACTAGAGTGGCCTGCACAAAGCCCTGACCTCAACCCTACTGAAAAACTCTGAGATGAATCAGAACAATGATTGTGAAACAGGTCTTCACAAATCTTGTTTATAGCTCAGATACACCTTGTGGGATCTTTTATGGACATGTGTGTGTCTTTCCTAATTACGTCCAATCAATTGAACTGATCACTGTGGGACTCCAAACAAGGTGTGGAAACATCTCAATGATGATCAATAGAATGGGAAGCACCTGAGACAAACTTCAAATGTCATAGCAAAGGATCTGAATACATCTGCTAATGTAATATTTTAGCTATTTTATTTTCAACTAGTCATTTAGCTCGTTACAATAACGGGTGCTAGAACAGTAGTGCATAAACATCAGTAGGAACAGTCTATATAAAATGGCAAGGGACTTTCACCTCATTCTTTTTGTTGGTCGTATTTTTCTTTCTTTCAACCTTTCTTTAGTTGATGTTTACTTGCTGAGCTGATCGTTCTTCGTGGGCTGCTGTCGTGTATTGTGTGTCTTTAATTTTCTGTGACAGTAATACTGTCTTGTATGTCCGCTGGCTTGAACGTCCGTAATATACCTTTCATTTTCTCTGGCGGTAATACAGGCGTGCGCGTCGGTAATATGCCTTTAATCTCCTCTGACAGTAATACTGGCTTGTATGTGGCTGTAATATGAGTCACTGTATTGTGTACCTTTAATTTTCTCTCACAGTAATATTGGTTTGTATTTCCGTAAAACGCCTGTAACTTTCTCTGACAGTAATATCGCACATTGCACCGTGCCCCGCGCATGCGCACTTCACCAGAAGACACACATACATGGACACCTGGACGCACACAGGGATTTTATTAAAGAGGATACATTTGAAAAAAATTCTAAAATCCTGTTTTCATTTGGTCATTCTGAAGTGTTGAGTGTTGTTTAATGAAGGAAAAATAAATGTAGACAATTTTAGCACAAAGCTTCAGCATAATAAAATGTGTTAAAAGTGAAGGGGTCTGAATACTTCATTAGTTCACTGTGTCACACACAGTATCCTTCTGAATGGTATACTGTGTCCAATTTTTAAAATTGTAGCTGAGTAAGTTGCAATAAGTCTGACTTCAGAATGCTTACTTATCATGTTATTTTTATTTTTAGTTGTGGTACTGATATCAAAGGTCAGGATCACCTAACAATAGGCATGTGTTTGCACTAAACAATGTTACTGATTGAGAGATTAGCATGAATATGTGCATCGGCCTTCAGAAGTTCAGCACATGACTGTTGCATGTTCTTTCCTACAATATGCATAGTGTAGCTTTACATGCTTTATATTCTTATAACAATTAAAGGGCCTTGTTCCTATTTGTTTAAAATAACTGCAAAACATCAAGCCTCAGCCAGGTGCCACGTAGATCTGTGTGACTAAGCAAGAGGGCAAGGGCATAATTTTTATACAGTATTTAGCCTTTCAGGCCTACAGGCTAAAGTTCTACTGGAGAAGAAAATTACCCTTAGAGCTTTACTAAGTTCTGAGCTCAGTTGTGTGGTTAAGAAAGGAACACTGGAGCACATCTGCAGCAGCTGCCCCATAACAATGAGGGAAAGCCACTACCATCTGCACCAAGATCGGATAGTGAAGCTGGGATCTTCTCTACTGCCATCTCCCAGTACAAGTATAATGTCCTCTGGTGTGCCAGCAGCCTTGAAGAATTTGCTGCCCTTGAAGGACCTCCTCCCACAGACAGTCTGTCAGCTGGAAAGGAGCAAAAGTACAAGGCTTTGCTGCTCTCCAGTCTTGTCATATATATAAACAGACTGGTCCCAGTTTCCTCAGTTAGTGCTAAGAGGTTTTCTCATTATTTGCCTGATCTCTCTTTACCTTCAAAATCTCTAAAGAAGACGTTTGAACACCTCTGATATACGGTATGTTCGGTCACTTGTCCTCTATTATCTTGAAATAGAAGATAATGTTGGGCCTCTTGTTGCTGTCCATGTCTATTGGCCCTACAGGACCCTAAGCACACATATGAGGTACAGCACTTCCTACTGGGGAAGGCTTAGGGAAGAGACCGCCATGGAGGAGAAGCTTGGTTTTATGCCAGGGAGAGGAACAACTGACTTGGTCTTCACATTGAAATAGCTAATAGAGAAGCATTGAGAAAAACAGGTTTGCTAGTGGTTTTTATTGATTTGGGGAAGACTTATGACAGAGTACTACATCAAGAGGTCTGCAGGTGCATGAGAGAGAAAGGAGTACCAGAGAAGTATGTGAAGATTATCTAGGATATGCATAAGAAAGTAGGCACTTGGGTTAGAAGCAGTGTTGGGGTAACAGACACGATACCAGTTAGAGTACTCTGCACCAGGGATCTTCTATAGGTCCTTACCTCTTTGATCTGATTATGGATCTCACTGCTATCCCATAATGTCATGAGGCAGAAAGCCCTGTACAACCCCCTGCCAATCTCTTTCTAGCCAAGTGCCTCTCCAAATACACACACACACTACTCAAGTCCATAGGCTCAAACACCTTGAGGTGGTCTTTGCCTACGTTTTATTGATTGACATTTCTGTCTTTGTTGCATCTTTTGATCTTTTGATTCAGTGTTGTCATCTGTACTGTAATGTGTCCTTTGAAACACTGAAGCATTGTCTGATTACTCTTCTACTGTGATGATGATAAGTGTGTTGTGAACAGCTATTTGTCTTATCATTTGCCTTTTGATGTGCCCTCCATATTTCTGCTATAAGCACCGTGTCCTCAGCTTGAAATGTGATGTCTAAGGAGATGTAAATTCTTTGCGATAGAACTCACTCCGAGTAAAAGACACCGAATGTCTGATGTGTGGTGAGATCACAGCGGATTAAGCAATCTAAGCGATAACCAGGATTGGGTGAAAATTAAAGACACACTAAGCTCACAATAAAGAAACTGGCTACCAGAAGGGTAGGCCTGTGAAAGGAAAAAAAAACTTTAATTCAATTTTAAAAAAGAAAGGATAAAGTTTTAAAAATGACATATCACATGTGGATGTCATATGTCATCCTTTCGGTTTCTAAAGAAAATGGCAAATTTATCCAGTTAAGTTTAAATCTACAACACAATAAAGTCTGCAGAAAGTGAAGGGGTCTGAATACTTTCTGAATTCACTTTTCGAACTGAATTACTGAAATAAATTAACTTTTCGATAATATTCTAATTTATTGAGATGCACGTGTATATGCTGTGTATACTGTATATAGACACCCCTCTATTGCATATGTTGTGACAAATGTAGGTCCTTCCCCACACCTGCACGTTTTATCAGATTTTTTAAATTAGCTTTGCTGCTGCTTAACTGCACCTACATTGATCCTGATACAAGTCTCAGCTCTTATTTTAATAAAAATCTTTGTGCAGTAATTCCCACTTCCCTAAAATAAGAGGTCTTTCATGGTCTTTGCTGAGGATGTCCTGGTATTAGAAGCACTTCCACCATCACAATACACACACATCTATCTATCTATCTATCTATCTATCTATCTATCTATCTATCTATCTATCTATCTATCTATCTATCTATCTATCTATCTATCTATATTACCGTCAATGTATGAAATTAGGCATTGTGTAGAATGCCTGAGAAATCTACAGAAAGACGAAAATGAGACGTCAAAGTACAAAACGATTAAAATTTCAAACCTTTCCTAGGCAATGCTAAAAGGTAAATCGTATTTGTCATTCTGTATAATGTCCAGGTATTAAATACAATGCCTAGGGAAAGTATATAGCATATTAAAGTTACACAGACATTGCATGCTTTGCCTAAAAACATCCTGCATTCTATTGATTTCCTAGGCATTCTGTACAATACCTGCTTTTTACACATTGACGCTAACATATACAAATGAACGGACAACTTAATGAAATTCCAGAGGGAAATGTTTAATGGCTGTCACCCTGATTTAGGACACAAGGTGGCAGTAGTAGTTTGCTGCTGCCTCACTTGCTTCCAAAGAGTACTGTACAGTCCTTGAGCTCTTATGATGTTAAACCCAAGTGCAGCATGTGGAAAAAAATGAAACGATGAAAGCATTAGGGAGTCTGAAATTTGTTAAAGGGAAGCAAAAGAGCCCTTTGACTTCTAAAAGGAAAACCTGGTGTTAGGTCCATGTGGAAAGTTTAACAATAAGATTCAAATGATCATATGGGCCACTTTCATGGAGAGCAGAGGTTAGAGTTAATCAGAAAGGCTGATGATTGGGAACAGATCCAAGATACGGATGTTCAGACCTCAAAGAGTCAGAGCAAGGTTATGCCGATATTAATACCCTCAGATGGAAAAGAGAGAAGATCCGTAACATTAATCCTTGGAATGAGTGCTGCGGATTATGAAGACAGTCTATGAAGCATAAGGTTAAGGGCCAGTTTAGATGAAACCCTCAAATTCCTGTAGAGTATTAGTATGGTTAACGGCAGCAATTATTTTTACAGACTGCCAAACACCGAGTAAGGGATTAAGGAAATAAAAGGCAGTTTTTAGACTTGGAGATTCTTATGATTAAAAAAAAAAGTCTTGGCAAAATATGTAGTGAATTAAGATAGTGCCTTAGACTATTCAAAATACAAAATACTGGAGTCAAAATATATTTTTGGATGGACTTATGATCTGACATGTATTTCATTCATGTATTTAATGAACTCAGTTCATCCAGTTTTAAGACTTCAGAGTTTGACTCGGTGCCAGATGAAAAAAAAAAATCACCCCTGGACGGACGCCATTCTATAATCACAGATAGTAAGTTATACCGGGCCAATCCAAAGTCAAGAATTAAATCAGCCTGCATGTTTATTGTATTTGCAACTAAAAGTGAAGTAATTAGAGAAAAAGTGACCCAAACATACAGTATGGGGAAGTTGCACACTCCACCAAAGTCTGTGTTTATTTGTAGCTGCTCTATATGTTTTAATTTACTAGCACTTAAATAAATTGTCCATGATGCACATTAAATGTGTTTATGCTTAAATATACCAACTAGCATTTTAAACATTCCCCTTTAACAGCAAGTGAGGTTTCACTTTTGACCATCATTCATTCCTTAACTCTACCTGCTTTGTCCAGTTTAGGGTCACGGTGGTCAGAGGTGGTCTTGGCAGCATTAGTGCATCCTAATAGCCTTTTTTAAGGAGTACAATTTTCTGCTACCCCCTTTTTGGAAAGAATGCAGTTTTGATAATATCATAGAAGCACAAATGCAGCCTTGTTCTAGTTTGATGACAGGTCTGAACACGCACACACACACACACGCACGCACACACACACTCGCGCACACACACACACACACACGTAGCTAAACTGCCTGGAACAAATGGTACCTTTCTTAAAAAGATTTTTTTCAGGCCAAAATCTAAAATCATGCCAAGCTCTCTTGCATAAAGTAAATTGCCAGTGTTATAAAGATTGTTTTTAGAAATTACCATAATATTCTAGAAACCTAATTATTCCAATTCTGTGCCTATCCTAGCAGCACTGGGCTAAACAGAGCCAGCCATCACAGGGCCTGCCTATGCACACACCAACACCTACTCAATATGCAATCAACCATCAATCTTAGACTATGTTCACATTACCAGGCCGAAGTGACCCAAATCCAATTGTTTGTCGTAACGTGACACAAATCTGAGTGGGGCTATGTGGACACAGAAATCTGATCTTTTCAAATCAATTTGTGTTACTTTCATATGTGGTCCTAGCCAATTTGTGGCCATGTGACATAAATGAGAACAGTCAGATCAGAATTTGTGTATTTATTTGCTTATGCGCATGGGCTGTGCGTTGTTGTTATCAGCCAGCAGTGGCAAATCGGCAAAACAACTATTAAGGAGTGCTACAGCTGTGACAACAGTCATAGTCCCACCATTGTTTGTTGGCTCCTTTCTCGTGCCCCCACATTTCTGCATGCAGCAGTGCCAGCAATAACTGCAAAAACAGCAAAGGTTAGCTGTCTGGCTTCCTTCTTGACTTAAGCATGTATAGTTGACAAACTGTTTGCCATCCTCGAGGATAACATACAATGCATACATTAGGTACAAGCGTGTCCATTTTTTCGCTTTTAACATTGTGAGTCATGTCATGAATATGATGTTTTTTGTTCTTGGTGATGCAAATAACTTGTTCACAAACATATTGATGTGCACATGTCCGCCATTTTGGAGGACAGATGCATTCTCATTAAAATTATATACAGGTCACTTGTACTTATGAATGTGAACCATCAATGGGAATTGAGCATTGAGGTTTGTAATGTGAAGGTGTATTAATACCTTGTCACATATGATGATTTTTCCAATGATTTTAAGGCGTAGCCTTCATTTACATAACCTTTGTGAGTTGAAGGCAGTTGGCATTGCACTCCCAAGGAGCTGGTCAGGTAATGAGACATGAGACCAAGTGACTCACTCCAACTAGTCCACAATTCACTTTGACAAAATCCAGTAGGCTTGATTTTGTTTTCAGTCGTAGGGCTGGGCTCTGTGGGCATGAAAAGTGACAACAATGAATGCTCATCTGGAGGTACAATGCATATGAAGCAATGACACTGAATAATGAACATGGGTTTTCTGGACCTCACAAACAGAAGAGACAATCATCTGTCTGATGTCTCCTGTTTTACATACTTGTACGTAATGAAAAAAAGAAAAAAAAAGGTCAGAAATTGCTACTGAACCCGCCATGATTAACTCTTCACACAGTGCTGGCTGTCACAAAAGGGAGCAAACAGGACTGTGCTGGAAGGTAGGCACACAATTGTGTAAATCTGGTACACTTTATTAATCCCCAAGAAGAAACTGCCATTGTCACGTCAACCTTTAGAGGTCAGAACGCATGGTCAGCCATTGCACAGCACTCCTGGAACTATTTTAAATTTAAAGGCCTTGCTCAAGGATCCCTTCCCTCAGTAATGGGATTTGAACCGGCAACCTTCCAGGTACCAGTGCATATCCATCACTATGCCTTAGATGTGACATGTTCAGCACTTTTCAGTCATTTAAATTGACATGGTCTGGTGACATGCTCAGCCACCCAGTTGACATGTCTGACTTACCCAATGACTAGAAGTCATGTAATGTGACATTAGCTAACCAGCACATGTCTGGGGATGTGGGAGGCAAAATAAAGCATTCCCAGTAATAGCTAGACAAACATGGGTAGAACATATAGACTTCACGCAGTACAACGTGGGTTAGGTTCAAACCCAGGAAACTGAATATACGAAGCTGCAGTACTACTCACTTTGCTGCCATGTCACCCACCTTATTAAACAATCTGTTTGGATCCTTTTCAAATCAGTTTATTGTTATTTATCCCTTTTCAACAACATTGGGCTCAGAGCTCTTACACAGTGTAAGAGCCATTTGTTAGTTACTTAGATTATGTGGTAAATTAATAAGAAGCATTTTCTTAAATAAGTTATAATGAATGCCTATACCTGTATATTAGTGCATAGTCAATGGGAGATTCTATGATAACCCCAACAAGCTAAATTATATATGGAATATTTTAATTATTCCTTGTCCTTCTAACTACAGACTAGTTACAGTTTATGATCTACACTGAGGGCGGCACGGTGGCGCAGTGGTAGTGCTGCTGCTTCGCAGTTAGGAGACCCGGGTTCGCTTCCCGGGTCCTCCCTGCATGGAGTTTGCATGTTCTCTCCGTGTCTGCGGGGGTTTCCTCCAGTTACTCCGGTTTCCTCCCACAGTCCAAAGACATGCAAGTTAGGTCAATTGGCGATTCTAAATTGGCCCTAATGTGTGCTTGGTGTGTGTGTGTGTGTGTGTCTTGCAGTGGGTTGGTGCCCTGCCCGGGATTGGTTCCCTGCCTTGCGCTCTATGTTGGCTGGGATTGGCTCCAGCAGACCCCTATGACCCTGTGTTTGGATTCAGTGGGTTGTAAAATGGATGGATGGATCTACACTGAAGTTGATAAGGCATGGATGGCATACACAACGTACTGAATGCACTAAGTGAAGCCTGTGTAAGTTTGCCATTGAGAAATTACACAACCTTTAAGTATAGAAAGTAACTGAACTTTAACAAGTGAAAGTTAAGATTGTAATGAAACCTTTTTGCCTTTTATTCTGCATGTGTAATAACTGTTTTCTGAATTTTTGTGATTTGTTCCTTTTTAAATTTTCACTAAACTTTTTTAAAAGGAACTTTTTCGGACTGAGAAATTTCTTTTGTTACGTGTTTGACATAATGCTGGATGCTACCTTGCCAACTCAATAGCTGCTCGATTTTGGGAACCTGGAAAAGATGCAGCTACACACACAATTAACAAATTTGAAAAAGTAACAGAAAAATGTACAACTATAAAAAATTACACACAAATATCCAGTGAAATACACCGTAATCGTACAATACAATGCAATTGAAGTGAGACTAGCAGAGATTTGATTATTAAATTATATGACAGAATACAGGGGAAAAGCTTCCAATTAACAACATTGTTAAATAACATACCATGCAGGAGGGTCCTACAAGTAAGCAGATGGCCTTTGAGGATCCTAGACAGCGGTTCCCATCCTGTGGTACATGTATCCTCAGGGGTACGTGGCGGACAGGTTGTGGATACGTAAAAATAATATTGATAATGGCAGAAAACACCAAAAAAGGACAAATGACAAAATCGAGTCTATCATCAAGAAATTGGATTTTTGGGAATCATGTATCAATAAAGATCAGTGTGAAGTTTTTGAGACACTTCACAGTTTGTTATCCGAGAACGAGCTGAAATTGTCAAAAGTAGTAAAAAGTAGTATAATAGCTCACTAAAGGACTTAAGGTGTCGTTCAGACAGTATTTTCCAAAGCAAAATAGTGAAGATAACTGGATTTTAAATCCATTCAGCGAATTGTTTTTTCAGTTTCTGAAAAAGAAAAATTGATTGAACTTTCGACTGATTCTTCTTTACAATCTGATTTCAAAAAAAGAAATGTCATTGACTTCTGGGTAGCAGTGAAAGAAGAGTACCAAGAACTCAGTGATAAAGCAATAAAATATTTATTACCTTTCACGAATACAGAGCTTGTCGAAAGAGCATTCTCGACTTATGTATATATCAAGAGTAAATGTCGCAATAAGCTTGATGTAGCTCCTGATTTGAAGTTATATCTGTCTTCATTTGAACCTGATTTTTAAAAACTCGGATCCATGAAACAAGCTCAAGAATCGCATTAAAATTATTAAGAGCCACATTGGAAGACTTGTATATCAAGATGAATAATTGTTATGTACTTTCATCATAAGTTAATGTGGGTAAAAATTATTTTAATGGCTGTTTTTATTTGTTTTGATCTTATGTTAGGCTGCTATTATAAAAAATTGAAATAAATCGTAAAATGTAAAATCAAAAATTAAAGCCTATAAATCTCATTAGGTTAACTTGAGTCATTTGATTATTTAGGGGGTGGCACGGTGGTGCAGTGGTAGAGCTGCTGTCTCGCAGTTAGGAGACCTGGGTTCGCTTCCCGGGTCCTCCCTGCGTGGAGTTTGCATGTTCTCCCCGTGTCTGCGTGGGTTTCCTCCGGGTGCTCCGGTTTCTTCCCACAGTCCAAAGACAGGTACATTAATTTAGGTGCATTGGCGATCCTAAATTGTCCCTAGTGTGTGCTTGGTGTGTGTGTGCCTTGCAGTGGGCTGGCGCCTTGCCTGGGATTTGTTCCTGCCTTGCACCCTGTACTGGCTGGGATTGGCTCCAACAGAGACCAGTGACCCTGTGTTAGGATATAGCGGGTTGGAAAATGACTGACTGATATGACTGACTGATTATTTAGGGATGGGTGGGGGTAATGAAGAAAGGGAGTACTCATAATTGAAAAGCCTAATCAAGGGGTACGAGAGAGAAAAAAGGTTGGGAACCTAGTACCTAGAACATCAGATTGCCAAAGCATAGCATGAAGATCTGGTGCTGTGTGTATCTTTCAGTATCTATGGATCCTGAAACCACAAAGGTTGAGAACACTGCCAGATTTCTATGCCACGTATGTTAAAAAAAAACAAAAACTAGTACTGCAAATGGATATTGTGATGGACGACCGGCTACAGACTCCGGTCACCACCCCCAGGCCGCCAGGAGGAGCCCTCCGGACAGCATGATCGTGCCCCGAGTTCCAGCAGGGCCTCATGGACTTTGTAGTTTGTATACACAGCCCTGCTGGATACCTTGGGGCCACCGGGAGTCACTGTAGGGGGGCTAGTGGGCTCTTATGTGCCCTATAACCCGGGAGTGCGTCATCATCATGTGACAGGAAGGAACGACGTGCTCCCGGGCTGAAGAAAAGGACTGTTTACCCTGACCCGTAGGGAATAAGGACTTGTGGGTTTGGATGGGAACCACTTCCGGGTCAGGGGATATAAAAGGAAAAGCCCAGACACTGAGCTGAGCTGGGAGGTAGGAGGGCGAAGTGTCTGGGCGAGGAGGAGTATTGAGTATTTGAGAAAGAGTTGATTGTGTTTATATGAGTGTGGAGTGGAGGGTGCTTTGTGCACATTATTGTGACAAAAATAAAGAGTCTTGGACTTTTATCCAGTGTCTGGAGTGGTACCTGAGGGTGTTAGAGGTGGCTCCACGCCTCTACTGCTACAATATAAAATACTGATCACTGTGGGCTGGCAACACAACACCACATGGCTAATTATTCATGCAAATTAACTTTAACTAATTAACTAATTAACTGTATCATGGTGTTCTTGTTGCAGAATTTCTTTTAAAGAAACAACTGGGATCTAGTGCACTAATTCCTTTCATAACATTGAATACTTCAGTCACGTCCCCTCTTAATCTGTGCTCGCTTAAAATGAAATGTTCAACTCCTTCAGTTCTTCCTTATAGCTCAGATGTCTTATTCCTGCATTCAGCCTAGTCCTCTGGCCTTTCTCTAGTGCTGCTATGTGTTTTTTTTATATGTAGGCCAAAACTGTACACACTGCTCCAGAGGAGACCTCACTGGGGTGTTATATAACTTAAGCATAACCTCCATTGACTAGTACTCCACACATTATAATATAACCTAACATCTTACTAGCTTTCTTGATTGCTTCTGCACATTGTTAGATATGGATAGTGATGAGTCCACTATGACTCCTAGATCCTTCTCATAAGGTGAAGTTTCAACTTTCAGACCTCCCATTGTGTATTCAAAGCTAACATTTTTACTTCCTACACAAAATACTTTACATTTACTTACATTAAATTTCATCTGCCACAAATATGCCCAAGTCTGTATGCTATCCAAGTCCCTTTGTTACAATTTAGCTGATTCTACATTATGTGATCTTCCACCTAGTTTTGTATTGTCTGTAAACTTAACCAGTTCATCAATTATATTTTTGCCAAGATCATTTATACACAGTACATTAAAAAGGGCAATGGCCCCAGAACCGGTCCCTGAGGGACACCACTTTTAACTTCATGTGCCTGGCTGTTCTTCAGAACCTTCTAACTGTTCTCTAAAAGTGTATTTCACTTACAGGGTCATAGTGAGTTGGAGGCTATCCTGGCATCGTTTGGGCATAAACCAGGAATCATCCCTGGACAAGTCCCACTTCATCACACACCCACATTCATTCAAGCTGGACCAAACAATGGTCATTAATCAATCTAACAACCAAGTCCTCATTTCAAGCTTCATTAGAGTAAACTGTATGGGACAGTACCAGTTTAAATAGTGGCTACTTTCCAAAATGTTAAGTAGAATCGGAACACAGTAAAATTGTCCTTCATTAATACTGTATGCCTAGGAAAAAGGTAAAATTTGATTAAACATTATTCCAATAAATTTACCAAGCCACATAATCAGGTTCAGAGTCACAGGTGTCAGAATCTATCCTGGCATTATTCAACATGAAGAGGAAACTAGCTCATCTCAAGGCACACCAGCACACACAACCACACTCACCCCAATTAGAAGCCACAAATTCAACCAATATGTCATGATGTAATACAAGGATGGGATGGGGCCTTCCATACCAGGCCAGGAGTTCTTGAAGAATGGTTGGATCAAATGAATGGTGGGGCATCTCAGCTGATATGGGTCATGCCCCCTTTAAAGGTTGTGAGGCTGTCATAGTGGAAGGGCAAAGAGAGAGAGACTGCCTCCTGGGACCACGTCTTCCCCCAGTACGCTGGGCAACAACATCCCTCTGTTTGAGCTCCCATTTACATACCCTCAGGGCAGCATGGCAGCTGTGGTCCCAATGGGCAATCATGTTCGAGTACTCGGGTGTCACCAGGGGACGCTGTCAGGAAGACAATCTTCAGTCCTAGAAAAGGTCCGCTTGAACTGGAATTTCTTTTAGGTGGCAGTCTTGTTGCACCTGAAGTTCTCCCAGATACAGGTTGAAAAAGAACTGCTCTGCCTCCCCCCTGTATCACAGTCAAGTCTCACCTGGGAGGAGTGGACGAGAAGAGAAGAATTATATTGTGTGACTTATGAAAAAGAAGAAGCCTATATAAGATATTTGGTAAAAATAAAAGGTAATTTGAGTTGTGCCATGCAGTTGTTTGTGTACTCTGAGGCGCCCCCTACAGGTCACAATGTACACTTATGGCATTTGGGAAAAAAGTCAACAGAAAATCCAGGCAGAAAATGTGCAAACTCTAAAGAGACAGTGACAAACCTGGGATTTGAGGTCAGTACAGCAGAAATATCCATTGTGCCACCAGAAATAGCATCCATATACTGAAGTTACTATCAGCATAATAAAATTAATTTATCAAGTTAATTGTCTAAAGTTTTAACATTTTTTATTCCTAACATTAATCTTTCTATAATGGCCATTCTGTTTAGACTTTAAACAATACTAAGGTATGAGCACAGACAATACAAAGCTGGTGATCAACCCATACATCATGTAACACAGTTAAACTGAGGCTAGGGATCTGCACTAGCAATCGGAAGGTTGCCGGTTCGAATCCCGTAAATCCCGTAAATGCCAATAGGGACTCTGCTCTGTTGGGCCCTTCAGCAAGGTCCTTAACCTGCAATTGCTGAGCGCTTTGAGTAGTGAGAAAAGCGCTATATAAATGCAAAAAATTATTAAAATTAGTATTTATTTTAAAACAAATATAAACATAAGAACAACGTGAAAAGTCTGAAAACACCATGTGTCACCATGCGCACTCCTGCATATTCATTTCAATAGCTTTTGCACATCCGTTTTCCAAACCCCACACAAATCTCTTAACAAATGCTTAAACTGTAATATACATGTTCTTAGCCATGGACAACATGTTGAATAGAAAACTATGTTTATATAGTAATGATACAGCATCCCAGCCTAATCCTGACTTAATCTCTATCAACTAACGTATTGCAGAGTGATACCCCATCAGCTATGAACTCCAAGGCCAGACATCATGAAAGTGGATATCCTAAAGCTGCAGCTCGTGAGAACAAGAGAGTGATATCATGAAAGTCTGTCAAGAATCGAGCTGTAGAAAGGATTCCAGATGAACCGATCTCAGTTGGCCAGGAACGCCAATGGCTTTCCATCTGTTCGGCATCCGTAATGCATTATGCTGGCCTAGTCCACGTAAAACGTAATGTTAAGTTCTCAATCTCAGGCTAATTCCATATAAATTCTTAAGGGCTTATTTCACCTTGAGGTCAGTAGAAAATGGAAACAGATGTAACATTCCTGGACTAGGTTATTTTTGTTGTCCATCCGGTCAAAAAATAAGCAAATTCTGAAAAGTGTTTCTATTGTATACTTGACTTTGTAGCATATGTAAGGATACGGACTTGATAGCTGTAGGTCCTGGGTTAATATCTGACATCTGGCAAGCTGTTTGACCCCGATCAAGCCACTTAACCCTTATCCTCCAACAGCTCCAATTTCCAAAATATGTACTATATATCATCTGTGGGTTTAATGTCAGATCTGTAGGGTTTGTGATCACCATGAAAGGGGCTATACAAAATTAAGATTGACAGACACTTGAGATTCTAAAGATTTGCTTTGGCAAAAGGGTCATAAAAAACAAATTACGTGTCAGTGTCAAGGAGCACATGTCCAAAGGGTTTGTTCAAAGTGTGCCCCCTTCTGCTAATTCACGATTTAGTGGAAATGATATAATTAAAGTGTGTTAAGAGTTTATTCTTTGCATGCCGAGTACTAAACCCATGACAAACATTAACAATGCTCTCTTACTTCTCCTTAATAATAGTTTACTATTTCATAAGGTATGATAAAAAGCAGCTGCGTAATACCTTGTGTATGTATTTAAATTATACACAGCACGGGCAGGTTCACTTTAGTATCTCGGCGTGTGTAAATGTAACCTTTATCTAACTCTGGAATTTAAGAGACATTGTCTAGAGAGCGCCTCTCTTATAATTACTGAAATAAAGCACTAATTTGAATTTTTAAGTACTGTTTTACTTTATCTGAGGCTTGCCTGATCTTTGTTTATTGCTATTTTTAATTCTATTCACTTTTCACCAATTCTCTTGTTTTATGTTTGCTTAACACCCAGCTCCCAGAGGAGGTCTGTTGGCTGAAATGAAAATATTTCCTGCTAACTTGTGCCCATGCTTAACTGTAATGACTATTTTTAAGATCCTGCATGGTGGAGTGGTTAAATTCTTGTTAATACTTATAAAATGAACCATCAGATGTACAAGGGATGTTGTATAATACAGGAATGAGCCAGGATTTGACAATATCACTGAACATACTGTAAAGGTGTTTAACATCATTCATCCATGAATCCTTTTTAAATCTTAGTTAATCCAGTTCAGAGTCACTGGGACCAGGCCTATCCCAGCAGAACTAAACTTGTATGAGGTGCCTGCTGAGTTATTAAATGGAGTCTGCATATTCTCCTTATGTCCATAAAGGATTTCTCCAGGTATGTCATCACAAAAACATCCAGTTGATTAGTGTCTCTAAAAAATGATAAATGTGTGCCCTGTGATTACCTCCTGTCCCTTTCTCTGTCTGTTGGTGCCATCTTAGGGACTGAGTATGGCATATCTCCATCTGTCTTTCTCAGTGTGTATCATCTGTTCTCTGTTAAGTCCTGTCCTGTTTCTTATATTACTCAGGATGTTCTTGTCTTTCCTGTTGCTCATTTTTCTTCTATAATGTATTGTAATATTGTAGTGGTGCCACAAAGGTTCTTTCATTTATTTATAGGTATATCCTGTTTGCTGTTTGTTGAATGTTAATAACAACTCTATTTGTAAATATGGGGTCTGTGTCTTTAAACAGGTATTCACAGATGCCGAGGAGCTTTTAGGATTTGTAGTTTTGGGGTTTGTAGGCACTTTACACATTAAACTGGAAGAGAAGGATGTGGCGGGACTTTTTGATTTGTTCATTTTTTGATCGACTTCATCGTCAACAGCAACCAAACTCCTTTATCAAGTGAACGTTCGGGGTGGAGAGGGATTATGCATGGTGTGGTGGATATACCAGCTAGCATATTGTGCAGGGCAGGAACAAACCCTGGACAGGCACCAGTCCATCGTAAGGTAAACACACATTAACCTGCATGTCTTTGGACACTAGGAGAAACAACAGCACCTGTAGGAATCCCATGCAGACACCGGGAGAACATGCAAACTCCATGGAAGTAGGACCCAGGGTGCAAACCCAGTCATGTGGTATCTTCCACAGTTGTGTACTGTATAATGTTGAAAATCTTTGTAAGTGATTCAATAGCAATACTATTTAGGAGTATCATAAATTCAGAGAGAATATTATCTGGGCCAGGTGTCTTTCCCTCAGTGCTCATTTTTATAACTTTCTCAACTTCTATTGTTAATATTTTTTGACCTTTGTGGATGTGTATATTTCTTGTCTGATCTTCTTGTCTATTACAGATAATATGTTCTTTGATGTAGTTTTTCTGGTCTACTTTCTGGTCTTACTTCTCCTCTATTATTAGTTATTTTTGACTATCTGTTAAGGTAATGTATAAATATTAGGACTAGGAAATACAGATCCAAGGGAACCACACTGTACTTGCACTGAAATGTAATTATGGTGTTATGTTATGGTATAAGCACTGGTATAGGGGTCACTCCCAGAACCCCATGAGGCAAGGGGTTCTAGGGGCAGATCTACACAAAGTCAACCACAAAAATATATATTAATGTTTGAAAACAGAAATATTTTGATGATTTTTAGGCTAAACAAAACATTATGAAGCTGAAGTGTTATGTCCCACGACATTATTAGTTACTCAGAGCTCACTGCTAAGTTTGGTTGAAAATACTGTAAGTAAATACAGAGAGCTCTTCACAAACTGCACTGGAAAGAAGTCACAAAAGTTTTGAGAATAACACAAGTATTGATTTTCACAAAGTCTCCTGCTTCAGTGTTTTTAAATCTTTTTGTCAGATGTTTCTATGGTATACTGAAGCATAATTACAAGCCTTTCATAAGTTTCAAAGGCTTTTATTGACAATTACATTAAGTTTATGCAAAGAATCAATATCTGCAGTGCTGGCCCTTCTTTCTTTTTCAAGACCTCTGCAATTTGCCCTGGCATGCTGTCATCAACTTCTGGGCCAGATTCTGACTGATGGCAGCCCATTCTTGTATAATCAATGCTTGGAGTTTGTCAGAATTTGTGCCTTTTTTGTTTGTCCACCCGCCTCTTGAGGACTGACCACACGTTCTCAATGGGATTAAGGTCTGGGAAGTTTCTTGGACATAGACCCCAAATTTCGATGTTTTCTTCCCCGAGCCACTTAGTTATGAGTTTTGCCTTATGGCACGGCGCTCCATCATGCTGGAAAAGGCATTGTTCATCACCAAACTATTCTCTGATGGTTGGAAGAAGTTGAATTTTGTCTAGATTCCACTGCCTGTGTTGTCTTCATTTGTGGTAGTCATCAACTTCCAGGAAGAAGTGGAATACATTGATGAAGGTGATTTGACATTTCTCCATGGCAGTCCAGTGCTGACACTAATGTTTAGGACTAACACTATGATGGTGATGTCAAGTAGTCAAAGGCAGGTATCAAATCAAGATGTCTACGTTCATTCTACTATTACTACTAATGGTAATACAGTAAGCGAATTCTGTATTTTGGATTCCCACCTCTTAGTTATGATATTGTGTAAACTAATAATAAGATTTCAGTAATATTGTTGCGGTGGCTCTTTCAAATTCAACCTCAAGTACGAATTAATGGTTACTGGCACCATTCCTGCAACATGCATTTTGATAGGTCATGTTGCTCACCTGCTTTATAAAAAGCAATCTTTCATGTTTTATTAAAATAGCTCAGCCGTTTGTTTTATTGACTAACAATTCAGTGAACCATTATTGGTATGCCGTAGTGCCAGCACAAACTTTCCAAGGTAACCAACTGCGTCCTGGTTATTTGCATTTTATGGTGAGCCCATTTCACCACACATGTAGATTTAATCATTTTTAGTTCTTTCATGAGAAGTTAAAATCTTGACAGAGGAGTTGTGATGAGGGAAACAATTTGTGTGAAATTGAATTTGTAATGAAACTGCTACTTTTACTGTGCAAAACAAAATTGTGAAACAAATTGTGCTTTGCCACAAGTGGAATTATTTTTATCTCATCTGCAACATTTTTTTCCATGTGCATTTCCAAAAGCATGGCAAAATGTATTTTGGTGCAGAACAATGAAAAAGAGTACACCTAGTAAGAACTTACCTGCAAATAAATTGGATATGCTTCTCTGCTACTTAAATCTACTGGAGTGGGTATGTGGCCACCAGTGAGTCTCTGGAAGGATCCTGTATTGGATCAGCTTAGTAAGTTAGACAAAAGAAGTGCAAATGAGAAGTCCTGTTATGTTTGGATGTGTTTAATTTTTTTTCATATGTCTACATGTCTTTTTACGAGATACTGTATAGCACTCGATTTGGGGGTGTCTTGAACACTACATTCTGAATTGAATGTTAGTTTTTTGAATTGAAGCTTACTCTTGTTTAGTTAATTTTTTTTTGTCATTTTTGCTGCCATTTTGTCTGTTTTTGAACGGTGATGTTTTGTTTTTCCATCAATTGCACAGCTTTCCATGTTGTTATGGGTGTGTCCTTAGAGGTTGTGACCTTTGCTTAACGATGTGATGGGTTAAAATGTTGACCTTGGAAGCACTTCCCTATCTGAGTTTGCCGATTCAAAACCCCTTTTTGTTCAACATCCTTTTTTTCAAAATATCCTCTTTGCTTAAGTCCTTTCTATATTTTTGACTCATGTCAGTATCTTAGGCCTCGATTTTAACTCTTGGTTTGGGAGGTTGATCTCCTAGTTTTGACCTTTATTTTGTTTTGTCCATGCCTTTTCTCCTGGTTTGTCCCAAAAATCCTTCTTTGCAGCTTTGAAGTGGATCCGGCAGCATGAATGTGTAGGCAAGTTATGGAAGAGTGTGTGAAGGCGCATGAAAGGATTTGTGGAAAATCTGAGAGACAGCAGAGTGCAGGAAGATTTTGGATGAGTGACTCTTAGGCAGCAGTACTCCATGCTTTTCATAGCATAGCGTTTAAAAAAGAAAACTTACTTTTTTAAAGTTTTTTTATTTTAAAGTTGCAAAATCACTTTCAAAACAAATATGGTCAATTTTGCTAAACCGTATATGAAATTAAACTGCTGTTTCGCACATCATTACTGTAGAGATCAAGGAGCCCACATTTGAATTCAACTTTGTCTCTGATGATTCTTTGTGAAGAAACATAGAAGTATTGGACGGCAAAAGTGAACTTTACATGCACACCCACCATGTACAGTTTGTTTTTGTTGACACACAAGTTGCTTCGCAACTATACCTGATGGAAGTCACATTACGGAGGTGTGTATTTCAACCCTTGCTTGATCCCCTCCTATAGGTCATTTTCATGTTATCTTTGCTTTTTGGATTTACATATTATTTTCTGTCACTCTTGGAACAGTTGTTTGTGGTAAAGTGCTTAGCATAGCTACTTCAAATTTACTAGGACCTGTCATGTCTTCCTGGTTACAGCCTTGTAATGTCTGAACTTTCTTCATGTGTATGTTAGTTAACACTGGCTTAGTTCACTTCTTGTGTCTAATTTGCTGGTATAACCTGTGGCATCTTCAGAATTCTAATGGATAGCCTTGGTCCAGGAAATTAATGGTAGGATGCCTTCCTTGTAACCCATTGTTGCTTACAGCATTTTTCTGACTTTTAACCTGCCTAATTCAATTTTTTTGCTCTTATCTATCTTAATTCCACCTTGGTCCTGTGCCCACCTGAGGATCATATCCAAGCTACATACTTGAATCGGAACATTAAAAGACCCGTAACAGTAAATGCTTTACTTTACTGATGAAAGGATTTCATCTCTGATCTGTTGCCATAACCCATCAGCAGGGTTTAGACAGAAATTCCTGCCTTGAAGGTAAGGATTCAGCATGAGGGTTTGACGCCCACTGACAACAGTACACTAAAACTTCTAGATAGTCAGAAGTCTAGAGCAGCAAGATCTCACATGTTGCCCTTTATTATAGTTCCTATAAAAAGTATTCACATTTTCTTGTTATACAACATTGAATCACAGTGGATTTCATGAGGATTTTTTGACAATGACCAAAAGAAAAAGACACTTAATGTCAAAGGGAAAACAGATCTCTGCAAAATGTAAAATAATTACATATATAAAACCTAAAATAACTAATTGCACTTGTGTTCTCCCCCTTCAAGTCAATATTTATTAGATGCACCCTTGACAGCCATGTCAGCCATGAGTCTGTGTGCACAGGTTTCTATCTACTAACTTTGCACATCTGGACACTACAATTTTTCTCTCTTCTTCTTTGTAAACTGTGCAAACTCTGAAAGGATGCATGTTAATTGTAAGGGAAAATCCTGTATATGTGTCACAACTGTAACCAAGTACAATAAATCCTCAGTTTTCTGTTCCTTGTGGAATTGCTTATTGCTATTACAAAAGCATAAACCATTTCATGACACACAGTCTAATCCCAACTATTTATGTTCATGTACAGCAGAAAACAAATATTCCGAGATGCCTATTGCATAATAGGGAAACGTGAAATTGAGCAATAACAGGTCTGCAATGGCTTTAGATGTCCAGGGCAACACGTGCGACACACCGAATTAATCAAACCGCTGAACCCCATTTTTGATGGGGACTGGGGTTTGCAATTGTTCTCCATGAAAGTGGAATTCCCAGTAAGAGCAAGTCATAAGCTTGCCCTTATTAAGTCCTTGCTCCTTGTTTGCACCGCCCTTCACTGCTACTGATTGTATGGTTTATTGAGGTTCTTGGATCAGTCCTGCTGCTGTGGAGAAGTGTGTAAAAGATGATCAGATTTAACTATAGAGAAAGTAAAAGTGGTAACAAGGATTCCATAGATGAACCCACAGAAGGAACATTCCTGAATCTCGAATACCAGTGCGCCCTCCAACTAGAAAATAGCCAGATTTTTTCCAAAGGATAAATACTTCATTATCTGCGGTTTCCTTATTTGTGGGGATTTTCAGTAACCTAACCCCTGCAAATAACAAGAATTACTGCATTTATTATTCTAAGAGATTCAAAATTCACTTATTTATTCATTTAAAATTCAGATCTGATCTGTTTTTGAATAAGATATTTACTGATGTGTACTTTACAAATTAAAATGTGATCTTTAAAAATGAGTATATATACATAACATATTGTAATGGTCTGGGAAAGAAAATGCCACTGAGGCAGTGTGTTCTAAAAATTAAATAAAGGGGCTGCACGGAGTGCTGTGTAGAGGGGAGGGCAGAAGAGACACAACTGCCACTCTTAATAAGCAGCCTCTGGGGTGCTGGGGTAGGAGGGACTTTGGAAAGGAAGTTCTGTCAGAGAGTGTGTTTGACTCAGTCTTGTGGGGTGATTTTTGTTCAATGCCTGTTTCTTTGTCCTGACTGCATTGTTTTTGGCCAGTTAAGTCAGAAGAAAAGAAATTAAACCATTGTTTTGGTTTTTTTTTTTGGACAATTACCACCATTTGCTTGTGAGGTTTATTTGCCTGCCTGGGAAAGGATACTAGAATATTTAAAAGAATTCCTTTAGATTACAAGTAAACAAAAATATTTTGTGCTGTTCTGCTACCCCTTTTAATGCAGTAAATGTTTTGCATACTTTTTTGAGTCATTTTAGATGGAAATCTCAGTTGAGTTACAATAAATTCTATTACATTGCGACCTCTTGCAGCTACTTGTAGAAAAACGAACATCTCCAAAGAATCATCTGCGTCAGCTTTCTATTTCTTCTCCCATCATATTGGGTCTCTGCAGGGCAGCATATGGCTTTTAGGATTGGGCATCAAATAGCGAGTGACAGGTGATGAAGCCATCTTTCATCATTCTTCCTCAAGGGAGCTCCATGTCTGGTTAATGCCACCTCTGGGAGGTCTATGCTGGATCAGCCAGGAAATTCTGTCTTTGACTGAAACCTCGGAGGAGCTGGCTCATTTGTAGCTTTGGTAATAAGTTATCCATAGGGAGACTGAGTGTGTCAGTGTCTGCACTGTAGTAATAATAGGAATATAACTCCAGTAAATCCAGATAGATGTAAATTTGTTGTTACCTGTGCCCAATATTATATTGAGAGAAATCCAATGCTAAATATATATAATAAATATATGTCCTTGGCTTGCATATTGCTCCTGTCACTCTCTGCTGTGTGCAGTTTACATGTTCTCCAAGTGTCTCTGTAGGTTTTTGTTCTTGTATCCTAAAGATAAGTACATTAGGTTCTTTGAAGATTCAGATAGATAGATAGATAGATAGATAGATAGATAGATAGATAGATAGATAGATAGATAGATAGATAGATAGATAGATAGATAGATAGATAGATAGATAGATAGATAGATAGATAGATAGATAGATAGATAGATAGATAGATAGATAGATAGATAGATAGATAGATAGATACTTTATTAATCCCAAGGGGAAATTCACATACTCCAGCAGCAGCATACTGATACAAAAACAATAATAAATTAAAGATTGATAATAATGCAGGTAAAAACAGACAATAACTTTGAATAATGTTAACGTTTACCCCCCCGGGTGGAACTGAAAAGTCGAATAGTGTGGGGGAGGAACGATCTCCTCAGCCTGTCAGTGGAGCAGGACAGTGACCACAGTCTGTCGCTGAAGCTGCTCTTCTCTCTGGAGATGATACTGTTTAGTGAATGAATGGGATTCTCCATAATTGATAGGAGCCTGCTGAGCGCCCATCATTCTGCCACAGATGTCAAACTGTCCAGCTCCATGCCTACAATAGAGCCTGCTTTCCTCACCAGTTTGTCCGGGCGTGAGGCGTCCTTCTTTTTAATGCTGCCTCCCTAGCACACCACGGCGTAGAAGAGGGCACACGCCACAAATGTCTGATAGAACATCTGTAGCATCTTATTTATTTATTTATTTTTTTTTTAATATTTTTATTTTATTAATTTTCATTGTAATCATTCCATACAAACAGATCAATTTATAACCCAACAAATTTGAAAACAAATCAAACCCCACCCCCATCTTATTGCAGATGTTGAAGGACGCCAGTCTTCTAATGAAGTATAGCCGGCTCTGTCCTTTCTTGCACAGAGAATCAGTATTGGCAGTCCAGTCCAATTTATCATCCAGCTGCACTCCCAGGTATTTATAGGTCTGCACCCTCTGCACACAGTCACCTCTGATGATCACGGGGTCTATGAGGGGTCTAGGCCTCCTAAAATCCACCACCAGCTCCTTGGTTTTGCTGGTGTTCAAGTGTAGGTGGTTTGAGTCGCACCATTTAACAAAGTCCTTGATTAGGTCCCTATACTCCTCCTCCAGCCCATTCCTGATGCAGCCCACGATAGCAGTGTCATCAGCGAACTTTTGCACATGACAGGACTCCGAGTTGTATTGGAAGTCCGATGTATATAGGCTGAACAGGACCGGAGAAAGTACAGTCCCCTGCGGCACTCCTGTGTTGCTGACCACAATGTCAGACCTGCAGTTCCCGAGACGCACATACTGAGGTCTGTTTGTAAGATAGTCCTTGATCCATGCCACCAGGTATGAATCTACTCCCATCTCTGTCAGCTTGTCCCTAAGGAGCAGAGGTTGGATTGTGTTGAAGGCACTAGAGAAGTCCAGAAACATAATTGTTACAGCACCACTGCCTCTGTCCAAGTGGGAGAAGGATCGGTGTAGCATATAGATGATGGCATCCTCCGCTCCCACCTTCTCCTGGTATGCAAACTGCAGAGGGTCGAGGGCGTGGCATACCTGTGGCCAGTTAGATATTGGGCATTTGGGTGAGTGGGTCCTATGATATTACTGGAGCCCCAAGTAGATGGGCTTTGACCACTCACAAAATGGCATAGGATTAAATTGATTTGAGAATGATAATTTATATGACATGGAATTTCAATTTTTGTCACACAACAGTAGCAAAAAAAATTTGACAATTCAATTATGCTTACAGGTAGAATAATATTTGAGCATTTCATGGTGGCATTACCATCCTCAAAGGTCAAGCTTAGATAGATAGGATGGCACTGATGTTGATGTCAAGGCAGGGACCGACACAGCTAGGGCGGCCTTCACCCAGCTCAAGAACAGCTGGAGCTCAAAAGAGTTATCACAGCACATTATGATCTGGCTGTTCACTTCCAATGTCAAGTCAGTTCTGTACAATGCAGAGAATTGTAGGACAACAAAGACAATCATCAGGAAAGCTCAGACATTTATTAATTGCTGGCCTGAAGTCACCAGTAATACTGATTTATTCAAGACAACACATGAGATACCAGCAGAAAAAGATTTATGAAAAAAAAGGATAGAGATGAATAGGACACACTCTGTGTAAGTCAAATTCCAGCATTACTAGGCAATCACTATTGTAGAATCCCCAGGGAAAGAGCTTTCCAACAAGCACCTGGCAAATCTGAAACTAAAAAGATGAACTTCATCGGGGGACAACTTGAAAAGCTGGCCCAGGACAGAGGAATTGGTGAACTACTGTTGGCAGCCTATGCCCTGGGACGAGCGATGCGCCAAAGTACGCACGTAAGTATTGTTGCCTCTCTTCTTCAATGGTTAGTGTGTCAGTTGTAGCCCACTCACTGTCTGTGTGGAGTCTACAGGTTTTTTTTTTTCTTCAGGTCCTTTGATTTCTTCCTACCTTGCAAAGATAAGCTCTCAGGGAAATTGGTGATTCTGAAATGCTTTACAGCTACTTCTGCCACCTACTACTTTGTAACCTTACAAAAACAGAGAGGCTTTCTGACCTGACCAGTGAGATTTGACTCAATGTTTTATCTATCCATCCATCCATTTGCTGAGCTACTACAAAGGTAGTAAGATGGCTTAGCAAATTCTGGCATCATTTGGTAGGAACAAGCGCAGCATGGCATTCTGTTGAATGATATTTTCATGCAGACATCCAAATGATTTAGAGACACCAATCAACATAATGTGTATCTTGGAAAGTGGGAGGAACCTGGCACACCTGGAAAAACCCCATATGGTGAACATCATGACAAGAATGCGCGTCACTCATACAGTGCCCAATCTAAAATATGAATCAGGTACCTTTGGTGATTACATTACACAAATAAGAATTTTGCTGTGCCGTGTACACATAACAATAATGACCCTATAAATCTGCAACCCTGATAAGTAGCAGCACTAAGGATGGTTTCATTGTTCTTCCTCCCCCATGTTGTAGTGATTTCAGTTTCATTCTTTCTTTTTGTGGTTTCCAAGTTTTGTGTGAGTTTTATTCTCTCTAACTTCACAATCAATTAATTATTTCCTTATTTATACTATCTTTTTCTGCTTTTTACTTAGTTACTGAGAGTCTGAGCATATCTGGAAAAATAAAGGCTAAGTGGGCAGAATGGTGATGCAGTGGTTAGAAGTTCCTTGGTTCATATTCAGTTTGCACATTCTCTTCATTACTACTTTGATTTTTCTCCACTGCACACCATTTTAGGATTAATTGGATACTCTAAATTTACCACACATACTGTAGATGAATTTCAGTGTGAGAGAAACACATATGAAAATTTGTAGCTAAAGCAAAGTCCATCTGTTCACACCTGCATTAGTGTGCATCAGGATGAGCTGGCAACTCCTTCACAGATGTGAGTCTGTCATCAGGATGGAGAAAGATGGCAATGGTGGATGACTGAAGGGGCAGGTCCATGAGTCCCAGGACCAAATGTGATGCCATATGCCTTCTGAATGTTAATCACTACATCTGCAGAGAGAAGAATAGGAGAAAAGTTACAAGGCAGTGCCAAAACATGGCTCAGAGTGGAATTACAAGTCAACAAGCCCTGAAGTTGTCTCTGAGGTACGTGTGTGTGACAGCAGATACATGTGAGCAGACACTGAAGTGAGATTTTAACATCAGGCGTAAATGTAAGCTGGTTAAATTATTTGTGGACACAATCTATGTATGAAATGTGCATTTAAGGGGATCTTTGATAAAACTACATAGTTGTTCCTGTTATTCCCTCCAGAGGACCACATGGTATCTGCTAGAATCTCTTAAAACATATATGAACGAGCATCATCTCCAGCTCAGCCTGGCAAAGAGTGACCAGCTTGTTATCCAAGCTCATCCACCTATTCTGCATCCTATATCTGTTCAGCTCAGCACACAATTACTAACACCAGCCAAGTCTGTATGTAACCTTGGGGTGGTGATCAATGATCATCTGTCTATCACTGACCATATAGCAACAGTCTCTCAATCTTGCAGATGCACTCTGTAATATCCACAAAATCATATCATATCTGATGGAGTATGCAGTACATCTCATGGTTCAGGCTTTGTGCTTTTCATATCTGAACTACTGCAACTCTCTGATGGCAGGTGTACTGGCATGTGGCACCAAGACTCTGCAGATGACTTAAAAATGCAGCAGCATTTTCAGGTGTTCAGCCAGCCAAGCCACAGCCACACATGTCACTGCTCTTTTCAGATCATTATGCAGTATTGGCTCCCTGTATCAGTACATATTAAGTTCATATCCTTGATGCTTGCCTACAGAGTAGTCAAAGGGTCAGCGCCTATGTACTGTATATGGACACATGTGTGAGGTCCTACGCTCCTTCTTGACCACTCAGATCTGCTGATGAGTGGAGTCTGGTGCTGCCACCTTTGCATGCCATCACATAGCTGGTTGAACAATCTGCCCATCTACACTTGAAATTCTGATTTCCTTAATGTGTTTAAGAAGCATTTGAAGACTTTTGTTTAGTGATTTTCTGTCTAACAGAATTTCACAGGCAGTAGGACGTGGTAGCATTGAAGATAGGCTGCAGCCAGGCTCGAATAATACCCCACCTGCCACCACTGCTCTGATGATATCTCTCGATTCACAGTGGCAACATCACAAGTGTATCACAGCCAGTTCTGGACATCCTCCACAACACTCACTCTGATGACCATGCTTCACTCACCAAGGAGGAAAATCATTTAATCATCGAATGCTGCAGTGATCATGTGGAACACCCCAACTTTGCCGATCATGCTCCACCAAATGGGTACCACCTCACCCCAAACTCAGACAATCGTGCACACACTGGAAAGTGAAAAACTGGGTTGTGACTCCACAAATGTTGGGAAACACTGCTCTAACCGATATCAGCAGTTAGGTGTTTGTAACCGAATGTAAGTAGCTTGCATTTTGATCTAAGCTATTCACTTGTGATGATCAATTTGGTAACCATATCTTGTAACACATTTTCCCAAACATTCTCCATTCTAATGTTTACTTAATTATCTTCAAATCTTTTGTAAGTTGCTTTGGATAAAAGCATCTGGTAGGCACATAAATGTAAATGTAAACATATTGGTCATCACAAGCTGTATGTAAAATGTTCTGAATATTGACTTTAAAAGTCCAAGGAATAGATGTGGCCCGTGGACCTTGCATTTAACACCTGCTGTAATGTAAGGGCACCATTAAAAATGTAACTTTACAACTCATAGAAAAGCTACACCTTATTTATAACTTACTTAACCTTCATTAAATAAATAAGGATTAAATGAGGGCCTGTAAACTCAGCAGCAGAAGAGTTTTTGCTAGGCTGGACATGTTGATGTGGCCACTCAGTTGGAGTCATGGCCTGCTTTATAGTCATCACTTCCTTAAAAGAATAATTTTAACAAAACTGTGGCAATTGTTTCTCATCATTAGCCAATAATGGATCTGACTCTTAAAGGATTACAGTGTATGCTTTGCGTAACCTGAGGTTCCTGTTAATTAATTTCAAAGTCCTGGAAAGCTGCTGCACAGAAAGGATTTGTAACCTCTGTTAAAAGGTTTCCGAACAAAAATCTGTATAATACGGTGTTACTAAAGTTTATTCAAAAGCTGACTGCAGGCTTCCTCTACAATCATCATGTACGATAATCCCTAAGTAAAATAGCTTCACCAAAGGATGCCTTACCTAAGCCTTTTTTCCCCCCAGATTGATTAAAGAGTTCCAAGCAAACTCATTTCAGAGAATTGGATTGACTCTTGCCTTAATAGGTTTAATGGGCACTTGAAGTCACAGGTGATTCAGGATGTTGAGTCTTTGCGTACCCTGTGCAGAACAAAAAGTGTAAAAAGAAAGAGGAGGGGGGCATTAATTAGTCCTTTTAAGTCCCTCATTGGGTGGACATTCTTAACTAACAGCAAATACCTGCAGCATCCACAGGAGGTAATAAGCAAGGCCAAATAGGCCATTCAAAGCACCTGAAAAACAGAAACGTGGATTTCAGTTTTACTCAAATCTCAGTGGGGTGACCGAGTGGCTCAGGTTGGAAATCTTTGCTCAGTCAATGTCTGTATGGAGTTTTCAAGTTCTTCCTGTATCTGTATGGATTTTTCTGCTCTCTTCCCTTCATTCCAAAGATATGTGTGTTAGACCGGTGGGTCGAAATAAGCAAAACTAAAGCGTGGATGTGTTTCCGAGTTACTCCTGGTATCCTCTCTGTGGTTGGCTTCTGACTTACGCCCAATGTTTAAGGGACATGTCTGAATTGAATTAAGCCTCAAAAGGTATATGTATATATTGTGATCATGCAAAATTAGATTAAAAAAATTTGTGAAACTATTGTGCTACAGTATATGACCAGCAAAATGTGCACCACTGATGCAGGGAGACATATATTTAGTTATGGCCACATATGCACAACATTCTCCCCAATATCCCCATCCTTATCATGTTACCCTATTCATATAACCAATTATTGATACAGTGTTAATTCAGTTTAATTTAATTTCACTGAGAGCAAATGATGACTGCTGTAACAAGTTCACAGACAGATACTATAGAGGAAGGTGATTTTATTATGTTTTATTTTCATGTGCTTTAAAGTGTTAAGAAGGATTATTGACAATATTTCTGTAAATTTAAATTTAAAGTTTTTCTTTCATTAGAACTTTTCTAGGGTGGCTTGTCTAACCACAGAAAGAGAAAGTGCTAGTAGAGGCAGTAGACCATGAGCAAAACTATCAAAAGTGAAGCAACTTAAAAAAGAACAGTCTTCAAGATGAAAAGGTTACAACTTTAAACAGTAAAATTGTCATTTTCTGGACTTTGCACATGCATTAAACTGAAGTGCTTGAACCATTGGTTATCTTTGCGAATGAACACCTTGTTAACATGTACCGATATGGTCTGTCAAAATGACATTGGACAGAGAGGGACTAGGGGTGGTGACTTCGGCCCTGACAAATTTTAAAAAGTCATCAGCTTAAAGTGAAAATATGCTGAATAGAAGAACTAGGAAGGAGGAAAAGAAGGGAAAACCAAAAAGATGCATAAAGTGTGAGATTCGGAAGTGTAACCTTAAGAGAGTCTAAGCCATGCACAATGGGTGCCTATAATAACTTCATAAATAACCAGATTGTATCATTGATTAGCCACACATTTATATTTATTTACTTCTGCTTTTTGGCACTATAAGAATATTTAATAATGCTGAAGACTATAATGACTGAATGCAAGATTATTGCCTGCTCCCTTGTTTGCATTTAATATTTGTTGTATCCTTCTGTCTGGGGTAAAAGTGAAGAAAGAGTAGCTGTCCTCTAATAGGGAAAGTGAAGTACAATAGCAACCAGATCTGGGTGCAAAACAGATCCATTAGTCCCATGTGCAAGTACTTTGTGTTTGTTGGTTGCATCTCCTTCCAAATCAGGTGAGTGCAAGGGTACAAGAGTTGCGATGGAGGACATATCTACGGGTCTACATAACCAAGTTAGGATAGAGTCACCCCAAAACTCTTCCACAATAAACCAGATACAGATACAAAGTTTACAAATTACTAGTTAGAAATATCCCAATCAGTCCTTATTACATCAAATCAATTACATCACCTGTGTCCTTGCATTACTGTTCAGTTTTGTAAACCAGCTGTTACTTGTCAAAGCAACACAACATCTTGAGAGGATAAAGGGATGGTGGTGCATATGGCGCTGACAGCAAGCTGTCATGTTTTCATGCCTGCTCCCCAAAACTCAAAATGATAACAGACCTCATAAATTAAGGCCAGACATTTACTCCCACACTGGTCTGAATAAAAAGTATAAGCCTTACGTATCCAAATCATCCTGGCCCTTAGACACAAGATACAGGTGTATGGCCAGCACAGGCCCAACAGTGAGGGAAAGACTTTTACTGTCAAAATACACAGAAAGGGAGAGAAGAAACCCATAAAAAAATCTTCTGGCCCAAAAAAACATGAACAATAATCTTTTAAACAAGTAAAGATTTATTTGGAAATAGAGAAAAACACTAAAAGCAAAATGAAAGCAATAGGTATCACAAAGATGCAAAACAAAGGGCAATTAAATGAACCCAGAATCCCAAAGTCAATACCTTAAATGAAAGTCAGAATGTCCATAAAATAAAGATCCCCTCCAATAACATGTAAATCCAAAAAGCAAACAGAAACAAAGAAACATTCAAGCTGATTATCTAAATAGCACTAGTTGCATCTCTTTGCCTGTGGTGTTGTATTGCAGGAAGACAGAGCAGAAACAATTTTAAGTTGGACTGGAAGCTGAAACTAGAAGCTGCAGGCATCAGAGGTAACCTAAAAAATTGGAACTCGAATTATTTAACCATTAGGAGACAAAGAGTACAGATAAGAGGAGAATGCTCCATGTGGAGTGAAAAATCCCTCAGGGGTCTGTCCTTGGACCATTACTTTTTCTGATTTATATCACTGACTTTGATTCCGGTACAGTTAGTAAACCCATGATATTTGCAGAAGACACTAAAATTGGAGGCATGGCAGATGCTGAGGAGGTAGCAAAAACAGTTCAAGAAGACTTGAACAAGCTTCAGAACAGACATATTTGGAAATTAACGGGGGCAAGCATTTAGGACTGAAGCCAGGAAACACTTCTTTACTCAAAGAGTTGTGGGAATCTGACACAAACTACTGAGACATAGAATTGAAGAAACCTTGAAAACCTTTAAGAAATACTTTGTCTGGATGGTATATTGGGACAACTTAGCTATTATCTAAACAAACAAGCTTGATGGACTGAATGGTCTCCTCTCGATTGTCAGATATATACAGTAAGTTCTCATGAAATGCAAACTGAAGTCAGAAAAGAATCATAAGTACACAAAGCCTTTAAATCAGTTGTCAAAGTCAAAACACTAAAAAGGAACTGTGGTCAAAAAGAACAGCTAGAATTCCAAAATATTAATATTGAAAAAGACGCACACAAAAGTATTTATTCCAATTTTGTGAGATATTTTTTCCAATGTGCTGGTATATAAAGTGTTGCATCAGTGGTATCAGACAATGAAACTTCCAGGACTCTGAAAATGATGGCAAAAGTAACTAAAACAAGATGGCATTGCAGTAATGTAAAAATATTTAAATATACAAATATTGCAATGTCTCAGGACAAGTTACATGAGCCAGAGATCAGTCAGCAAAAAATTGAGCTTGCATTATATCATCAATGGCAGGAGCTTCTATTAAAATGGCAGTGTGGCAAAAGCTAAGCAGTCCTTTTTTGATAGTGAGCCACCTCAAAGAGCCATGTGAAGAGCAGAAAATCCATCCATTCTAGTGTAAAAAGTGGAACCTACATTCCAACTTAGCAAAGTGCAGTGTGCTTTGGAGACCTAAAATGAACCTACTTGGCTTTTCAGAGGAGGTGCTGGAGAGTCTCGAGGCTCACATCCATAATCTGGAGTGGTGTTTGTGGCAGCAGTACAGGAATGGAGACAGCTAAGAAACTGACACATCTGCAGCTATGCCACTGCTTCTAGATTTCCTAAGGTCCATTAGCCCAGGTGCATGGAATACCAATAGAGCTTCAGGCTCATAAGGCTGGGGAAAAGTGTATCAGATCAAGCTACCACTAACCAGAAGTGAGGTGTGAGAAGCAGGGCTGGAGGCGAACATGCGCAGGCAACAGACAAGGCAGATCATAAAGACATTGTGAAGCAAAGAGATCCAGACATGCAACATTGTTTGTGGTGCCATGTCAGTAAAGGAAAACAGCAAAGAGACTGGTACATCTGCATTGCACAGAAGAAGGTTTGCCTGCTTGACTAGAGCTGACCAGCATTGAACACCAATGCTGCACCGAACGACAATATGCCACTTAACATCCTGGTTGTGCCACCTGCCAGTTCAGCACACAACATCCCTGCTCTACCATCTGACAACACAGCACTCCCAAACCCTGCTGACGTTTCCTTGTCACCAGCTACAGAACTGAAACAGGAGAGAATACCACCCTGCCATTTTGACGAGTTCGTGGGCCATTTCAAAGAGGAAGAAGTGACAGCTGTGGATTGTGACTTTGAAGGGAGGACAAGTTACATCATCCAGGGAAGAGCCAGCAAAAGAATGAGCTGCCATTACATAATCCATAACAGAAGCACCTATAAAAATGGTGAGACTGCACAGTTGCACATGCTTTTCTAACTAGTAAGGCAAAAGGCAAGCAGTCCATTTAAGGATAGCGAGTCACTTCAAAAAGCCATGTAAAGAGTAGAGAATCCATCCATTGTAGCACTCAGTGCAGACACTACAATATACAGTCAAATGACTGCATAATAATTTACTCTACTTTCAACAAAAAAGATAACAGTGGTATGTTTTTCTTTTCCTAGGAACATCTGAGTACTGGGGTGTTTTCCGAACAAAGATTTTTAGTGAAGCAGTATTTAGTTTTATGAAACTAAATCAAATGTGAAAAACTGGCTGTGCAAAAATTTGGGTATCCTTGTAATTTTGCTGATTTGAATGCATGTCACTGCTCAATACTGATTACTTGCAACACCAAATTGGTTGGATTAGCTCGTTTAGCCTTGAACTTCATAGACAGGTGTGTCCAATCATGAGAAAAGGTATTTAAGGTAGTCAATTGCAAGTTGTGCCTCTCCTCTGAAGAGTGACAGCATGGGATCCTCAAAGCAACTCTCAAAAGATCTGGAAACAAAGATTGTTCAGTCTCATGGTTTAGGGGAAGGCTACAAAAAACTATCTCAGAGGTTTAAACTGTCAGTTTCAACTATAAGGAATGGAATCAGGAAATGGAAGGCCACAGGCACAGTTGCTATTAAACCCAGCAGGTCTGGCAGGCCAAGAAAAATACAGGAGCGGCATATGCGCAGGATTGTGAGAATGGTTACAGACAACCCACAGATAACCTTCAAAGACCTGCAAGAACATCTTGCTGCAGATGGTGTATCTGTACATCATTCTACAATTCAGCACAATTTGCACAAAGAACATCTGTATGGCAGGGTAATGAGAAAGAAGCCCTTTCTGCACTCACGCCACAAACAGAGTCGCTTGTTGTATACAAATGCTCATTTAGACAAACCAGATTCATTTTGGAACAAAATGCTTTGGACTGATGAGACAAAAATTCAGTTATTTGGTTATAACAAAAAGTGTTTTGCATGGCGGCAGAAGAACAACACCGCATTCCAAGAAAAACACCTGCTACCTAATGTCAAATTTGGTGGAGGTTCCATCATGCTGTGGAGCTGTGTGGCTAGTTCAGGGACTGGGGCTCTTGTTAAAGTTGAGGGTCAGATGAATTCAAACCATCATCAACAAATTCTTCAGGATAATGTTCAAGCATCAGTCACAAAGTTGAAGTTACGCAGGGGTTGGATATTTCAACAAGACAATGACCCAAAACACAGTTCGAAATCTACAAAGGCATTCATGCAGAGAGAGAAGTACAGTGTTCTGGAATGGCCGTCACAGTCCCCTGACTTGAATATCATCGAAAATCTATGGGATGATTTGAAGCAGGCTGTCCATGCTCAGCAGCCATCAAATTTAACTGAACTGGAGAGATTTTTTTATGGAAGAATGGTCAAAAATACCTCCATCCAGAATCCAGACACTCATCAAAGGCTATAGGAGGACAGCGTCTAGAGGCTGTTATATTTGCAAACGGAGGCTCAACTAAGTATTGATGTAATATCTCTGTTGAGGTGCCCAAATTTATGCACCTGTCTAATTTTGTTATGATGCATATTGCATATTTTCTGTTAATCCAGTAAACTTACTGTCACTGCTGAAATACTACTGTTTCCATAAGGCATGTCGTATATTAAAAGGAAGTTGCTACTTTGAAAGTTCAGCCAATGAGAAACAAAAATCCAAAGAATTAAGGGGGTTCCCAAACTTTTTCATATGACACTATACTTCTTTCCAGAAGTGAGAATTACATAAAACTCCCATTCAGAAATGATTCCAGATATTCAAAATCCCTAAAACAACCCAAGTGATATTTAGAAAAAATATTTCTAGCCATAATAACATTTTTAAAGTCTGCAAATTCATAACAGTGTTGGGTGGCCTGTCCTCCTCTGGCTCAACTTTAAAGGAATGATGTGGGCTGACGGGTGCACACAATAGCAATATTCCTCTTGTCATGGATGGCATGCGTGGGTGAGCGTCCCGGCTGGGATTAGGCAATGTTCCTTACCTGGATGGGAGGCCAGCCCTTCAATGGCACAAGAAACAGGGCAAACATCATCCTGTCTCAGCCAGGAGAGAGGCAGGAGATGCAAGTTTGGTAGTGGTCAGACTGGCATCCTGGAAGGGATGGACCAAGAAACAATACCCAGTCGGTATTTTATGCCTAGAGGAGGCTGGGCGTTCTCATGGCCTTGGAACCCTTGCAGATTTTTTTTTTCTCCAAGAGTATTTTTTGTTTGTTTTTTCTGTCCTCCCTGGCCCTCCCTAATTTTATTTTTTAATATATTTTGTCTTTTCTCTTTCTTCATCCTGTAAAGCGCTTTGAGCTACATCATTTGTATAAAAATGTGCTATATAAATAAATGTTGTTGTTGTTGTTGTTGGTAGGCCAGTGTAGTGGAAGGATCAGTGGGAGACAAATTGGCAGGATTGCATGCTCCCCCAACATGCTAAATGACAGTGTCCCAGGATGACACTACCTGTATGGACACCTACAAGGTACGCTGGGAACTGTAGTCCTGAAGGGCATCCTTGTTGAGTTCTGCCAGAGAGGTGATACGGGGATTCATTATTCCTACTTTACAGGACTTCTGATTGACCCAGAAGTCCTTCCATCTGCCTATGCCCTAGAATTGGAAGTACTCCCAGGTCCAACATAAAAGAAGCCACTCGACCTCATCACAGGTGATTTGGAGTCGGGTGGAAGAAGGACAAAGCTCGCCTGGAGAAGTGGAAGGAGAGAAAGGAAAAGAGAAGGAGAAGAATTACATTGCAATTGTGTTATTTGTAATTTAAAAGCCTTTTTTGCAAGGTATTCATCAAAATCAACCTTACTGTAGTACTGGGATTTGTGACTGCGATGTTGTGTCCAGGTTTGGGGTGTTGCAGCACTTCCTAGTGGGCACACCTTGCCTTCCATTCTAAATCACTATAAAAACATATAAAACATCTCCATTTAGTGAGTTGCTTGCTTTGCAGTTGTAAAATTGTATGCAAAACTAATTTTAGCAACAATTTTGTGAAATCTGTGCATCACTATTTAGAATCTCCAATAGCTGCTGTCTAATTCAACTGAGACTATCTGACTACAAAGGAAAGCCTGTGGCCCACCTGGACTGAATTGAGTGGCCTATTTATTGCTTCTGATCAAATTGTTAGACGTTGACTTCCATGAGTTGAATAAGCAGTGTTTATCACGCAAGGAACGATAAGAAGAATCTTTTTATCTTCTAATCTTTCCATGACACCATTCCTACTTTTTTTAAACTTGCACTTTAAACGCTACCCCCCCCCCCCCCCCCACCCCATTCTAAACTTGTAGTCTGTTCCCAACAGTTGGACGGCTTCCACCTAAAAATTAAGTAAAGCACCAAAATCAGCAGAGCTATGAAAAGAAAGCTTTTAATCCTTTTAAGTTAATTTCACACCTGAAAAAGCTCAACTTTTCTTCTTTTTTTTTACTATTAGGCAGACACCTTGGTGCCTGCACGCATGTGGAGAATAATAACAATTGGTGTGCCGGGAAACAGAAGCAAAATTGTAGGCTTTCAGCATCATAAAAACAAAAGTTTTAATTGCGGAAGGACCTTGCTCCTATTTGTTTGAATGAAGACTAATATCCGCCCCATTTGACTGAGTGCACTTAAAAGTCTGACAGACCCCAAGTCAGCAGTAAGCTTTATTAGCCATTAAGAAATCTATAGTGCCATTATATAGTATATGTGCACAAGGACAGTATCAGGCAGAAATTCATGCTAGCACGACAAGTTTATTATGTCATCGTAATAATACTGGCACCCTGGTTGGGGCTGGTATCGACTTTACACTAATTACTGTCAGAAAAATTACCCCCCACATTTATCTAATTATTGATTAACTTTTGCAATTGTTTTAAATGTCCTTTTCAAAGCCTTTCTTGTTTTCTTTCTCTGCTGTGGTGGCACTGGCCATGTCTTGAAGTAAATTTGTCATCACAGGTGATCAACCTGTACTGTACACATTGTTGTAAATTTATAAATACGTGCATTGTTTTGTTTTGTTTTCAATCATGTTTCTCCATTTTGTTCAAGATTACATTTTGTGTTTATATTGCATTTTGTTTTTAGCTATAGCTGTATTGTCTGTTTTGTACTGGACTATTGAGTCAAAATGTAGTTACTAAAGAAAAATGTAAATTCATTGAATTGGACTAAGAGAGATTTTAATATGGGTGGATATTAATAATTCTGCCATTCAGACCAGTGGTGTAAGAATAATAGCAATTAATTACATTTATATAATGCTTTCTGTCCTAGTCAATGAACTTTACGTAGACAGTGGGGAGCCACTTCAACCACCACCAATGTGTGGCATCAGCCTGGATGATGTGACAGCAACCATTCTTGTACCTGTATGCTTACCACACATTAGTTATTAGGTGGTGAAGTGGCGAAAAAGATGATCAGCCAAAAGAGACAGAGGATGATTAGTGGGCCAGAATCACCACACCATGGTGGGCAATTTAGCCAGGACATCGAGGACAGACTACTCTTTTTGAAAGATGCCTAGGGATCTTTTATTACCATAGGGACTCATGACCTTGGTTTTACATCTCATCCAAAGGACGACATCAATTTTTACAACTTGGTGTCCTCATCACTGCACTGAGACAATGGGATCCATAGAAAGACCAAATGGGAAGTGCAGTGTGAAGGCCTCAGAAACACTTCCTCTAGCAGCAGTCCAAGCTTTTCTTAGACTACCACTGGCTGGGCCCAAACATTCCTAGCAAGGCCTCATAGGGATAGCATAAAGTACTGGTTAGTCTTCATTGCAAAGAGATTTAGAGGGCTTGCAGAATTCATAATAAATGATTTCTAAGTTTGGAGGATCCCACCGGCTTCCTGGCTGCCAAGGGTTAGGAAGTAAAGCGGCATTTCTAGTGAAAAAAATCTGTATTTTAAGGATGACTGAGAAGAGGTAGAATCACGGAGAACAGAACAAGAAGGCAGCTATCTGAGCTAACTTAGCAAAAGCTAGATGAATTTCACCCTGGGATGTCCACTGTTTTGTGGTGACTATCCAGTAGACGGTTAAGCAGATTAACTCCCTCGGAGAAAAGAAATTAGGCTGTGGCAGATGGCTGGGGACCCTACCCCACCGGGACGCCTGGAAGGTCCACGAGAGGGACAATACCTCCCCTGGGCCACGAGAGGGCAGCTGCCCTGGTCTGCTTGGGGGCCACCGCCAGGGAAGCTCATCTCTGTTGGGGCCTGTGGGCACCGCCAGGGGGTGCCCAGACGATTATGGAACCCTGGATAGCAGCACTTCCGCCACACTTGGAGATGCTGCCGGAAGGAATTCCAGGGACACCCGGAAGCACTCCGGGTGTCCATGTGGCACTTCCGCCACACCAGGAAGTGCCGCCAGAAGATCATCACAGAGCACCTGGAGCACACCCGGGTACTGCATAAAAGGGGCCACCTCATTCCTCCAGTAGATGAGCCAGAGTTGGGTGGCAGTGAACAGAGCTTGCAGGAGAGGAGTGGCGGCGTCAGAAGAAAGAAGGACAGTGTATTGTGGTTTGTGCACTGTGTTTGGGCTGTTTGGAAAAGGGAGAATAAACGTGTGTGACTCTGGACATTGTGAGCCTCAGTGTCTGTCTGTGTGTCTGGGCGGATGTTTCACAAGGCCTTGTACCAGACTCAGTCATTCTCAGGTTGACCCACCTGATGAGTCAGACTGGTTTTTATATATACATCTGATGACCATCCACTGATTCCCAGACCTCTGACTTTAAAACAATAGAATAGGACATTCAGCTCTCATATCTGCAAACTGCAATAAATACATGTTTTTTTTCTTCTTGTTTGTCTATATGTATTAATGTTTTTATGTGCATGATCTGGATGGGAAAGAATTCATTACATGGTGGGAGTAGGGAAACAGGACTTGGACTGATATAGTTTGAAGGTGGCAACCTCTCGAAAAACATCCATCTCCCCAACGGGTAATGAATTGTAGCTTTTGTTTACTTTTAAAGCTGACTGTTACAGCCCCTTGATGGTCTCACCAACACCCCTTCCAGCAACCTTTTCTGAGATGATCTACCACCCAAGTACTGGCTGTGCCGAAATATGCCTACCTTTTCTGAAGTGCAGGTGGTATGGCTGCTGGATGTGCAATCTCAAAGACTTCAGATTCAATTTTAAAATGAGAGAAGACCAAGAGATGAATGTAGACATGATCTGTGCCAATTTTATTAGCGGGAGGTCAAAGCAATATTTTATCCAGAACCAAAACTAAATACAGGAATTATAGTCAGAGAAAACAAAGAAAAGGTCAAAAACTGGGAATTAAAGATATCTTTTGTCTGAACCAAAACACAATCTAAAACTCTGAGACAAATAACGAGAGAAAGGATTTGTGAATAATTAAAAAGAAAGATTTTTGGAGCAATTCAAGAGTTTATCTGCCAAACTCCGATAAAACCTGGATGCTCAAGTTGACCTTTAAATCCTTGACCTCTGTGAACACACTCCCAGCAACCAGAGAACGTATTATAGAATTGGGATCCAGAAAATGGAAAGATAAAATGATGCTGTGGAAAAATATAAACATGTTTTCTGATAATTATGAGGGGCGTTCAAATATAAACAGGAATTTATGAGCTACAATTTATTTATTGAATACAATGAGACGACTTACACACTACTTTTCTATGTAGTCTCCTGCCACTGCAATCCACTTGTTCCAGCGCTCAGGAAGCTTCTTAATCTAAAAAGAGTACAAGTCTTTTGACTGCATGTGGACCCATTCTTGCACAGCATCAATAACCTCATCATTCAACTTGAATTTCTTCCCGCCTAAAAATTCCTAAACCGGACCGAAGACATGATAGTTCCTCTCTTGCACCAATCATACACTCTAGACCAGAGGTCCTCAATCATGGTCCTGGAGGGCCGCAGTGGCTGCAGGTTTTCTTTCCAGCCAGTGTCCCAATTAGACCTCAGTCCTTGCTGATAATGAACCTTGGTGTTTAACTCTATGGCTTGTTAGCACTTTCACTCATCAAACACAAATTTAATTACCTGGTAGATCAGAGGTCCTCAATTACAGTCCTGGAGGGCCGAGGTGGCTGCAGGTTTTTAATCAGAGCCTATTTATTTACTACTAAAGCAATACATTTTTGGGCTTAATTGTAGTTATCTGGCCTGTTACAATTCAGAACCCTTAATTGCCTATTTTAGTTTTAGCGGCTGTATTTAAAATTTTAATTCACGCCTGTTTTGTTAATCAGATATTAGTTAATAATAAAATGCAGATAACCAATAAACCAGCAGCTCTCCAGCCAAACCTGTGCATATGCACCATTAAAAGTGTCTGTGTTTAAAAAAAAATGTTTAGAAATAAATGAGACGGGAGTTGGAAGGAGCTTTAAGTTTAATTCTGTTCTGGTCCACAAAACTCATGGATAATGCTCTCAGGTAAAGAACACTCTACAGCGCAATTACAATTTCTCTTGGATGAATGAAAGCGCTAACAAAGCACACAGTTAAATACTAAGTTTCATTATCAGCAAGGACTTCTAATTAGGATACCTGCAGCCACTGCGGCCCTCCAGGACCGTGATTGAGGACCTCTGCTCTAGACTGACAGAGACACTCATCCCCAAACTAATTTTTATGTGTAGAATAAATCTGACATGGAATGATGCCTTCATTTGTCAAAAATGTAATAATAATTTGCTGCATAACACTACTGTGTACCTCCTGCTCCAACATGTCGATTATAACTGACAGGAAGGGGAGAAAGAGCAGCAACACACACAAACTACTAACAACAAGGTCAAACATACATGTGTTTGTCCAAGGAGTCGTGTCTACTTTGCACTCTTTATAAGAACAGAGCATGAAAATTCCTGTTTGTAATTGAACGGCCCTTGTATATACTCATTCCATTTTAATCTTCCTTCCTGTATTTTTTTTGAGACTTCCCCATCTTTAACTGTACATGTGATTCTCTCAGTCCTGCTCTTGTGGAATTGTTAAGATGGAGGAGAACAGGATAACCAAAGAGAAAGTGAATGGAGTAGGTGAAGGAGGATCTAAGGGAGAAAGGGGCATCAGGCGAGGAAGTGTACATCACACTAGAATGGACAATCAAATGTAGTGATCCACATGAAAGTGGGAAAAGCTTCCTAATAATACCAATAATAATAGTAATCATAATAATAATAATAACTTCAAATAAGACAAAATTATTTAGTAATTAATATATTATTTATTTAATTACATCCATCCATTTTCCAACCCGCTGAATCCAAACACAGGGTCACGGGGGTCTGCTGGAGCCAATCCCAGCCAACACAGGGCACAAGGCAGGAACCAATCCCGGGCAGGGTGCCAACCCACCACAGGACACACACAAACACACCAAGCACACACTAGGGCCAATTTAGAATCGCCAATCCACCTAACCTGCATGTCTTTGGACTGTGGGAGGCAACCGGAGCTCCCGGAGGAAACCCATGCAGACACAGGGAGAACATGCAAACTCCACGCAGGGAGGGCCCGGGAAGCGAACCCGGGTCCCCAGATCTCCCAACTGCGAGGCAGCAGCGCTATCCACTGCGCCACCGTGCCGCCATTTAGAATCACTAATCCACCTAACCTGCATGTCTTTGGATTGTGGGAGGAAACCAGAGCACCCGGAGGAAACCCACGCAGACACGGGGAGAACATGCAAACATCACGCAGGGAGGACCCGGGAAGTGAACCTGGGTCTCCTAACTGCGAGGCAGCAGCGCTACAACTGCGCCACCGTGCCACCCAGTATTAAATTACATATTATTTATTAATGACAAGACCTCATAATTACTTGACAGAACAATAACCATAAAGACTAACCTTACCCTTCAGTCAAGAATCCTTCTTTTCCTGTGCTGTTGACCTTCTGTAACCCCTTCCTTTGGCTCTTTTTCCCCTCATCTGTTGTCCATTATTAGTAACTGACCCCATTGCTCTCCCATTTCCTAATATTTAATTTGTGAACTGTCAGGTTATCAAGATTCCAGATTGGCCCTATATGAGAAAGTGAGTGTGGGTGTGTGAGTGGGCCTCCAGTGGACCGACACATCATTCCTGTCTTGCGCCTTATGCTGTTATAATTGGAGAAAGCAAACTTCCAAAAAGGTGACCCTACACCTAGATTAAGTGTATGGAGTGCTTGCTGAATGATCACGCTAAAGTCAGTTTACAGTAGGCTACAAACTCAAAGTTTATTTACTTCTTAGCAACGTGCACCCACTTGATATACCTCATATGCTGGTAACATCATTTGAGATGTCAGATGTTATTTTTTATACATTGTATATGAATTCATTTCCTAAATGAGATTTTTCCATTAGTGGGTTATTTGTAGCTTGTATGAGAAGCAGAATAAACAACACAGAAATCATCACTGGATTATATGCCAGTGCATCACAAGGTGGTCTAAGGTGCCTACCCACCACAACTGATACTAGGCCAGTGTACAGATATCTGTCACTGTAACATACACATCTTTAAGATGTCTGAGGAAACTGAAGAAAAGCCATGCACAAAAGGAGATGTCTAAGCTCTCTGATTCCTGGATCAGGAATGCAACTAATCCCCGCACAAGTGTGCCAAAGAATTTTATTTATAGATAAAAGAAAGGAAACAAAGTTTATAGTTCAGAAAAGCATGTGGCCTGCTTACCTTTCAGATCTACTACAATTTTCCCCTTTTGTTCATATGAATTTCCCCCAGGCCCTCTGGCTTATGGCCACATACTAAAGACATGAATATGATGCTGATGAATAACTCTAAATTTGCTCAGCATGAGTGAGCATGGAGGCAGCTTGGTGGGGCAGCAATGTCTGGGTTTAAATTCTGGCTCTGATGCTGCATGGCTGTCAGTGTCTGTGTGGAATGTCTCTGCAACATTACATTTCAAAGACATGCGTAGGTCATACCACAGGATGGTTTTGAAGAATGGTTCTATCGAATTATGGCTGTATTCTTATTCTTTGTAGTTAGTTATGCAAAATGAACTTTCCAGCAGGGCAGGTAAGGAGGTTCCAGAAGAATGGCTGTGGCAGTGGCATTGAGGTCATGCCGAAGGTGAAGTCACTGCTGACAGTTCAAATCAGGCAAGGAGGCAGGTCACCGTTTTGAACCTTTGCATACTGGCTCCAACACCCCAGTGTTATTTCATACTTTGCGGGGAAAAAAACATCCACTTGGCTGTGTGAGTTGTGGAAGGGTTTAACTGGATGATAAAAACAGGGCTTGCAAAAGAGTCGAAAGAGAAAAGAGCAAAAGTGAAAGGAACTTGAGAAAGATGCCTGAAGTTGGAGTTACGTGTAGTACTGTATTTTAAATTTACTGTAGAGAGAAGATTTGGAATTTATGTCACTGCTTGCTTCTGTTTCGAAGAAATTCTCAAATAAAAGAGAGAGAGAGAGAGAGAGAGGTTGGGAGCATGTGTCGATTACAACACCACAAGGGCAGTTGTGCAACGGATGGCACCTCAGCACCACACTGAACAGTGTGAAGTTTTTTACAGTGGCTGGAGTGCCAATCTTGCCACCAAAGTTTTCCCTGCAAGTTGGAAGACCTGCTTGCAGGGCTGGATGCAGATTAACGTCATACCCAGGACAGAGCAATTGCAGGTTAAGCGCCTTGCCAATGGAGTAGAGTCACTTCTGGCGTTTATAAGATTCAAACCAGCAACCTTCCGATTTCACAGATCCCTAGCCTCAGAGCCACCACTCCGCCCGCTTGAAAAATGGGATTGTGAATAAAACAATGTAAAAGTATTTGTGTATGCGGCACAGTGGTACAGTGGTAATGCTGCTGCCTCGCAGTTAGGAGACCTGGGTTCGCTTCGCGGGTCCTCCCTGCGTGGAGTTCGCATGTTCTCCCCGTGTCTGTGTGGGTTTCCTCACACAGTCCAAAGACATGCAGATTAGGTGCATTGGTGATCCTAAATTCTTCCTAGTGTGTGTGTGTGTGTCCTGCGGTGGGCTGGCGCCCTGCCTGGGGTATGTTCCTGCTTTGCGCGCTGGGATTCGCTCCAGCAGACCCCCATGACCCTGTAGTTAGGATATAGCGGGTTGGATGATGGATGGATGGAAAAGTATTTGTTTGATACTTCTTTTATTCTCAGCTATTTTTGAACAAAGGAGGAATGCACTTGGAAACACCTTGACTGCCTCGTACACATAATGGCCATTTATACTGTGGTTATTTGTGACAGTTGATGTTGTTACTTAAACCTTTTGGCCATGGGGCACTGATGTGATACCAGAGACGGTGATCAGAGTATGGAGAAAACGGTGTGGTCCCTAGGACAGATTTTTGTGTAGCATAGTCACTGTTGCACAAGTTATTCCAGATATTTTCATTCTAAAATACTGCAGAATTTGAGAATAGTATCCCTCAGAGACTATGAAATTATACAATGAAAAGTAATTCCTAAGTTTCAGTTTGATTTATATATTGAGGAAGCAAAGTGCCTGATAGTGCAGTGGTCCAGGGTTTAAATCCTGCACCCAGTGGTTTTGACAATGATGGTGTGGACATTCTTCCGAGTACTCAGATTTCCCTCCACATCCCAGAGATTCGTGGGTTAGGTTAACTGGTGACTCTCCATTGGCCCCTTTGTGAGTTTGAGTGAGAGGGCCTGCCAATACCCAGTAGTGCTGACTCTCTGCAACCCAAGTTAGGATAAACAGGTTGCTAAGTTTCCAGCCATTTATGGCCACCCAAAGTGGAGTAGAAGCAAGTTCAGAATACTGTCAGAAGGATAGAGGGATTACAGCAGTTGGCACTCACATAAATTGAGGTGAATATTCTATATGACAGATACTGCATATTTATAATATTATTTTGAAGTATTCCTAAGAAAACGCTTTAAGATAACAAAAGAACTATAATTTGACACTACATCACTAACACCATTCTAGTGTAATTTACACTTGTTAGCTCAGCTTATCCAGCGTCTTATGAGGTGAGAAATTTTTCAAAATACAATGAGCTAACGGCTTGCTTGGGAGTAAAAGAAAAACATTAATTATAACCATAATAGTAATGAAAAAAAAAATTTAGTATGTACACACTACACAGTGAGGATTACCTGACAAGAAGTTGTCCTCAAGTGTTTAAGCAAAGGCTGATCATTCGACATCCTGACAAAGTGTTAGCATAGATCAGATAGGTCCACATCTTTCAAATCTCAAAGCATCGATGATTAGTTGATCCTTTAGAATAATGTGAAGACAAAAAAGAACACCCCCCCACCCTTTTTCACCAAACAAAAAATACCAAGCACAAGGTGACTATGAAAACAAACACAATTGTCTCAAGTACAGGCAGATTTTCCTTTATAACGCCACCACAAAAAGAATATTAAAAGTGGCTCATTCTCTCTTTTGGGGATAAATGTTTAAGTGGCAGCACAATTGCATGAGTCTGCATAGGAAAGAGTGGGCAGGACTCACTGAAGTTCAAAAGCTCACAAAATCATTTTCTCATTCTAAAATTTGGAGGTTTTTTTTGTATCAATTGTTTATTAGATTTCAAACAGATAAGAAAAGAAAATAAAGGAAACGAGAACATTTTTACATATTATATATTTGAAGCACCCCTAGTGTCTACACACCCCATCCCGCCCCATCCAGGAATGCATCACCATGAGCCATTTCAGTTTGCAGATTTTCACTGTGGTAGCTGCAGGTGGGCAGCTACAAACCTGCCTGGATGTCTGGATTACAATGACCCTTAGAAGCATTTGGCCAAGAAGACTCTGCTTCTGAATACTGGTAGTGGATCGCTTTCTGGTGACATCAACTCTGTTTTCTGTCTTACTCATCCCCCACCATCCAGTACAGCACCACACCACACTCTAACCCTGCACAGTGCAAAGGTTGCCGACTATGCCAAGTTTATTGACATGGACTCATACCTTAAGCTATCTCAGTTCACAGATTTGCACCGTGGTAACAATTGGTCGCCAGCCATGAACCAGCAATGTCTAAATTGCTACAGCTGTCTTGGCCAAGCACGTAGTCACTAGCAAAATGAGTAAGAAATCAATAAAACTCTTGGTTCGCCAGGTCCACACTGATGCTTACTTCTCACTTCCAATACCATGTCTTGTTAGCTTCTCTATGCTCACCCTTGCTCATTTATCACTTAGACATCTCTTGGCCTCTATTAGGTGACTTTTTTTAAAATCTGGTCCAGGAGTATTTCCATTGGTCACATCTGGTGCCTCTTGTAGGACTTTTGAGTCAAAGCTAAACATATAGAAATCCTGGGGTTATCTGTCCAGATCTCCTTCTGCTTGCCCCTGTATCTCTTCCAGCCTATTGGCTTGCTTGCAATAAAGTTGCCAGGTTTTAGGAAATTCTCTGTTTAAATAACAGCTATGATCACCACTACTGTTGTTCTACCAGACTTTATTACAACAGATCTGAAGGAGCTTGGCATATGAATAGCTCAGTTCATAATGGAAAATGCCAATATACCAATATTTTGGCTACTGATTATTATTCATTACATTTATATAGCACTTTTCTCAGTACTCAAAGCGCTATCCACACAGGGAGGAACCAGGAAGCGAACCCACAATCTTCCACAGTCTCCTTACTGCAAAGCAGCAGCACTACCACTGCGCCACCTGTGAGGACAGAGACAGCTTGCATAACATAGCTGTAAAACACAGTCTTCTGCTGAAATTAGTATTAGGAGAATAGATTAGTTTATCACACACTATGTATCTTATATTGAGATAGAAATGGTACTGAGATAACATTAAGACAAATGCCCTGAATCACTGTTCAGGGAAGCTAACAGAAAGAAGAAACAAGCGAAAGAAGCCACTTAGAAACCTTTTGAAATATCTTGGTGACATTGGCACTAGTCAAAAACGCTATTGAAAGTCTAAATGGAGGCCTTGGTGAAAAAGGCAATAGCTGCAGATGCCACTAAGAAGCCACTAATAAACATATAGCAAGATACTGGCAAGATGAGAACTGATCAAAGAAACCAGTAAGAAGCATGCGACAAAGCTAAAGGACTTTCAGTCTTTCATGTTTAGGACAGTGAAAGTGTGCATACTACAGTGGCCTAGGTGCGTTACAAATCTTGGCTTCACTGGAAAGTACAAACCCCATTACCAAAATAGTTGGGACACTTTCTAAAAATGCAATAAAAACTAAAATCTATAATTTGGTAATTCACTTGAACCTTTATTTAACAGGCAAAAGGACAAAGAGAAGATTTTCAGTGTTTTCACCGACTAACATAATTCTATTTGTTAAACATTAATTTAGAAATTGATGCCTGCAACACACTCGGAAAAAGCTGGGACAGAAGCAAGGTAAGACTGTAAAGGTTATACAAGTAACATCCTGTAAGGTTCCTCAATTAGCAGGTTAACTGGTATCAAGATTGAGTATAAAAGGAGCATCCACCAAAAGCTTAGTCTTTGCAAGCAAAGATGGGTCATGGCTCTCACCACTTTGTGCTGAACTTTGTGAAAGAATTATCTATCAACTTAAAAAAATGTGTTTCTCAGCATAGGATAGCAAAGAATTTAGGTCTGTCACTATCTACAGTTAATAACAAATGTAGAAAACAAATGTACTGTATTATTAAAAAATATTCACATCACATCTTACATATAGTTGTCCATGAAGGCATGTTAGATTGATTAAAATGAAAAATAATCTGTAGTCTGAGTACCAAAATGGACAATTTTAGCCTCAATATTAGACTCCATATTCAACTCAAGTATAACTTTACTAATCATCTTGGCAACACCATTACAAATTTGAACCATTATGCCACCAGAGTTACACCATGGGGCTTCTTACTTCAGATCCTCTAAGGCTATGATGGTAAAAAAACAAAACAAAATAAAAGCACAAAGTACTACAAAAATGTGGAGGAAAACCTGCTGTGGTCCACTAGATACTTGGAGCTTGACAGAAGATTCACCTTCCAATTTGGACAGTTTGTGCAAAATGTAGAGCCAAATCTGAACTTCAGTCCAGATGACAGTACGGTAAGTATAAGACTTGAAAAATGCTGTTCAAGAGTTTAACCAATAATAGGACAAACGTTCAAAGATGTCCTGCAAGATCCTTGAGTGACATTTTGAACATTCTGGGGAAGTAGAAATCAGTTCTTTGTATTTCTTTGTATTTTTAACTAAATAAGGAAGACCTTTCATGGCTTAACGTTGACAACATATAAAAAGACCTAATAAATAATCCATTCCATAATAAAATGAAATTTAAAAATATCTGAGGTGTAAGGCACAGATACAGTGTGTTAATGTGCCTATTGGCCCCACTAGCACCACATGATGCTAGAGTCTATTCTGAGTGTTAAGGAGGTGTACTTAATAAAATGGACACCCAAGGTGTATATAGGTTTATCTACAAAGCTTCACTTATAGAAGAAGATGAGAAAGTAGTGATGTCGAGCTAGAGAAACGGTCTGAAGAGCTCAGCTGTCCCAGTGAATTATTACAATGGTGGGGCTTTTGTTTCAGTACCTTCAGAAGGACAGTTTTACATTTAATCTCCAAAAATATAATTGACCCAGATCCCAGGAAAGTATGGAGAGTATTAAAAAAAACAAGAGAAACATAATGCACACCCACTAGGGCTGATGTTCCAAGTTTATGGTTTTAATTGCCTTCCCTGGTACTGCAGCATCCCATACGGTAAGCACAGCTGTGCAGGCTGCACACATAAATAATAAGCTAATTATAACTTTACACCGACGTGTCCACAGCGTCACTAATGAACACTCTAAATACGATAAATCTCTCTGGAGTCTCTGGCAGCAACGTGCAGACGCTGGAATGCTGTTTGGGGACTCATCCTACAGCGTGTGCTCATTTTCACATCTTGGGTGGTGAGGAAATCCCGTTCAATTACTTTCTTTTGTTTTACATTTTTGTTGCCACCACCCCCAAGACTACTTCTTTAGACCCTCTTGAAATAACGCACAAAATGAGCATGGAATTTATGGCACATTGCCTGGCCAAGCTTTGTGCAGTTTGAAAAAGCTCTGAATTGTTTGAAATTCCTCTTTCTCACAGTTTTAACTCCCAAGAAACTTTTTCATTTATGAGTTGAGCAGGTACAGACATTTATCTAATTTCTGATTCTGCTTTCTCCATTACAGAGCTATAAGGAGAAGATGCCTATGAAAAAGGGTAGGAAAACTTTATAAGACCGAATAAAATAACATTCTCCAATCCACTAAATACAGTAAGGACATTTTGACAGGCCAGAACCTATTCTGGTAGGCATGGATGGCAAAAGAGTCCATTACAGGGCGCACTCTCACACACACAATAACACTCACAGAATTCCAATGAGGACTCACCAATCCATCTAACACGCAAAATATGTATTACCACACCAAACTCACTTGGCTCACTGTACCAGCTCCCATCTCCCAGTGGATCACAAACTTCCTGACAGATAGGAAGCAGCAAGTGAGACTGGGAAAAATCACATCCAGCACACGAACAGTCAGCACTGGCGCCCCCCAGGGATGTGTCCTCTCTCCTCTGCTCTTCTCCCTCTACACAAATGACTGCACCTCAAGAGACCTGTCTGTTAAAATCCTGAAGTTCGCAGATGATATGACAGTCATTGGCCTCATCAAGGACAGTGACGAGTCTGTATACAGATGAGTGGTCGAACAGCTGGCCCTCTGGTGTGGTCAAAACAACCTGGAGCTGAACAACCTTAAAACTGTGGAGATGACAGTGGACTTCAGGAGGAGCCCCCCAGTGCTGCCCCCTCTCACACTACTCAACAGCATTGTGTCTGCTGTGGAAAACTTTCTGGGATCCACAATTTCCCAGGACCTAAAGTGGAAACTAAACATAAACACAATTGTTAAAAAGGCCCAGCAGAGGTTGTACTTCCTGCGCCAGCTCAGGAAGTTCAACCTGCCTCAGGAGCTACTCATCCAATTTTACTCTGCAGTAATCCAGTCTGTTCTATGTTCATCTATCACAGTCTGGTTTGGCTCAGCCACAAAACAGGACAGGAACAGACTTCAACGGACAGTCAGGATTGCAGAAAAAATCATTGGTGTTGATCTGCCCTCCACTCAAGACTTATACAGATCTCGAGTCAGGAAACGGGCAGAAAACATCATTGCAGACCCATCACACCATGTTTACAACCTTTTTCAACTTCTTCCCTCTGGTAAGCGCTACAGAGCACTGTACGCCAAAACTACCAGACATGTGAACAGTTTCTTTCCTCAGGCCATCACTCTCATGAACACTTAAGTCAATCTCACAGCGTCAGGGACAATACTAGGTAAAACCGGAGTCCAATTCCTTGTATGTGTACATATACTTGGCCAATAAAGCTGATTCTGATTCTGATTCTGATTCTGACTTACATGACATTAAATTTAACATGTCTAAAAATCTTGCCAAACCCCTAAAGTCCATCCATCCATCCATCCATTGTCCAACCCGCTGAATCCGAACACAGGGTCACGGGGGTCTGCTGGAGCCAATCCCAGCCAACACAGGGCACAAGGCAGGAAACAATCCTGGGCAGGGTGCCAACCCACCGCAGGACACACACAAACACACCCACACACCAAGCACACACTAGGGCCAATTTAGAATCGCCAATCCACCTAACCTGCATGTCTTTGGAATGTGGGAGGAAACCGGAGCGCCCGGAGGAAACCCACGCAGACACGGAGAGAACATGCAAACTCCACGCAGGGAGGACCCGGGAATCGAACCCAGGTCCCCAGATCTCCCAACTGCGAGGCAGCAGCGCTACCCACTGCGCCACCGTGCCGCCCACCCCTAAAGTCCAGAAGCAGATTTTTTTTTTAACACAAATGCATATTAATTATCTATCTATCTATCCATTACTGAATATGCTTAATCCAGTTGGAACACAGAAAAGGCTGAAGCCCATCTTGAAAACACTGGGCCCCAAACAGGAACCAACTGTGGATGGAGTGGCAGTGACACACTCAATCATGCAGGGTCAATTAATAGTCAACAATTCACAGAAAAGAAAACAGTGAGACATCCCACAAAGACACAGGAAGAACTCTGCGCTAGAATGTGAATGGTGTCATGGTGCTGCTCCATACTACATACACTGTATGTGTGCATTTGATTTATTTTCATATAGCGGTCTTCACAGAAGATGTGAACCAGCAGAGATTATCAGTTTATCATCCATCTATTCATTATCCAACCTGCTATATCCTAACTACAGGGTCATGGGAATCTGCCCCTGCCAATCCCAGCCAATACAGGGCGTAAAGCAGGAAACAAACCTCGGGCAGGGTGCCAGCCCACCACAGTTAGTTTATCAAGAAATAATAAAACATAAAGCTAAATTCATTAACGTGGCAGGTGGAACTCTCATGTCAAAGTATGAACACATTTATTGTTTGAGTTTACTCATTTCTCACCATATACTGTATACCCTGACTTCCTCCCATAGTCTAAGGATGTGTTCTCCTGACGTGAAGGAGTTGTTTGTGTGTTTAGCATATCCTATGAAGGCCTAATGTTCCACCCTTGACTGGTTCCTACATCTTCAATAAGATTGTAAAACACTGCACTTAAAAACATTGACTGACCAATTGAATGGACTAATCAACCGAATTAAAAACAAAAATGATGAGCGAAACAGCCAAGTTTTAATTCACATACAGTTTTGCGAAACTAACACTGAAATTCACTTTGTAGGCAAAACTCACTAACAAGAGTTTTTGAGTGTTGTGAAGAATCAAGCTGGTTTGGTATTAATTTCAACCACTACACACATTCAGTCGGAGATGGATGAAGATGTGCAAAAATAAATGTATTGCCTAAAATAAACAATAAACATAAATTAGCCATCACATTTTCTTTCTGTTAAATGTGCCCAAATTAACAAGGTACTAGCAGAATGCTTTATTTTATCCATTAGGTGGCACACTACACTTGGATAATATCAATATCGGGAAATTGGTAGAACGTGTAATAATTAAGTATTTAATCAACTTAAATAAGTAAGTTACTCTTAATATATATGTATATTATACCTGAGGTAATTATAGTATTATAATTCTAATAGAAACAACATGTGTGAAACTTCAAAATAACATCTGTTCAACCATGCTTTAGTATCATTAAAACTTTTACATTTTAGAAACTTTACTGAAATATTATATATATTTAAAATTATGAACTTAAACACATAAACAATATACTTTAAGGACAAACAATTAAATTACACTTTATAAATAATTATGCAAACTTTCACATTTAGCGAATGAAGCTCCTACCCTACTGCTAAGATGCCATGAAACTCAGGACAGGCCAATCACAAAGGTAGACTACAATTTGTAAATAATAAAGTTGTTCAAAATTTACAGCTCCACTTTCTGTAGTTTGTAGGGTGATGATGTCACCTGCAATGAGAGACGAGATCCACAGGATTCACCAACCCCATCTTCACATGGCTACATCCACATTTTTTTTCTTCTCAGTTTTTTGTACTACAAAATAATGCATAAACTATTTTGGATAGATGAACTTGGCTGTTGTTCAACAATTGTTATTCACAAGAAATTCAGTGACATCCAGGCTTCAGATAATTATGAATGCAAAGCTGTTAATATTCAGTGACCCTGGTGGATGTAATCTTCTGCTGTGTCTGCTTCGAAATCTGAAGACAGGTTAGAAAACAAACAAATCTGTCTTTACTGTATGTGTGGAGTCTCTTTGGTACAATTTAAAGTATCTCCTTGTCTGTGCTTGACTTTAGGCACTTTGTGAGTTTTCGTGCCAGTCTGGGTCAGCACAGACCAGAAGGTTAGTCATGGAGTCCTGCTGTATATTACTGCCAGGCCTGAAGGGACAGAATGACTTGCTGTACTTGGTCCAAAGGGACTGGAACTTATTATTACTTTTTTTGCTAACGGCTTTATCCAAGCTGAAAAGGCGAGATTCAATTGCTTGCATGCCTTTTATTTTTCCAGTTGGAGCACAGGAAGGTGACATGACTTACTCATGGACATACATTTCTGTAACTGGATTTTAACCCACAACTGCTAGGTTTGAAGTCCAAATTCTTAACCACTACACCACACTACCAGATCTTAAAAATGTTGACTAGCAGGGATTTTAAAAGTCCCTTTCTGATTGTAAACGTGAGGAGATCAGAGAACTAATGTTTCCAGGAGCAAGAAAGGCAAGAGTGCAGAGAGAAGGAGGAAAGAGCAAGCAGGAGAAGACTAGAGAAGGAACAATTTGGACCGGTAAGTGGATCAGCCATCCTACCTGATAGATACCGTGAGATTTTGAAAATTGTTTAGAAAGGCCCAGACAAGCTTTAGGTTTATTGTCATCTGTACTGCTCAATTCCCTTCTGTTTATTATGTTTAGTAATAAACCCTTTGTTTTAGTTGCTTTGGACTCCATGGTCTTAATATTTAAGTTTGGAGGGCATCACAAGCATGCCCCATTTTGATTACAACCCCACAGTTTTCATGTCAGTGCCTGTCTCTGTGACCCTGAGTGATTCACTTCACCTGCCTGGAGTCTAGTTGTAAATGCTAACAACATGCCATGGATTAGAAGTGACATCAAGGGCCTTTTGAACCAGAAGAAAAGGGCTTTTAAAGGTGGTGATCAGCATGAGCTCAAGCACGTGCAGAAGGAACTCCGAGTCCAGCTCAGGGCGGCGAAGGAGCAGTACAGGAGAAAGCTGGAGCAGAAGTTGCAGAATAACAGCATGAAGGAAGTGTGGGATGGGATGAAGATCATCACTGGCTGCAGCTCAAAGCGGGGTGCCTCCTTCGAGAGAGACGTGGAGAGAGCAAACCAGATGAACAACTTTTTTAGCAGGTTTGACCACCCTAACCCACTCTCACTCTCACCTCGGAGTACTGCACCCTCCACCCATTCTTCTGCTGATACCAGCATAGGAGAAAGTTTCTCCCCACACCCACAATTACAACAGCCCAGGTAAGCAGAGAGCTGAGGAGACTTCGTGCCAGCAAAGCAGTGGGTCCAGATGGAGTATCGCCACAAATGTTGAAGGCCAGTGCATTGGAGCTGGGGAGTCATCTACAGCGCACCTTCAACCTGAGCCTGGACCAGGGGAGAGCCCTGAGGCTTTGGAAAACATCTTGCATCACCCCAGTCCCAAAGGTATCACGTCCTGGTGAGCTGAATGACTTCAGGCCTGTCCCCCTGACATCACATGTGATGAAGACCATGGAACGACTGCTGCTTCACCACCTGAGGCCACAGTTCCACCACGCCCTCGACCCTCTGCAGTTTGCATACCAGGAGAAAGTGGGAGCGGAGGATGCCATCACCTACATGCTACACCGATCCCTCTCCCACTTGGACCAATAGCAGTAGAGTGTTGTACCGTGTTAGACAGAGATTGATACAGGAGAAAGTTGGGTGAAATGACACCTTTTATTGGTTACACCTTGCCTGATGAAGGGGCCTTAGCTGCCTTGAAAGCTTGCATTTGTAATCTATTTACTTAGCCAATAAAAGGTGTCATTTCACCCTACTTTATCCACTTGGACCAAGGCAGTTGTGCTGTAAGAATTTTGTTTCTGAACTTCTCTAGCGCCTTCAACACCATCCAACCTCTGCTCCTTAGGAACAAGCTGACAGAGTAGATTCATACCTGGTGGCATGGATCGTGGACTATCTTACAAACAGACCTCAGTATGTGCATCTCGGGAACTGCAGGTCTGACATTGTGGTCACCAACACAGGAGCGCCACAGGGGACTGTGCTTACTCCGGTCCTGTTCAGCCTATATACATCGGACTTCCAATACAACTCAGAGTCCTGCCACATGCAAAAGTTTGCTGATGACACTGCTACCGTGGGCTGCATCAGGAGTGGGCAGGAGGAGGAGTATAGGAACCTCATCAAGGACTTTGTTAAATGGTGCGACTCAAACCACCTACACCTGAACACCAGCAAAACCAAGGAGCTGGTGGTGGATTTTAGGAGGCCCAGGCCCCTCACGGACCCCGTGATTATCAGAGGTGACTGTGTGCAGATGGTACAGACCTATAAATACCTGGGAGTGCAGCTGGATGATAAATTAGACTGGACTGCCAATATTGATGCTCTGTGCAAGAGAGGACAGAGCCGGTTATACTACCTTAGAAGGCTGGCATCCTTCAACATCTGCAATAAGATGCTGCAGATGTTCTATCAGGCGGTTGTGGCGAGTGCCCTCTTCTACGTGGTGGTGTGCTGGGGAGGCAGTTTAAAGAAGAAGGACGCCTCACGCCTGGACAAACTGGTGAGGAAGGCAGGCTCTATTGTAGGCATGGAGTTGGACAGTTTGACATCTGTGGCAGAGCGACAGGCACTGAGCAGGCTCCTGTCAATAATGGAGAATCCACTGCATCCACTGAACAGGATCATCTCCAGAGGGAGGAGCAGCTTCAGCGACAGACTGCTGACACCATCCTGCTCCACTGACTGACTGAGGAGATTGTTGCTCCCCCACACTATGCGACTCTTCAGTTCCACCGGGGGGGTAAACGTTAACATTATACAAAGTTATTGTCTGTTATACCTGCCTCACACTCTCCACCTTGCACTTTTTAACTTGCACTGCGTTTTTATCACTTTTTAACTAATATCGTTTTTATCAGTATGCTGCTGCTGGAGTATATGAATTTCCTCTTGGAGATTAATAAAGTATCTATCTATCTATCTATCTATCTATCTATCTATCTATCTATCTATCTATCTATCTATCTATCTATGTAAAATGATACGTGTAAAAAATGTATCATTAAACTTGAATGTGAATATTGGATGCTTAGAAATTATTAAAGATGCTGTTTAATGTCCAGTTTTCTTTACCCTCACTTTTTATTCCTTTTCAATGGGTAGCTGCTTTTTTCATGCTTTGCTTGCCAAGCAAATCTAAAATATAAAGCGAGCAAACGTTTTTGTCAGGTTAGTTGTTGATTCTAAATTAGCCCTACCCTATGTGAGTGATTAAAGGTATGTGCATCAGTGTGACAGATAAGAACATTAGAACAATTGTGATGAGAACAGGTCATTCAGAGAGGGAAGGTGCCAATGATCAAGAAACAAATCCTGATGTATAGTTTAATTGTTTATGTAAAGCGCTAAAATGGGAGTCTTTTTCTTTTCTTCTTAGGGAGTCAAGGCTTGGGGAGCTGTCAAAATCAGGGCCTGTTTAAAGCCATTGAAACATTCCTTGTGTGATTTTGGGCTGCACAGGAAATAAACTGATGTTCTTGTACAACCCTAATTCTAAAATGGGATGCTTTGTAAAATGTAAATAAAAACAGAATGTAATAATTTGCAAATCTCATAAACCCATATTTTATTTACAACAGAACATATACACATTTTCCTGTTTTATGGCATTCACATATTTTCACACTCTAATCCACGCAAAGATTTATAAATGAGAACCCTGCTCATTGTCTGTGTGATATCTGCACGTTCTCCCCATGTCTGTGGTGGGTTCTCCATTTTTTCTTTCACATTCTCAAAAATGAACACTTAATGCTAATTAGTGGTTCTGAATTGACACTATGTGTGTGAGTGGGCCTTGCAAAGAACTGCCACCACGTCCAGGATTGTTTCTTTGTGCCTGCTGCTGCTAGGATAGCCCATCAAGACACTAAGCGAAGGTCTGAGAATGGAAAAATTGGTATACAATTATTATGAGCGTGAATAAACTTATAAAAACTGAGAGCAAAACAGTAAAAAGATGCTGATGTGCATGAATCAGAATCGGCTGTTCTGTTTACTCATGCTGGGTTAGTTGATCCTCTCGCTTTAAGATCTCCGAGTGGCTCAGCAGTGCTGGTCACATTAATTTTCAAATCCATTTTCAATTTCAGAAAGCTACCCTGGATGGGATGCCTGTTGATCACAGGGCATAATCACACACACACACACACACACACACACACACACACACAGGCCACTTGAGACCATCCTACCATGCACACCTTCAGGAGGACACAACAGCCAGTCATTCTCCAACCCGCTAGATCCTAACACAGGGTCACGGGGGTCTGCTGGAGCCAATCCCAGCTAACACAGGACGCAAGGCAGGAAGAAATCCCCAGTCAGGGCACTAGCCCACCACAGGGCACACAAGTACACGCACCCACAATTTAGGATCGCCAATGCACCTAACCTGCATGTCTTTGGACTGTGGGAGGAAACCGGAGCACCCAGAGGAACCTGCACAGAGCGGAGAACATGCAAACTCCACACAGAGAGGACCTGGGTCTCCTTACTGCAAGGCAGCAGTGCTACCACTGCGCCACTGTGCTGCCCAGACACAACGGTACCCCTGGCAAATCTATGTGGATATTAGCAGGGACATTCAAACTCCACATACACAGGGTCAGGAATTGAACTTGTGTTACCGGAACTGTCTCTAAATTCTTCTACCTCCTGAAAATCTAATCATTAATTTACTGAAACCACAGGAGTCAGCATGTGATCTGGCTGCACTTTGATGGTTTAGAAACCATCACAGGACAGGGTGCCAGTCTACTCCTGGGCATTCTCATTCACAAAGAAAACTCACAAAAACAAAGGGGGAACGTGTAGAGACCACACGGACCGTGAACTTGAACTTGAGTCCTGGCGGACCTCTCTAACCACTAAGCCACTCCAGGTTTTAATTTTTTTTTAGAATTCACCATGTAAGTTAAATACACAGCCCTATTGAGAGTAAAAGAAGAAAAAAAAGAAGTACATTAGTCAACCCAGATGTCGAAGCAGCATAACACATGAGGAAAGAATGTTCATATTTCATGCTGACCGTGACCAATAATTCTGCCATTGCTCTGTTTGCCACAGAGGGTCTGTTGTGCTGGATGCTTGTTCAAGCAGTGGTTTTATTCACCTGGAAACTGTAAAGTACGCCTTTTTGAAAGAACAATAAATGAATTGACTGCAGCCCCCGGCCCATGCAGATGTATTTGTTTTGGAACGCTGAACATATAAACAGACAATGAGTGATAGCTGCACCTCCTTGCTCCTCGCCAAAGCTCCAGAGGCGCTGCCATAGTAGTTCCGACCTTTATAAGCTGTTGGATTTGTTTTAACATTATATAAAGCAGCCAGATGAGACAAAAAAGTTAACCTGTGTGTGGGTTATCTTTGGCTCTTTTCAGACCACCGAGTAAAAACAACAATAGCCTTTTTTTTTATGTAACCCCTTTCATAATAGGAATGTTTTACCTCAATGGTACAGTATGCTTGAATTATCTTCTAATCTGCCATGCTGACTTGTTTATGTCGTTGGATGGTACACCCTGTTAAAGTCACAATTTAAAATAAAAATGGAGTGAACCCAATTGTTTGTTGATTTATACAATGTAGGCCCAAGCTGGTTGTGTGATTAGCTTCAAGGGACACACCGGGAACTGAGAATGCAAGTGTGTGCTTTATGGTCAAACTGCCTGTCTTTGCAGGTGACCACCAGTTCAGGGAGTAACACGAGTGAGTGTCTCACATCAAGGGGATGAGCAGCCATCTTACTGCCTTAGGTATGTTATGGAGTCAGGGGCCTTCAGAATTTGCTCAGTTTAGGGAACTTATGTCCAGGGCTGTTTGGTACCCCAGGCAAAAAAATCTGCCTCTTCTTTCATACCATCATACTCAGACACACACACAATATGTTTCAAAAAACACAGGTTAATTACTTATTTAATTAAAAATAAATAAATGTAAAGGGCGGCATGGTGGTGCAGTGATAGCTCTGCTGTCTCACAGTAAGGAGACCTGGGTTCATTTCCCGGGTCCTCCCTGCGTAGAGTTTGCATGTTCTCCCCGTGTCTGCGTGTGTTTCCTCAGTGTGCTCTGGTTTCCTCCCACGGTCCAAAGACATGCAAGTTAGGTGCATTGGCGAACTTAAATTGTCCTTGGTGTGTGGGTGTGTGTGTGTGCCCTGTGGTGGGCTGGCGCCCTGACCGGGGATTTGTTCCTGCCTTGTGCCATGTGCTGGCTGGGATTGGCTTCAGCAGACTCCCGTGACCCTGTGTTAGGATCTAGCGGGTTGGCCTGCTGGAGGTCATTTTGTAGGGCTCTGGCAGTGCTCATCCTGTTCCTCCTTACCCAAAGGAGCAGATACCGGTCCTGCTGATGGATTAGGGACCTTCTACGACCCTGTCCAGCTCTCCTAGAGTAATTGCCTGTCTCCTGGAATCTCCTCCATGTCCTTGAGACTGTGCTGGGAGACACAGCAAACCTTCTGGCAATGGCAAGTATTGATGTGCCATCCTGGAGAAGTTGGACTACCTGTGCAACCTCTGTATGGTCCAGGTATCTCCTCATGCTACCAGTAGTGGCACTGACCGTAGCCAAATGCAAAACTAGTGACAAAACAGTCATAAACGATGAGGAGGGAAAAATGTCAGTGGCCTCCACCTGTTAAACCATTCCTGCTTTGGGGGTCGTCTCATTGTTGCCCCTCTAGTGCACCTGTTGGTAATTTCATTAACACCAAAGCAGCTGAAACTGATGAACAACCCCCTCTGCTACTTGACTGACCAGACCAATAGCCCAGAAGTTTCATTGACTTGATTCTATACTCTGACTAAACAGTGTTCCTTTAACGTTTTTGAGCAGTATAGAAAAAGGAAGTATAACAAATAAATATTAGAAACACATCGCTGGTAAATGGAGTGACTTAACATTGCAAATGAAAGTCTTTTTAAAATCAGACACGCCTTGGCTTTCTTGCAGCAAAATCATTTATGACATCATCATGCCATCTTCCTAGACATGCAAGGCCACTGAGATGGTCTTGTGACATTGTAGAGCTCAAGTAATTTTTTATGAGCTTCAGTTTTGAGGAACTTCTCTCTGTAGAAGCTACAGTTATGGGAGTAGTGGCTGAGGGCTATACACAACTTTGGATTTATTTAATTTAAATTAGTTTCAAGAAAACACTTTCATTGTGGTCATATTAGCTTTAGGAAAATCTAGGAAAACTTCCATTTCTTGTGGCAATACTTTCCCATCAAACAACTGGTACTGTGCTTGTGTAGTGCTAAATGTGTCCCTGCATAATGTCCCCCTGCAGTGTGCTAGTTATAAATCCCTGGTGGCGTAGTGGCCACAGTGGCGCTTGCTGCAGTGCCAGTGCTCATGCCTCCAAGACCTCCTCTCCTCAGACTCACTCTATTACCTTAGTACTTCTTGACCCAAGGAACAAGCCAAGTGGGAAGTGGCAATGACAGGAGGAGGCAGGCTAGACTCAGTCACTCACTGCACCCAGGTTGGCTGTCACTCACCCTACAGCATCGCATTTGAAGAGGAGGAGGGGACTGGGACCCAGCTGTGAGTCTCTCTGGCTTTCTGCTTGTCGTGTGGGACTGCTCATCTTGGCAGGGGTTAACTGCCAAATCTGAAGTGGCTCTGCTTCATTGTCATGTGTGCAGCACACAGATAGCAAGGAAGCCACCCATCTCACAAGATGCCTGGCATGCTGCCTGCACTAGTGTATACAACAGCACACAGATTGTGCAGTGCACAGTTCAGACAATGCAGGCGCTGCTGAGGCATACAACATAAACATTTCTTTGTGCTCTAGTCCAGTCTGGACAAATTTTTCTAAACAAAATAAAGACAGGAATCGCTTCAGAGGGCTGCAGTAATGCACCCTAACCACTACAGGGCACCCTAGGACCTTGCCTAGACAGCCTATGCCCAGTAACAGCTCTGCTTCTGTTTGGTATCCTTGTACCTGCCAGTGATTCTGTTTTCTGTTACATTAAATTCAGATTCCTCTTCTCTTCTTTAAATTCCACTAAATAACTGTGGTTAGCTAGAAATAGGAGAAATGAGTTCTTAAAAGATATCTGAAACAAAACAAAGCACAAATATGCATTGAAGAGTAAGCCAAGATGTTAAATCGAGAGGTCAGCTCTAGAAAAAAGCAGTTAGTTTCATTTTTGAAGATGGAATACAGGAAGCAGGCCAGCAGTAAATATAAAACATCTTCTTTATTCATCTTCACTTATGACAACGTGATGGCACAGTGTTTAGCTCCTGACTCACAATTCCAAAGACCTGAGCTTCAAACCTGGGTGGGCCGGAGACTTCGTGTTTCAATTTTACATGTTCTTTGCATGTTCCACTGTGTACTCCAGTTACCTCAAAGTCATGCAGGTTTGGTTAACTGGCCAGCAAAAAGGTGGCCGTGACTGTTAGTGCCCTGAAATAGGCTGGTGTGCTCCTCCAGTATTGGGTCCCTTCACCTATATGATAGGCACAGGTTCTCCACCACCCTTGAGATGGTTAGAAAATGCAGTGGATTTACTGAGCATGAATGCTGAATATAAGGGTCAGCCTTGTCCAATAACGTTGGGCCTCATTCTTTCTTTCCTAATGACTTTGGCATCCAGCTCCCCACTGCCTTGCCATATAGTATTTACCTTATGGACTGAAAGTGGGTTTCAGAGTAAGATAATTGTAATTATCTAAGTTAATTCATTGTATACTTCAATTGTTACACCTGGTATTAAATAATAAAGTCATACTCCCCTAATCCTATCCCAAAAGCATTTGCTATGTGAGTAGGGGTGCATAATTCATAAGCAGTCTCTGTGGGCCCCTTACACTCAGTCCATGTCTGTCACACGTCCTTTTCATTCCAGGCTTTGAGGCCCCTCACCCAGTGGACCCTGGGTAATCATTACCCTTTATCCCTCCACTACGAAGCCCATGTGTGTGAGTACCATATGGGATGGACTGAAATCCCGACAGGGATGAAGGTTGGCTCCTTACCAGGATGGAAGGCCATAACGGAAGGTTGAGTACGGAATGGCATACTGGCCAGGATAGGTGCTGGTTCCCCTGGTAAACATAGTGGCAGGTCAGGTTGAGAACTGTAGTCCTGTGGGACAGAACTGTTGGGATTTCTGAGGACTCCCAGGAAGAGCTGCCAGGGAACCTTGCCCCTTTTTGAGTGACTTCTGCATGACCCAGGAGTGCTTTAAGGTGCAATGCTGTGGCATCGGAACTACTACCAGGTCCAGCATAAAAGATGTAGTCTTCTCCTATAGAGTAATCAGAGTTGGAATGAGGTAGATGAGACTACATGGGAGGTGTGAAAGGAGGAACCGGAAAGCCTGTTATTGTATTATACCACCTCAGAAGAGGATTCAGAAGTTTGTAGGAATGTTGTGTGTAATAAAACATCTTGTTTTTGAACCCAGGACTGTCCCGTTTAGTTGTATCTCCAGGTTTTGAGGTGGGGTCACAGCTGCAAGAAAGGAAACCAATGCTGAACTGGGCATCAGTCCTTAACAGGACACTTTTATCAAAGCCGGGCTATTTAACAATCTCTAAAAGCATGTGCTTGGGAGATTTGAAAGGAAAACCTACAAGCATGACGAATGTCAGGCAAGCATGATATGAACAATAACCAATTGTGGCATTCAAACCCAGGGTGCTGGATCCATGAGACAGTAGCACTAACCACTAAGCTACTTCAAACACCACAAATGTGCAGCATGCACCTGGATGATATGATGGCAGCCATTTTGTGCCAGTACGCTCACCACACATTAGCTGTTATGTGGTGAAGGGGTGCAAGATAGTTAGCCAATTGGAGAAAGGGAATGATTGGGGAGCAAAAATGAGATAGGCCTTGCTGGGCAATTTAGCCAAAACGTCAGGATACACCCTATTCTTTATGCACCAAGATCTTTAATGAGCACAGAGGGTCAGGACCTCAATTTTACGTCTGACAACACTATTTTAATAGCACAGTGTCTCTGTCACTGCACTGGGGAATTGGGATCCACATTCAGACCACAGGATAGGTGCATCTTGCTGGCCTCACCAACACCTCTTTCAGTAGCAACATTAGCTTTTTCCTGGCTGATTTCCCATCCAAGTACTTGCCAGGACTGATTAGGCTTAGTTTCAGGTGGATGACCTGTTCTGACATGCATGTTGTCACTGGACACTAGGAAGGAACAACACCTGGACAGGGCACAAGTCCATCACAGGGTGAACACACATGCACACGCACAAGGGCCAGTTTAGCAATGCCAGTCCACCCAACCTCCATGTCTTTGTACTGTGGGAATAAGCCATAGCACCCAGTAGAAACCTACACAGACATGAAAAGAACATGGAAAATCCACCCAGGGAACACCCAGGATTCAAACCCTGGTCTCCTTATTGTGAGGCAGCAGTGCTACCACTGCATCACCAGGCTGCCTGACACAATCCCTATACTTCAAAATTGCTTGGTGTTTCTGTTATCCCTTTATCAGAAAATAAATTAAAGAATCCTGGTTTATGGGCTCTGCATTGATACATTTTCTGATTCCACTTTCTCCATTTGACGGTAGCAGGAAAATGAAATGGACACCAGAGGGCAGACTCATGTACTGTATACCCCCACACTAGGCAGGATTACAGGCACCAGTCAATCTAACATGCATGTATTTGAGATATGAAAGGAAAACTGAGCACCTGCAGCAAACAAGTTCAAGACTCTTTCATCCGTTCATTTTCCAGATCCACTTATACCATTGGGCTGCATGGAGCTGGACCATATTGTGACAACATCAAATTCAAGGCAGATATCAGCCTTGGTTGGCAGTCCAAACTATTGCTTGACATTTACATAACCCATTAAATACATTCAACGTTACTGGTTGTCAAAGACAACCAGTCAGAAGTGGAGTCAAAGAAAGAATGGTATCAGTGCAGTTATATTTAAAGCATTCAAAACTACACAAAATTGAAGCATTGAATTTTGGGACGAACTTTGTGGCTCTCAAAGGCATGACAAGTTAATGGGACCCTAAGGTGTCTTCAGGTCATCCTGGACAGATGGTGCATTAGAAGGTGCAGTGATTTGCTAATGGCTCAATGGTAATTTGAATCTGGACCACCTTGCATGTAATCACTAGGCCACCCCCAGGCCGTATTACTGCACATGTTCAGGCTGAAAAGAAGTAAACTTGATTTGCTTTAATTCTTCAGGACAAAGGCAGTTGTCAAAGAGTACCCCACTAATCAATCTGGTAGTAAATGTTTTAAGTTGAAGATCAGAGCTGTTATATATAGTTTATGTGTATATACGGTATTCTCTGTACTCGTATTTACAGTAAAAAACAGTTTTTATAATATACAATTTAATATACATTATAGTATGTGTATACAAATGCATATTGTGTACAGACAACCCCCAAAATTTGTGGGGGTTACGTTCGTAGAGCAGCCGCGAATTGTGAAAAAACGCTAATTTTGGACTTGGTCAAAAAAATGCCTATAAATGCCTATTTTTATAGTTTAAACCCTAAATATGCCCCCAAAACACTAATTTAATTTCAAACTCACCTTAATACATTACCCTAAAAAAATAATGTAAAGGTAAACTGTACAGTACTGCTATGTCTCCCGCAGTGCTAGAATTTAAAATACCGATGTTACTCCCATATGTTCTGTAATTCATGCAAGCACGTTTTCTTTGGTATGTGTTGTCGTTCTCTTTGGTATAAGCAGGGTAAATACGTAATAATTTAATTTAATAAAAATACAATAACATGTACGGGTACTCACCAATAATGAATGATATTGATTGAAGATGATGATGATGATGAATTAGCTGTGCAGTACGATGAAAGTATGTAATGAAGATAATGACTGCACGGCAAAGTAGAGGATTTTCAGCTCCTCGGGTGGCTACTGCAGCATAACTTTCTAGTTCAACTTTCTCCTGGACTGTCTTAAACTTTTTCTGGCACTTAGGTTCATTGCCAGAAGCCTTAGAAGGTGCAGGGTGTTTGGGTGGCTTCTTAGGACTTTAAAGAAATGAAAAACATGAGAACACTCAGCAAAACACTCGAGATAGCTACACGCAGTAAACTGTTATGATACTGGAATGCTGGGCTGCATCTGCCAGAGATGCGTCACAGAGCAGCAGCCAATCAGCAGCAAGGAGAAAGGAATAACGCTCTTGGATTGGCTACTATCACCATCACAAGCCGCCTTTTCCTCTACGGTTGCTTTGTGTTCTCTGTACAGTACAGTATTGCCACAAAAAAAGTCATAAAAAAATTGCAGAGGATATTTGCGGTTTCCGTTATCAATTATTAGTTAGATTCTAAGGAAAAATCTGCGAACGACTGAGGCCGTGAACTCTGAACCGCGACTTTGCGGGGATCTGCTGTATACATATACATAAAATGCATATAGATAGATAGATAGATAGATAGATAGATAGATAGATAGATAGATAGATAGATAGATAGATAGATAGATAGATAGATAGATAGATAGATAGATAGATAGATAGATAGATAGATAGATAGATAGATAGATAGATAGATAGATAGATAGATGGGTCAATTCCTAGTTTGGATGTTTTTCCTATATTGATGTTTTTTCCCCAGGAACTCTGACTTCAGTTAACATCCCAGATGTCTGCATGTTACATTGAAAGACAACTCTAAATGGGCCTGATGTAAGGGAGTGAAGATATGTGAGTGAGTGCGCTCTGTCATGGACTGGCATCCCATTCAGGGTTTAATAAACATGCTGCCAGGACAGGCTGTGACTAGGTACATAGTAACATGGGGGTAGCTGAAGATCACTGAATAGATGGACAATTAGATATACTGAATGAAAGGTGGTCCAAAATGCATACACACATGGTATATTAATAACCCACATGGGGCATTGTGGTACAGTGTTTATGTCATTCCTGTGCCTGTCATGTATTTTTATTTCTTTTTCCTGCCTTATCTTAAAGAAATTCAAACTTGGTTTGAGCGAGTGTGAGTATGACCTACAGAAAAACTTTAACCCAATCCAGAGGTAGTTCTTGGTGCTGGGATAAGCCCTACCATACCATACCATACCATACCATTGTTAAAACCTGTTTAATCCTCACTGGGTTGCTGGGGAGGTGTTGGATAAACCATGAGCCTAAATTGCATGAACAATTTTCATGACCTGGAAAGATGGATGGATACAAAGTGACTTTTTAAAAAATGACTGTAAAGTAGAGTTTCTTAAACCTGTTTTTGTCTCAACCCAGTTTTGCCCTTTTCAGTGTCTTTGAGACCCCCACCTTGTTGAACACCTGGATGACTGTCCGTGTGAGGTGGAATCCCCCTCTGGAGAATTGTGGCTGAACGTCAGTGTGAGAGGGTAATCGAGGACAATTGTTGAAGTAATGTTGATTGCTTAATCCACCTGCAGCAAACCATTGCAACCCACTTTACAACCATCCACGGCCCATTATCATTAAATGCAAATGTAAGTCATGAGCCAATGGTGACAACCCGTAACACTTTTTGGGTCATGACATCATAGTTCAATAAACCCTGCTGAGTAATAGGAATAAGTACAAATGTACATCACTTATTAGTGTAGGTTAATCTAAAGATCATCACATACACAAAAAAAAACCAAGAAGGATTTGATGCGCCATTTTGAAAATGCTGGTGCTACACAGGCAATGATGAAAGAAGACGCATGCCACACTGTTGCATGTCATGTATAAAGACAATGTCAGATTACACAACTTTTCCAGTGACTTCAGTTGGGGACTTCTTTTACTTAATTTTAGCGGGTTGGGGGTAGTCGCAGCACACTCCCATGAGCAGTTGTGCAGTTTGATATACCCGACAGCTCAGTCTAACCTCTCTGTGAACCCTCACCCTCACAAGATCAAACAGGTTTCATTTTATCTTAAGTCATAGGGGTGGGCTTGTGTGCATGTGAGACCTGACAACCAATGACTGCATAACCAGAAAGACAATGCATATAATCCAGGTGCAAAGAAACTGGAGAAGATAGTGTTTAGGACCACAAGAGCGGCACATCTGTTTGATGTCTTGTGTTTTACATACATCAACAGAATTCAAAAAAGAAAAAAAAAAAACGGCCAAGATTGCAGATGAACTTGCCTTTTAGAAAAAGGGGTGATATTGTGAAAACATGGAGCAGGGGATGCCATTAGCAATTGCACCATCTCTCACTCCGAGGTAGTATTTGTGGACTTACCAGAGCCTTCCAGAGGATCCCAATGCACTTGTGCAGGACACATGCATTAGAGGGTCACCTTCTGGCCTCTTCAGAGGTATGCACTACCACCCCGGGACACCAGGGGATGTGATTGTTGACTCCTCTGTCTCTTTTTACACCAACAGTTCAGAGAAGAAACCCACTGAGGGCAACTGACTCTACTCCTTCTGGTCCATGGGCTATAAAAGCAGGGTGCTCTTGAAAGGAGGCATTTCTTTTGGGAGATGAATCAACTGCCCGACAGAGCTGTGACCTCAAGCCTGACCGTGATCTAGAGCTTTATAATTACAGCCATCATGCACTTGTTATTTTGGTTCTTCGTTATAATTTCAAGTAGATGGGGTGACCCTATTGGCACCCCAAAATTTTTTTGGACTCTTGATCTCCCTCAACAACAGTGTACATAATGCAGTTTTTCCAGTACAAAAGGACACAGGAAATAAATTAATGTTGCATGTGTATTATGACTGGGTGACCACATCTTAGCAGCTTAGACAGGACTGATGATGAGTTCATTCTTATGAGTTCAAAAGGGCCTCAATGGGGAGTCCCTGCCTACTCTAGAGGAGGCTTTCTGCATTGTTTTAACTGATTCTACCCATCCTCCACATTTTTCCTCTTGTCTTATCTCTACCTAAGGCTACCTGACAAGTCTCATTGACTAAGACTTTAAAGATGCCTCTAGCACATGGTAACTGAACCTAATAATTAAGGGCAGTGAGGCAAGGGGGGACTCCATCCAGGACTGTACAAAATGGGAATAACGTAAAAATAGTAAAGACCACTGTGGACTAAATGGGTATAGTCAAATTTATGCTAGGATAATATTATACCAGTAGAGTTAATATCAGGCACAGTACCTATAAAAAGTATTCACCCCGTTGTAAATTTTCACATTTTATTGTTATACAACATTGAATCACACTGCATTCAATTTGGCTCTTGTGACAGTAATCAACAGAAAAAGATCTCTGCAAAGTGGTCTACATTACTTACAAAATTAAAATACAAAATAATTGATAAGTATTCACCCCTTTAATTTGATACCCCTAAATCATCACAGGTGCAAAAAAATAACTTCAGAAGTCACAGAATTAGTTCAATGGAGATCACCTGTCTGGGGTTTCAATCAGTTTTTAGTATAAATGCACTTCTGTATCTGTAAGGCCAACTTGTGGCAAGTCAGTATCTTGGCCTAACATGCACAATAATGACAAAAGGACACTCCAAGCAACTCTATGAATTGGAACTGAAAGCACAAGTCAGAGAATGGAGACAACAAAACATCCAAGTGACTGTAAATCCCCTGGGCTCAGGGCCAGCTCTTGAATTTCTTTTGACTCTAGATAAAGCTGTAAATCTTACACCAAAACCTTATATATATATATGCTTGTACATTTATTGAGTCTTGGAATTTTGAGGGCATTGTTATACATGTTGTAATGGATGGCACACATGGGCTGACATCCCCGCTGGGGTTGAGCAGAGACTCTTACCCGGCCGGGAGCCTGGGCAATAGAAGGACCGGGGAAGATGTTGTTTGGTGAATATTTTCTCCCCCAATACACTAGATGGCAGAATCCCTTGGGCTTCAGTACCCAAACAAATACCCATAGGGCATGCTGGGAACTAGAATACTGGAGTACAGCCCTGATGGGTTCTGTGTTTGCCGCTGTGGGGTGCTTCAGGGTTTACACTCCCAACTTTGTGGGACTTCTACCTCACCTGGAAGTACTTCCAATGGACCATGTCCTAACACCGGAAGTCCTCCTGGATCTGAGACAAAAGAAACCACTCCACCTCACATTCGAGGAGTTGGGAGGCAATGGCCGACACTTATCATGAGGATGGAAGGAGGAAAAGAATCTTTAATTATACCTGTGTGTTTTGCCTGTTTTTTATTTGGTAAAGTGTTGGTTATAAATAAAAACCTTTTATTTGAACTTGGAGTTGTGTTGGGATTAAGACCTTTGGAGGCCCTAAGCACTTAAATGATTTTGGTGCCCCATAAATATGAGCTGCACTCACTTCCATTGGATAATTGAATGGGACAGCTGACATGACCAAGACATAAATTATTACGTGAGCCTCAGTGGACCATGTGGCAGTTACCAGATTCTAAATTTGTTGTATTCCCAAGATTAATATATATCACTAAGTTCTGTTATTACTATTTTATTATTATGTTTATTATTGTATATATGTATGTAATTTTTTTCATTTAATGTAGGAGTCCCCTTTGTGGAATCTGGTTCATCTGCACCATTTGCAGTTTGGCACCATATGGTCCTTGGTAAATCCGGCAATGGAACATTTCTGTGGTGCCCCCCTTCCCTTGATGCCCTAAGCATGTGCTTATTTTGCTTAATAGTTAATCCAGCCATGGTTGGGTAACATTGTGTCTGTGGTTTGGAGCTCAATGGTGTACCCATGTGGTCACAATATATTTCAAGGAGTGGGTCACATTGGTGTTGTATTGAGTCCAAGTGTTTGTATATTTGTCTACCTATATGGTAGAGCTGGCCCTGCCTGGACTCAATTAAAGTCAATAATTAAGAAATGGAAAGAGAGAGAAGGCTGTCCACAAAAACCAAATGATCATACAAGTAGAAGACTAATGAGGGAGGACGCTGAGAGACACTTATGAATTCTGAAAGGGTTACAAGCTACAAGTTGGAGAGGCTGTGCAGACAACAACTGCTGCCCAGGTACTTCACCAGTCACAGTTTTATGGAAGAGTGGCAAAGAGAAAGACACAGTTAAAAACACACACATGACACCTGAGCAACAGTTTACCAGAAGGCACTAGGGAGATTCTGAAGTCAGATGGGTGAAAGTTCTATGATCCGATGAGACCAAAATGGGTCTTTTTGGCTTTAGCCAAAAGAACATTATCAAACATTATCAAACATTATCAAAAACACACCATCTCCACCCTAAAACATGATGGTGGCAGCATCATACTACGGGGATTGATTCTCTGGAGCAAGTCCTGGAAAGCTTGTGAGGGTAGAGGGTCAAATGAATGCAAAAAACACAAAACATAAGGAAATCCTGGAGGAAAATCTGATGCAGTCTGCAAGAAACCTGCAAATTAGGAGAAGATTTGTTTTCCAGTGAGAAAACAAACCTAAGCATAAAGCCATCACTACACAGGAATGACTTAAAAACAACAATGGTAATGCCCTGGAGTGGCCTAGTTAGAGTCCAAATCTTAATCCAGTTGAGAATCTGTAACTAGACCATCCCCAACAGAACAAAACGCAGCAGTTTATTAAAAAATGGAGTAAAACTGGAGATGCACAAAGCTGATAAAGAGAGACCTGTCCACACCGAATCAAGGCCATTATGGCTGCAAAAGGTGCATCTACTAAATACTGACTGGAAGCGGGTGAGTGCTTAAGTGCTCAATTATTTTGTATTTTATATTTTTAATTAAGTTAGATCATTTTGCAGAGATCTGTTTTCACTTTGACTTTAAAGAGTCTTTTTCTGTTGATCAATGTCAAAAAAGCCAAATTAAATCCACTGTGATTGACAACTGTTGTTGTGTAACAATGATATGTAAAAAAATCAAAGGGTTCAATATTTTTTAGGCACTGTATTAGGAATGAAATCATCAACTTAACGTAACATAAGGAAGACCTAGTGTACTATTTCTGAGTAGCCTGAAGTAGGATACAGTGCTTTAAAAAGGTAACACACTGACTCAGTGGTTAGGACTGCATCTTCACAGCTCCAGGTGATTGAATTGCAATTTGGCATTGCAGTCGTTTAATGTGAACATCACTTCTTTTCTAATATTCCTTCCACATCCTATAGAAGTCTCTTGGCAACACAAAGTTGGTCATGAATGTGTGAATGAGGGATGGACTGGCAGCCCATCAACAATTGGTGACTGAAATGTTTAGAATAGGCTCTGGCTCCTCACACACCTTCCACTGAAAACAAAGATATGGCCTCTCAGATCAAAACAGGCCAAATCCTGATGAGAGGGTTTCTTTACCAGTCTGAGCGAAAGAGCTGGCAGACAATATAAAGTATTTTCCAGAAGATCATTAACTTAACTGCATAATATTAAGGACTTGAAAGCTCTGACTGACATCCCAACATGTGCTTCAGATGTTGGCTATACATCTCTAATCCACATTCTTGAGTACTGCGGTATACAACTGTTGGTTTCTGTGAGGTTACAAATAAATGATTCATTGATTAGAAATAATCTGCACACTCAACAGCATGTACTGTTCCCATTAGCAGAGAATAGCATTTTCTATGATATGTTAGGGTATTTACACAAGCCTATATGCAGAATTACGGGTGAGGAAATCGATGATGTTTACAGAAAGCAAAACTAGATGTCCAACATACTGTGTCTAGGGGAGATTCTACAGAGTAGGCAACCCACGTTTTTGAATTCCTATCTCATCTTTTAACACACTGTGAACATCTGACAGATAGTCAATCGGCCCATTAGGTCCTGAAAGGAGATACTTTGACTTTCACAATACATATAAAGAATAAAATGACCTGGTATTGCCAATTAGTACCTAAGCCATGTTAATGATACGGTTCTTGGTGTAAGATAAAACCGAATAACACCTCATTACTGAAGAAAGCTGTTCACGCAGGAACACCTACATTATATGCTCTAATAATGGTACAGCGTAAATAATTTACAGGAAAGGACTGCACAAGGACTGATAATTTAATGCTGACCTGACTTATGTAATTAGCTTAAGCTTTGCTGGTATCCTACATTTCTTGTCATCCTGGCACCCACCCTGTAACTTGAAACTCTGAGCAAACAGCTGTTGGCTTTAATTATCGGATAAGGATGTGCTGTAGCACACTTTTAGTGATGACAGTTCATAAACCTCCTGTAATATTACCAAAACAATTTACTGTTTTCCCATGGAAATAAAAAAAACTTAGTTTTCATTTTAGCATTTTATATCGGGACATGGGGATTAAGCTAGCAAGATAGTGTCAGATTTAAAAGGGCAACAAAAGGAGGTAAAAAAGATTCACAGCAAGACTCATAAGGGTGACTACATGGGACAGCCTCCATTAAAGGGAGACATTTTCAGACACCTGAATACTTTAAGCATCCCAGGAGTGGTTACTCAGAGCATTAGGTTATTAGGAAGGATGAGTGGAATCAGCAGGAAGGGTTTCCTCAAACCACAGGGTGCCAGCATAGTGAGACTCCTGTGATTGCACTGACAGAATTAAAAACTGGCCGATTAAGAAAGACCAGAACTCAGGAATGCAGGAATACTTTGGACAGCTATAGGGAGCTCTGCAAGGAGGACTGCAGGAATTTCTGGAGGGCGTTACTGGCCACATAGATATTTTCAGGAATTGTCATAAATTCTGTTTCTCTCTCATATAACCCTCTTAACTGTTGTTTTGTGTTCATAATCCTCTTATTTTGATGAAGAGTTTTGTTCTGGGTCTTTGGTTCTAAGTGAAGGGAGGCACACAGAAGTGCACTGTCAAACTATCTGTCATTTGCTGACTAGCTTATCTAGTTTATGGTCATGGGGAGCTGAAAGCCATCTCAGCAACCTTGAGTGCAAAGTGGAACCCATCCCTGGACTTGGTGCCAGTCTATGACAAAGCACAATCATGGAAAAAGCCCCCCTCACTCACACAGTTCCAGTGTCAAAGGAAAATGGCATACATATAAAGTACATAGACAAGGAAAAACATGCAAAGTACACTGCATCATTATCATTTTCACTCCACTTACTTTTTCCACGTTTCGCTTTTCATCCACACTACCCTGGTATTTTTAACCCCAAAAACCAGAAACATTTGAAAACAGTCTCCAGAGTCATATACTGTACTTCTGAAAACACAGCCTCAGTGTTGTGGAGTAGATGTGCAAAAACACTAATTATGGAAAACACAGACTCTAATCACTCTCTGATATGTTTGTGCTTGTTATGTAGTCCTTCCCTCATTGGATTCTACTCATTACAAGATCTCATTCCCTGATTGGTCACCCTTCACAAAAGAAAATCTATTTTCAAACATAACGGATAGTAGAGTAGAGTTGCTATTCATGGCAGATGTTGTGTTGCTTAACTTTAATCATCTAAATTGTGTTTTATACAGTGTAATAAGGCACTCTATATGCGCCCTACCTGACACAGATTGGACACGGAGGCACACGTATAAAATAAATAAACTTTTATTTTTCTTCAGCTGGAGGGCACATTTTCCCCGTGTCCCACAGCCACAACACAGTCCCAAAAAGACCACCACACAAAGTAAATCACTCCCCTTCAGCACCACCACTCCTCCCAGACAACCTCGTCCTCCTCCACCTGACTCTAGCAGCTGAGTGGTGGTCGCTGGCTCTTTTTATTGGGCACCCAGAAGTGCTCCAGGTGCTTGATTGCAGACATCCGGCTGCACTTCCGAGTGTGGTGAAACTAGTGCCCAAAAAGGTCCAGCAGCTCCTGCTGCAGCACCCCCTGGCAGCGCCTGCGGAACCCAACAGGGCTGCACAAAACTCCAACCCCCATGAAGCCCCGGGGGAGTCTGAGGCACCGCTGCAACCTAGGGAGGCTGCCATCTAGTGTACCGGGGGAGATGTTGTGTTTCCCATGCTTGCTCCCCTGGTACATATGCTGCAGGGGCGTCCCTGCCGGGCATGGGCCCCAGCCATCTGTCACAACAGTTTGAATGATACATTTATGAACAAAAGACAAAAAATATACTAGTCGCTTCCATTTTGCGATAAATCCCATAGCTGGCAAAGTTACAGTCCCTTCAAGGATATTTTTTCTCAGATGCACTCATGCCCATTATAGGCATACATCTATGTCATAGGTGTTTTTGCTTGCTTTAGAGTGGACGGAGATACTTTTGTAAATTATAGGAAAATGCTAGTATGGACGGAAATTGTTTTCATTTTTAAATGCAATTTTTAAAAGAAAATGTAGTAGTGTAGATGTTCTCATAGTCTGGCGCCTCCATCCACACCAATTTAGCTAGCGCAAACCTTATAAGGAGCACATACCATATATCCAATGTCACACCCATGCGATTCGGAGACAACTTGAGTAATTCCATTCCGAGTTAAGATTTGGTGTTGTTGCTTAATATTTCTCCTCAACAGATTAGATGACAGCACCAGTGCAGTCACTTCTGGGTAACGATCCTGTGACCCTGCCTCTTCCACTTTGGCCTCCTCTTAAAGGGTTCCACCACCTGTACTTTGTAACTTGTGTCTGAAAAGACTTCTCTTGTTGTTTTGCACTTTTTTTTTTTGCATTTTTGTCATCAATTATATGGGGTTCACCTTCAAGGTGCCCTGACTCTTTCATCATTTTTGTGTTTTTCTTACACTAGATAATTAGTTCTATATATCACTAAGGCACATAGAAGGCCAAAAGTTACAGGTCTATCTGATTTTAATCATGAAAAGGTTAGTAATGCTACATCTTATAAGGAAAAGGAGCGGTCTGCAGAGCATAAGAGAGATGAAAAACATTATGATAAAACAAGGCACTAAAGTATTTGAGAAGTTACAGATCAATTAATAAATAGGGAAAAATGACACTATAATGACTTTAAACAATAATCTCAAGGAACTTATCTAATAAAAAACAAAAGTTTCTTTTTCAATTGAAATGTCATTTCATATGTAAAATGAGAGCCATATCTAGTTTTATTTAGCAAGGAGTTTTAATACCAACAAGACAACATCCATCCATTATCCAACAAACTATATCCTAACTACAGGGTCACGGGGGTCTGCTGGAGCCAAACCCAGCCAACAAAGGATGCAAGGCAGGAAACAAACCCTGGGCAGGGCGCCAGCCCACCGCAGGGTGCACACACACACACACCAAGCACACACTAGGGCCAATTTAGAATCGCCAATGCACCTAACTTGCATGTCTTTGGACTGTGGGAGGAAACCGGAGCACCTGGGGGAAACCCACACAGACACAGGAAGAACATGCAAACTCCACGCAGGGAGGACCTGGGAAGCGAACCCGGGTCTCCTAACTGTGAGGCAGCAGTGCTATCAATGCGCCACCGTAAGACAATAATAATGTATTTTTGTATAACACAAAATCACACAAGGAATACCTCAATGGGTTTAACAGGCCCTGTTTTTAGACTGCCTCTCCAGTCTCAACTCACTAAGAAGACCACAAAAAACTCCCAAAAAAACATTGCAGGAATGAAAAAATTGAAGAAATCTTGGAAAGAGACCCCCTTCCAGGCAAGTTGGGCATGCAATGGGTGACAAAAAAGGGGTAAATACAACACACAAACTACAGCAAACACTAAAAGGGTGGTCGTCCAAGGTTTTGGGGCAGTGACAATAGTCAGTAAACAGATGCCATGCAGATGATAGTAAAAAGAAGGAAAGGACTGATTTTGGGTGAATTTGTATATAATGCAAAAAAGCACCTATTGCAGTTGCCATGTTTGTCTGTCTGTCCATTCGGGTGTCCACAGGAAACAACTCAGCTCCCAGTGGACCAATGTTTGTAGTCCATTCTCCTGGAAAACCTAAAAACAATTTTGAGTGAGAATGTGTCTTTTCAAACTGATCCAACATTGACTGCATTGATATGTAGCCACATTTATGGAATAAGTCAGACTTAAGCCGTGTCTCTGCCCTGCTTCACCTTCAAAGTTCTAAAATAAAGAAAGACAAACACAGCTTTATGGCCTGGCTATCCTGACCCACCATAAAAAAGGTTAATCCTGGGTGACCTGATAAGCAGCTGGAAGGCAGTTATGTTGATGTTATCATGAAAGGATAAAGCACAAGATGGAAGTGACTTGTGCAGGGCTTGTTGTTTCTGAAGGATTTTTGAAGAGCTTCCCTATTGATTGCAGCAGCGTGTAGTCGCCCGTTATCTGACTGAAAAAAGGTTTCAATGAAAGGGATGATAACATTATTGATAACTTGAAACGAGCAGAGCGATTTACTTTTATTATTATTTACGATTATTTGAATCTGTGGTGGACTGGCACCCTGCCTGGGGTTTATTTCCTGTCTTGCGCCCTTGTGTTGGCTGGGATTGGCTCCAGCAGACCCCCATGACCCTGTAGATAGGATGTAACGGGTTGGATAATGGATGGATGGATTATTTGAATCTACAGTAAAACACAGAGCCTTCACTTAGATAAATAAACTACTTAAACATATTCTGTTTCACCGCAAGATAAAATTTTTACCATAAGTACATGTCTCATCCAGTAACCTTCTTCTTATTATGATGCAGAGCATTGTAAGTGCGGGTTGCAGCATGTACAGTACCTTCAAGCACTTCTCCATTGCTAAAATTGGCCTGGGTACAGTATGTGGCTTCCAGCGAGTTGGATCGGCTTACAGTGTTAGGAGAAGTGAATGCCAAAGTTGTTATCTCTGAGCCAAATGAGCGGTGCAAGGTGCAGGTTGGCAGTGTCATTATGCAAGCAAGCCAGAGGAAAGCATGTGGAGCCGCAAGAAAACATCTGGATGACGTTAGAGGGTGGCTGAAGAAAGAGACACTGGTTTCAGCCAGGGAATAACCATTAGAGAGCAATATTCCTTGCTTTCCACCTCAAAAACTTTATTTTAGTGAGTTTCATGTTTTGCAATTGCAAAATAGACTACAAAATGGATTTTTAACAGCAATTTCACAAAACTGCATGCAAAACAAAACTCTGCCATTTCACTCACCACTATTGATATCCCTTTGAGCAATCTCTTGAGTGTTAAAATGATCTCATTGGTAACCAACTTGACTTCCCAAACAATGATGCTAAGTTTTGATGATGTGTGCCTGTTGGCGAGCATCTCCATGCCTTCTGTGAAGCTAACTTTGCCTATCGCTAACAGAGAAAATGCACCTACAATTACACATTCATATCCTGTTTTTGCCTCGCTATGTAACCTTGAACAATAAGTAAATCAAACTGTAAATCAAAATATAAATTAACTAATATGTTTGGAGCAGAATAAGACTCATCACTGAGGGTAAATACTGTGCTATGTAATGCACTTCTCAGACAAGGTTTTACCAGTTGTGCTGACACAACAGATGAAGACAATGATTTATTTGGTAATCCACCTAACGCTAAGCATATTCAGGCCTGGCCAGTACTTGGATGGGAGACCAACCAGGAAAGGAGGTGTTGTCCAGACCAGTAGGGGGTGCTTACCCTGTGGTCTGAAGGTGGATCCTAATGTCCCAGTGCAGTGATGGGGACATTGTGCTGTAAAATTGGCGCAGTCCTTCGGATGAGATGTAAAATTGTGGTCCTGACTCCCCATGGTCTTAAAAAATCCCTGGGCATTCTTATTAAAGATTAGGGTGTATCGAGACATACAGGCTAAATTACCCACCATGGTCTAGTCATTCTGGCCCTCTATTCATCTCCTGTCCCTGACTGGCTAACTATCAGTCATCCCTTCACCACTTAACAACTAATGTGTGATGAGCATACTGGTGCAAGAAATGGCTGCCATTGCATCACCCAGGTGGATGCTGCACATTAGTGATGGCTGAAGTGGCTCCACACTCCTTATGTAAAAGCGCTTTGAACAGTGAGAAAAGCGCTATATTAATGTAAAAAAATATTATTATTTTATTACTATTTAATGCACTGAGATTCAATTGGTTACATTTTCTGTTTTTGGAGAACAGGCAGGTGAAGTGACTGCTGCATAGGCAATGTCCATCCATCCATCCATTTTCCAACCCGCTGAATCCGAACACAGGGTCACGGGGGTCTGCAGGAGCCAATCCCAGCCAACACAGGGCACAAGGCAGGAACCAATCCCGGGCAGGGTGCCAACCCACCGCAGGACACACACAAACACACCCACACACCAAGCACACACTAGGGCCAATTTAGAATCGCCAATCCACCTAACTAGCATGTCTTTGGACTGTGGGAGGAAACCGGAGCGCCTGGAGGAAACCCACGCAGACACGGGGAGAACATACAAACTCCACACGGGGAGGACCCGGGAAGCAAACCCAGGTCCCCAGGTCTCCCAACTGCAAGGCAGCAGCGCTACCCACTGTGCCACCCATAGGCAATGTCACAGAGATATAATCTAATGGTCTATCTTTATATTAAAGCAGAATGGATTTGCAGAGATGTTGCTGTGTGGTGTGTAATCACCACCTGGTGTATGTGTTGATTTTTCCTATCTGCCTACTTTCACGTTGGTCCCATCCTGGCCTGCAGTATGAGCCCGTTCAGCAGCCAACTGGCACTGCACACATCGTAAAGTGGAGGCATTCTGTTCAACTGTTGCCTGGCCCGACTGACACATTCCAAAGATCTGATTCCAAGCCTACGTCACTACCTGTGTGGGGTCTTTATGTTCTCCCCTAAATAACATGCTTCTTTCTCTAAGTTATGTTGGTTTCCTCCCACATTCTAAAGACGTACTGGTTAGGTTAACTGGCGGCCCGATAATAATGTGTGCCCTGCAATAAACTGGCATCCCAGTAACAACTGGTTCCCACATTAAGGAATAGTCTTTGACACCCTGTGATCATGCAGTGTTGAAAATGGGTCTGGGAAATGAATGAAAGGAATGATTTTTTTTTTTTTTAAACAAATCTGACTTTCACACCATAGTGTTTCAGGGAGTGGGATTTAATCCTGGCATCATTAGGTGCCAAGCTATGTGCCTGTCCATCACATCATACCCTCATGAATACTGACACTCGCTAATGCCAGGCAAGATAAGAGTCATCAATTAAACCAACCTGCACATCTTTAGGAGATGATTAAAAATCAGAATACTCAATGAGACTGCTTGTGAGCAGAGGGACTACAAACAAAATCCATGGGGATATTTCCAAGCCCAAACCCACATCCAAAGAGCCATGGGGTGACACCACTGTGCCGCTCTAAATGAATCCTTTTTAGTTACAGTAGTTTGTGTTACAACCATGTTACAGCATATCTGATGACGAAATGGAAAATATGTACTTATTTTTTCATCACAGATCGTACTTATTTTTATTTTATATCTACAGATCCCTCATTACTGCATATTTACCATTATTCACTGAGAGCTTCCAAGTTCATTCAGCATTGTTGAATTTTCCATTCTATAAAGTGTAATCATCCAGTTACATTCTGCATAGTTGAAAGCATCACTGAAGCATTCAGTAATATTCTTGGTACAAAATATATTTAAAAAACCGACCAGGAACAAACATTCCCCTGAGTAGAATCTCAAGTGAACACATATGGAGCAAACAAAAGGGCAATTAAATTAATCAAAGCTACGAGGTGGTGCACAAGATGATGAAAAAGTTACCCACCCCAGAGGCCTATAGGTCCCTTTCTGCAAGGATCACCTTCTGGTCCTGGGGTGATGGATGGACAGAAGACAGCTGTTTAAGCTGATTGTTTGAGATTTGTTGAATACACCTGCTCATACATCCACCGCCTACAGTGGCCATAAATCAACTGAAGAAGAGACAATACTGATTGTTATCAATTTTTAAACATTCCATTTGGTTACCCATTCTCTAGAACTTTACCCTTTTCTGTTTTGTGTTGGCACCTCTGCAACAGGAGCTCTGCAAAATGATTATTTATTTAATGTATTGTAGAACACCCTTCAACATTAGCACATTTTTTAAATACTCTATAAAAGAAATTAGGATTAGTATTACAAAACAAAAGGGTGCCAAAGACCACACTGAGTGAATGCAGAAGCAGACTGAAAGGACATCAAGGGTTCATTTCAGGCAAAATATGCAAATATTTACCTGAAAATTGATCACACATTTAATTAAAAAAACTGCCATTTAACCATTTCAAAAAGCATGCCTATAAAAATGATTCACACATTTTAAAGTTTTCATATTTAATTGCTATACAACATTGACTCATAGTGCATTAAATTTGCCTCTTTTGACATTGACCAACAGAAAAAGACCCTTCAATGTCAAAGTGAAAACAGATCCTGTATAGTGATCTAAATTAATGACAAAAACAAAACACAAAATAATTGAGTGCATAAGTATTAACCCCTTTAATATGATAACACCTAAATCATCACTAGTGCAGCCAAATGGTTTTAGACGTCTCAGAATTTTTTCAATGGAGCCCACTTGTCTGTAGTTAAGGGATTTCAATTGATTGTAGTCTAAATGCTCTTCACTATCTAGAAGGCCCAACCTGTTGTGAGTCAGTATCGTGGCCTAACCTGCAAAATGAAGACGAAACAAAACTTCAAGCAACTCTGTGAAAAGATGATTGAAAAGCACAAATCAGGGGGTACAGACAAGAAAACTTTCAAGTCACTGAATGCCCCGTGGAGTCCAGTTAAAATCAATCATTAAGAAATGGAAAGAGTATGACACAGCTTTTAATCTGCTTTGACTAGGCTGTCCGCCAAAACTGAGTGATTGTGCAAGAAGAAAGCTAGTGAGGGATGCCACCAATAGATCTATGAGAACTTCAAAGGAGTTACAAGCTGCAGTGTGTGAGATTGGAGAGACTGTGCAGACAAAAACTGTTGCAAAGGTGCTTAACCAGTTGCAGTTTTATTGGAGAGTGTCAAAGAAAACATCACTGTTCAAAAACACACATGTCACCTCAATTACAATTTGCCAGAAGGCACAATGGGTCACCCTGAAGGTAGCTGGAACAGGTTCCATGGACTGATGAGATCAATACTGAAACTTTTGGTCATCAGACTAAATGTCAACGCCAGCAAAACCCAACAACTTCACGTTATCAAAAACACACCATCTTCACTGTGAAGTATGGTGGCGGCAGCATCATCCTGTGGGGATGCTCCTTGGAAGGTTTGTGAGAGTAGGTTACAAAATGAATGCAGCAAAAAATCCTGGAGGAAGGCCCAATGCAATTTGCAAGAACCCTGCATCTTGATGGAAGATTTGTTTTCCAGCAAGACAATGACCTCAAGCATAAAGCCAAAGCTACACAGAAACAATATAAAAACAACAACAAACAACAACAGAGTCCAGATCTCAGTCCATTTGAGAATTTGAGGCTGGACTTGACAAAGTCTGTTCACTCATGATCCTCAAACAGCCTGACAGAGTTTGAGCAGTTTCTGCAAAGGAGAATGAGGAAAAATGGCAGTTTCCAGATGGAAAAAGTTGATAGAGAGAGTGAGAGAACTGAACACACAGACTCAAGGCTCTCATGGCTAACACAGGCGCATCTGCTAAATCCTGAAAGATGCTAGCATTACTTTTTTCTTGCAAATGCCAATGTGACCAGGGCCCTGGAGGGCACACTACCAAGAGCACCTTGCTTTTAGATCTGCCCATGAGTTACAGAGAGACGATTATGCTTCAGATATAATTCTACTAACGGGTGCCTCTTGTCATCCTTACTTTCCATAGATGCTCAAAGAGAATAAATTTTACAATAACAACAGGCAAGCTAAAGAGTTTGGTCAAGTCAGTAGGGGTTAATTGTGGGGCTTGAAGAAAAATGACCCCACCAAACAATCAGAGACCAGAGCCAGTAAATCCAAACAAGGTGGGACAGGCAGAGTTTACTTTTTTCTTATTTGTTAGATAAAATGTTTCCATCCTTTCACTATTCCTTGTGAGTTTTTAGGTAATAGTCTGACAGGAGCCCTGAAGTATTTCCGGGCTGATTAAAGGACTCTAGTTCTCCGTTTGACCCAGGAATGTACTAGCAAGTCACATGGACAGAACAGTAGAAGCACTTCTGGGTCAAGAACTATTTAAAGGACTGCTGAAGATCCAGTCGGGAGGAGTAGGACAGAGCTTGCTGGGAGGTGTTGAAGAGAATGTTGTATTGATTTATTATTGGTTTATTTGCGTATGGTGGCTGTAGTGCTTAAAAGGCACTTTGAAGAAGAAAAAATAATTAAAAGATCTTCTTCATGTTTTTACCCTGCGTTTGTGTATCTGTTTAATGGGGCAACAGCAACCCCTAATGTCCACAATATATATATATACACATTGTTTACTTTTTTCTTTCTTAGCTTGTGCTTAGGGTGCAGCTAAGAGGTACATCTATCATATATGGGGCTGCTCCACATTTCTCGCTGGTTTTCACTTTAACACCTACAGAACTTTTTTCTTTTTCTTGCACCAAGCTCAAGTGTCGAGCATCACTGCATGATTGCATCACTCTCAGAGAGGATTCACCCCCAGGAGAGGTAACGCAGTGTTTCCAAATGAGAACTTTATCATTGCTAGAGAACATTCTTGTCTCTGGAGAAGGCTAACGGAAAAATGAATTGTGCCTCAAAGAGAAAGTTCAAGAGAAGGCCATTAGAGCAAGCATAATAAGTGCACAGACTTAATGACATATATACTTATATGTACACATTTCATGTCATGAAATTCAGTTGTGAATGTTTGTCCAACTTAATAATATTACTGACTAATATATACATATATTAATTGTAAAATCAGTCACTTCAGGGCTGTGGAATTTGGATTGTATCCCTGTAGCACTGGGTTAAAAGCACACACGGTTAAACACACGAGTACACTCGCACCAGGGCCATTTTATAATGACAAGGAACTCACACTTTTATGGAAATGGGAGGGAAACCTACAAGATGCGCAGGAAAACTCCACAGCGGATATTGATTGGGAGGAGGATTCAAATCCAGGACATTGGATCTGTCCAGTAACAGTGCCAGCCATTGCACCATCATGTCACCCATCCGACTAATATGAAATATTTAATTATAAATTCCATGTGGAAGCTTAATGGTGGAGCAGTTTTCATCGCTGCCTCGCATGTTTATGGGAATAAGGCTAAATCCAGGCCTCATCACTGGCTGTGTGGAGCTTGCACCTTCACCTCTTGTTCCTATGTATTATTCTCCAAGTACTTCTTTTTCCAAGACATACGGATTAGGCTGAATGGTCTTGCTACACTGTTTTAGCACACAAATGGAGGACTGAAATGAGTTAAATGAGATTAAAAATAAATGATAGGATGTGGGGATTAATGGAGGTTCATGTGACCTGGTAATGGAGAAAGTATTGCAGTGTCACATAAGTTCATCTTTCAATTCATTCATCTATTCTGATTCATCCATTCTGAAAATAGATTAATGAAATGACAGATGAGTTTACATGACACTGCAATACAAACTGCACACTGACAATGAATGGATGGAAAATGGGAGGTTAGAATTACTTGAGGTTGAAGCAGACGATAGATAAGCATGGTAAGTGCTTTTCTGTTTTGAGTCTCATATTTATACTTTCTGTTTATTAAAATGGTGCTGCTAGATTTGTGGAGCTTCCTGTTAATGACTGGGTGGACACTGGTGCCCTAGTAAAATAAAATCAAAAAGAGGCTCATACTGTCATTTTCAGCTTGCTTTTGAAACTGCATTCTGAGATTTTTCAGGAAAGGAAGACAGCAGTTTTGAGGTAAGTTATGCAGAAGTTTGGAGGTAAGGCTGCAGTCCTGGCTCCAGACCAAAATGGTAAGGGGGACATTAAAGATGTTAGGGTTGGTGTAATAAAGTCCTGAAAATCCAGTATGCCACAGTATACCCAACAACAGGGCAGACACCTGTGATGGACGGCCACGGCCACTACCTGGCTGGGACGCCAGCAAGATAGAAGGACCAGGTGAAAGGGCATTGATGAGGCAATACCTTGCCTGGGCCACTAGAGGGCAGCACTCCTGGGAGGCTGTAGCACCACGGATTCCTGCAGGGCATGTCAGGAACTGGAGTTTGGTGAAGCCCTGTTGGGTTCTATGGGGGAGATGCAGAGCCCTGTAGAGGACCTGCAGCGCACCTGGGAGTGATTCCAGGTAATAGTGATGAGCCACCTGGAACACTCCCAGGACCTGAATAAGAGGAGCCGCCTCACTCCATTGAGGAGCCAGAGTCGGGAGGAAGGAAACAAAGCCTGAGGAGGAGTGGAGGCGTATGGACTGGCGGCAAGGAAGGGAATGGACTGTATATTGGTGTGCTGTTGGTAATGTGCATAAACTGTAAATAAACACGGGTGTTGAGTGAACCTGTGTCCTGCCTGTTTGTGTCTGGGGGTTAGGGTGACAGTACGCCCCCTAGTGGCTTACACACCTTAAATAATATGAATGTGAAACCAGTTACAGTAACAAAAAAGGAGAGCTTCCACTGGTGAGCACAACAATCACAGTATTTTTTATCATGCTGCCTGAGGCATGTCCCAAGCACTATACAGTGTGTCCCTATTAAGCATGAAATGATACCGTATGGGCGGTGCAGTGGTAGCGCTGCTGCCTCGCAGTTAGGAGACCCAGGTTCACCTCTCGGGTCCTCCCTGCGTGGAGTTTGCATGTTCTCCCCATGTCTGCGTGTGTTTCCTCCCACAGTCCAAAGACATGCAGGTTAGGTGCATTGGAGACTCTAAATTGTCCTTGGTGTGTGTGTGTGTGTGTGTGTGTGTGTGTGTGTGTGTGTGCCCTGCGGTGGGCTGGCGCCCTGCCCAGGGTTTGTTTCCTGCCTTGCGCCCTGTGTTGGCTGGGTTTGGCTCCAGCAGACCCCCGTGACACTGTAGTTAGGATATAGCGGATTGGATAATGGATGGATGATACTGTATGTTTTAATTCACATATGTTTTGCTGCACAGGCTTTGCATTCTGTGAACATTGGACAATATATATCTATATATACATTTGTGTTAACCCAGTCATACTCTGTCAAAACATAAATAATGTTTTTTTAGAAAAATAATAAGAGGGTGGGAAGTTCACCAGTAGACAATACCAAATAAACCAGAGAAAATTAGAAATGTCAGCTGTCTGACTTTTCCAAATTGAAACAGGAAAGTGGCAGGTTATATTACTAAGTACGCTGTAATAAGCTAAGAGGATGTGTGGTCTCTCATAAGGTCCCTTGCCCAGGCCAGCCTGCATTGAACTGGCCAAGCAATTTGTACTCTCAGTTCTAGAAGGAGGCTTCAGCCTACAAAGGCCCAAAACGAGGCATTGGGCTTTCAAAGTTTGAAACAATCCCTTTAATGTCAAAAATCTGTAATAAAAATCTACTTTTCTAATAAAATGAACCATCTCTACCTTTGGCCGGGTGGAACATGGCCAATGTAGCATCATTATAGTTGCAAGAATGTATTTAGAAATAACAAAAAGAACAAAAATGGCAAAAAGAGCGAAAAGGTAATCCAAGGTGAACAATTCCCACTATGTAATCCAAAGATTTAAAAACAGAAGTAAAGATATTCAAGAACCTGGAAATCCAAAACTTACAATTAAATGCACTCAACGAACATCAATGAACCACTGAAGTATCTGCTCTCAGCGTTGGAATATAAAATCTGAGAGCGGTACTTCAGCAGTGACATCATGGTGCCTCTGCCTCTTAGGGTTCCACACACAAGGTACAAAAAGCATAGGAGAACAACTTATTACACATAGATAGTAAATAATAATAAAAAAGGCAATATTCATAAAAAACACATAATTAAAATAATAATAAGAATGCATTAATACCCCACGCTGACACTACATCTTGAAGCCCTGGGGCTGACCTGTCAGAACTCCCTCTTGTAGTCACAGGCATTCCTACAATCCTTTGCTCCATCTGTTTTTTAAAGTTGTAGGCAATCCCTTTCCACAATATGTAGCAGGGGTCCATTGACAACCCAGAAGACCACCTTTGCTGCCATGAAGTTGTCTTATGGGAACTTCTAATAAGTTAGACATCACCCCACTGCCTATCTTCTAGATTTGTTCCCCTGTGAGTCTCTATTACATTACAAACTACCATCCATTTATTCCACCTCTCACCCTGGCATTACAATGAATGATATCTTTAGCAGAGAAATCTTCTTCTCTTCTCATGATCCAGTCATACCCTGCCTTTGTCTTGTTACTGTTCCACAGTGCTGCCCCTTGATTCTCACCATACACGCTTTGCACAGGTAACACTTGCTCCTTCAAGGAACTGCCACCCCATACAGCATTGGCTTCTGACTTGTGCCAGTCACTGCCAGGATATGCAGATGCTTTCTGTGATCCAGTGATGGTAAAGGCAAATCATGGAAGATCAAAATATATATATAAAAAAAAATCAATGCAGCACATACAGCTTTGGAAGTATTCTTGTAAAAAATACACTTGAAGACCACCAAAGGGTTAAGGAAACACTGGTCTATAGCAAATCTTGAAACGCATCATTGACCAGACTACTCTCATGGGTCATTCACATTGAAATGAAGCATGTTGGTCCTTTAGGTCCTCTTCTCAGTTCATTTGCTCTCGTTTTAATTCTTCTTCTCTTGCTCTTTTTCTTTAATGGCCTATTTTTTCAGAAACCTCCCAGATTATAGAGTATGTGCTGATGATAAAAAGTATATGGGTCTCTAAGGTGACAGCAAGAAGTCTGTGTGGCCCTGTTATAGGACTAATCAGAAGCAGAAACAGAAAAGATACCTCTTTGACACTACCATTCATTGACTCTGTAACTTTTGATTTTTCATAGAATGAACGTTTGGAACTTCCTTATGACAGTATGTTCACAGTTTTAAACCTTTGCAATCAAAATGTTTTAAAGTAAAACAAACCCTCTAGAAATCATACATGTCCTGTGTCACACATGCATGCTTGGAGAACTTTTGGAAGGCTCAGGTAAGTTGAGTACTATCACCAACTTGCATGAGGAGGTGCTGCCACTAATTGAGTCTCTTATTTCTTCCACATTGTGGAGCTGTCACCTAAGGATGCCTAGCCTCGCCTCGCCTCTACCGGGCATTGTAAGCGCCACCCCATCGGTTCAGTTAACCAATAAAAGGTGTTATTTTGCAGGACTTCTCATCGCATCCATGATAGCTAACACGGTACAACACCCTACTACTATGTACGAAGCAAAAGTGTTAGATTTAAATTCACAATGGTAGATCTGAAACTTGAAAATCTCCATTTTATGAGAAGGAACTACTAGTCACAGTGGACACATCATGAGTCTACATCCAAGCATTTTACAGAAGCAATCAAGAAGGTTAAAAGAATGTTAAGTTATATACCATATATACTCGCGTATAAGTCAGGTCTTGAAACCCGAAAAATCAGTCATAAAATCAGACCCTGACTTATACACCGATTCAAAAATCCATCCATCCATCCATTATCCAACCCGCTATATCCTAACTACAGGGTCACAGGGGTCTACTGGATCCAATCCCAGCCAACACAGGGAGCAAGACAGGAAACAAACCCCAGGCTGGGTGCCAGCCCACCACAGGGCACAAACACACACACAGCAAGCACAATTTAGAATCGCCAATGCACCTAACCTGCATGTCTTTGGACTGTGGGAGGAAACCAGAGTACCCGGAGGAAACCCACGCAGACACGGGGAGAACATGCAAACTTCACGCAGGGAGGACCCGGGAAGCAAACCCAGGTCTCCTTACTGTGAGACAGCAGAGCTAACCACTGCACCACTGTGCTGCCCCCATTCAAAAATATGACACTTAATTCTTGCTTCCTCCAATCTCACATCAGTTTCTTGGACGCATTGAATTTTGTTGCAGTAGAGCAGTTACCAATTTCTTTGGCCACTTTAACAGCTTTTAATTTAAAACCAGCTTCATATTTTCTTCTGATCGAACGCTCCACCGTAGATAAGGGATTCCCTTACGATAAAGGTGTATGAGAGTGTGAGATACAAAAAACATAAAACAGTGCAAATGTCGCTTTGGAATAGTTTGGTTATTACCGTATGGTCACGTAGGCACAATGCATATAGAAAAAGGGAGTGTGATCCATTGGTTACTCTGTCAGGTGGGCGTTAGCAGATCATAATCTCTTGGACCAATAGCGGGAGTTTTCTGCATTTGACTTAAACAACCGACATTATAAAATTATACGGTAAAATCAAGCCCTGACTTATCCGTGGGAGAACTTAAACGTGATCATATACAGTGGTGTGAAAAACTATTTGTCCCCTTCCTGATTTCTTATTCTTTTGCATGTTTGTCACACAAAATGTTTCTGATCATCAAACACATTTAACCATTAGTCAAATATAACACAAGTAAACACAAATGCAGTTTTTAAATGATGGTTTTTATATTTAGGGAGAAAAAAAATCCAACCTACATGGCCCTGTGTGAATAAGTAATTGCCCCCTTGTTATAAAATAACCTAACTGTGGTGTATCACACCTGAGTTCAATTTCCGTAGCCACCCCCCAGGCCTGATTACTGTCACACCTGTTTCAATCAAGAAATCACTTAAATAGGAGCTGCCTGACACAGAGAAGTAGACCAAAAGCACCTCAAAAGCTAGACATCATGCCAAGATCCAAAGAAATTCAGGAACAAATGAGAACAGAAGTAATTGAGATCTATCAGTCTGGTAAAGGTTATAAAGCCATTTCTAAAGCTTTGGGACTCCAGCGAACCACAGTGAGAGCCATTATCCACAAATGGCAAAAACATGGAAACAGTGGTGAACCTTCCCAGGAGTGGCCGGCCGACCAAAATTACCCCCAAGAGCGCAGAGACGACTCATCCGAGAAGTCACAAAAGACCCCAGGACAACGTCTAAAGAACTGCAGGCCTCACTTGCCTCAATTAAGGTCAGTGTTCACGACTCCACCATAAGAAAGAGACTGGGCAAAAAACGGCCTGCATGGCAGATTTCCAAGACGCAAAACCACTGTTAAGCAAAAAGGAACATTAGGGCTCGTCTCAATTTTGCTAAGAAACATCTCAATGATTGCCAAGACTTTTGGGGAAAATACCTTGTGGACTGATGAGTCAAAAGTTGAACTTTTTGGAAGGCAAATGTCCTGTTACATCTGGCGTAAAAGGAACACAGCATTTCAGAAAAAAGAACATCATACCAACAGTAAAATATGGTGGTGGTAGTGTGATGGTCTGGGGTTGTTTTTGCTGCTTCAGGACCTGGAAGGCTTGCTGTGATAGATGGAACCATGAATTCTACTGTCTACCAAAAAATCCTGAAGGAGAATGTCCGGCCATCTGTTCGTCAACTCAAGCTGAAGCGATCTTGGGTGCTGCAACAGGACAATGACCCAAACACACCAGCAAATCCACCTCTGAATGGCTGAAGAAAAACAAAATGAAGACTTTGGAGTGGCCTAGTCAAAGTCCTGACCTGAATCCAATTGAGATGCTATGGCATGACCTTTAAAAAGGCGGTTCATGCTAAAAACCCTCAAATAAAGCTGAATTACAACAATTTTGCAAAGATGAGTGGCCAAAATTCCTCCAGAGCGCTGTAAAAAGACTCATTGCAAGTTATCGCAAACGCTTGATTGCAGTTATTTGCTGCTAAGGGTGGCCCAACCAGTTATTAGGTTCAGGGTGGCAATTACTTTTTCACACAGGGCCAAGTAGGTTTGGTTTTTTTTTTCTCCCTAAATAATAAAAACCACCATTTACAAACTGCATTTGTGTTTACTTGTGTTATATTTGACTAATGGTTAAATGTGTTTGATGATCAGAAACATTTTGTGTGACAAACATGCAAAAGAATAAGAAATCAGGAAGGGGGCAAATAGTTTTTCACACCACTGTATGGTAACATGATTAATGGAATACAAATCAAGAAAGGTTACTCTTTAACTTTATAAAGCGCGTGTGAGGCCTTGTCTGAAGTACTTTGTTCAGTTTTGGTTCCCAAATTACAAAAAAGACATAGCAGCACTGGAAAACGCCACTGAAGAAACTGAGTCCAGGTTTGAGCTATGAAGAAAGAATGAAGAAGCTGAACTTCTTTAATTTAATCACATGGAGATTAAAAAGTGTTTTCAAAATTATGGCAATTAGTATGAACATGGAGACAAAAATGGAAACTTGTTAAGGATAAATTTTGCACAAACACAAGATTTTCTTCACACAGAGAACCATAAACACACATGGAATAAATCACCAGGTAGTGTGTTGGACTTTATGGACCTTCGAAAGTCAATTTGATGTCACTTTGGAAAAATAAGGTGAATAAGACTGACAAGCTTGTTGGGTTGAATGGCTTGTATTATTCAAAATTAGACTAATGTTCTTACAAGAAAGAATTACTTGGAATAGTTGTTTAGGGTGATGGCCATAAACATTGTGTGAAACGCATGATCTCTGACCGAGAGAATGGCACCTGGCACAGACAGGTTTCTATAACAGTTTCATTTTCCATTCACGTGCCTTGAGTTTGACTTTACTCTTGTCGCAAAAAATCTGATGTGTCCAGCACATGATTTTTCCCAACATAATCCAGCAAATTATTTTAAAATTGTGACACTTGTAAAATTGTTACCTGGTAAATACTGAGAATTTAATATTAGTCAAGGGTTATGAAAAAACAAACCACTGGCAACTGTGTCTAAAGAAACTCTGTTAGAAAGTTCCAGAAGCTTTAGAATGGACTCCGTGTTGCTAGTCATCCATATTTAAAGTTGTTTTTTTCCTAAAGCCTAATCCTGGTAGTATCAGATGCATGGCAGATACCAACTCTGGATGGCACAGCATATTAACCATAGAGCACTATCTCACTCACACAGGCCTGTAAGCTAACGGTGTGTTTTTATGATGAAATTTGAGCATTAAGCATAAAGACAATAAAAATGGATAAATTCCACACAATCAGTGATCATTCTAGGAATTGAAACCCCCTTATAGAGCTGTGTTGGGGAACTACTTCTGTCTGGACCATGGTGGCAGATGAAAAGAAGTTCAATTTTTATGCAACCATCACTAAACCCACTTTATCGAAGTCAGGGCTGTGTGGATCAAAGCCTACCCAGGAGACATGATGCGTGAAGCAACCCTGAACAAAGCATCAGTCCATCACAAAGCCAACTCAGGCTTGGTCAGCTTAAAGTCATCAGTTAACCTGAGACACAGTTCTCTAAGACCTGAGAAGAAACCTGGGGTGCTTTTACCTAAAAATTATGAGGTTTTTTTTTTTTGTGATGTGAGAAGAAGCTAGTGTAAGCTCCACACTTTCAGTGGCCAGGCTACATCCCCAAGGTTAAAGTAACAGCTACTTTTGACCAGCCTCTGTATGAGTGAGTGTAGGAGCGTATGTGAGAGTATCCACTGCCACCTCATTAAAGGATGACGTCTGCCGTGTACCCAAGGGAGTGTGCATAGGTCCATCCAGTATTAAATATTAGGGTCAGAGCTAAAGGTAAAGACAAACAAGCTGCATAAAAACTCAAAGAGAGAAAAACATGGAAGATGACAAGATTGTTGCTCTCATCTTTCTGGATTTGTATGATAAACTATACAGAATGTGTGAATCACGTGGTAGTGGCTCATTTCAAGCTTAGGGAGCACTCCATTAAGGGTATCTGTATTTGTTGCTTTTGTGTTCTAGGATGTAATAGTGTGCTCTTTGTGCAGTTTTCATCTCCTAGCTATTCACTTGTCGATTCAAAAGCAGCCTCCTGCTATGATTGTGTGTCAACTTGACCCCCTGCTCCCCTTGTTCTTTACCCATTAATAAACCTAAACTTGGCCATTATTTAAAGATGAGAGCTTAACTGTGTCCTGTTTACACGCTCACAATAAAGAGGATTGGGTAAAGGGACGGGAGAGGGGGTGAGGGCAGTGCACTACATCTGCTTGTTCTTTGTCATTCCTTATAAATTATTTTTGGATAGATTTTGTGTGCATATGGCTGCAGTTCATTTCATGTTATTCTACTGCATAATGATAACAGCAGCTTTTTGTCTCTGCTACATTAGAAAAAAGCAATAATGTCTATATTTAAGTTTTATGTATTCCCAAAGACATTGATTGGCAATTCTAATTTGGCCATGTGTTAGTGTGACTGTGTGTGTGCTTGAGTGGATCCTGTGATGGACTGGCCCCCATTCAGAGGCTTCCAGCTTTATACCTAATGTTACTGGGATAGGCCCCCACAGCCCTTAAGAGGATTATGAAGATTTGGTAATGTTATGTTATATAAAGGTAAACTTTTAACTTATGTGAGCTTTGATTTTAAGAACAAGTATTAATAGTGGTAATAGTAATATGATGGATGTTCAAAAAGTTTCCGTACTTTTATATTTTCATTGGAAATGGTGAAGGCGGGAGGAGTAGTAATTGGGCATTAAAAAGCTGGTACGACAGTGGGAAAATTGCATCGCAAATGAAGGTGACAATGTAGAAAAGTGATGCAATTTGTTTTTGAAATTCTTAATAAATAAGAGTTAAAAAAAAGTGTGGAAACTTTTTGAACAACCCTTGTATTGTCATATGTACTGAATATGGCAAAATTCTTATTTGCATGTTAAACCAGCTTCCTATACATTGCCACTCTCTGGGCCTATGATAAAGAATGTAGTATTATGGATTAATTAATTTTATGCAATAGAAAGCACAAATCACCTTAACTGATATACTCCTTATTCCAGTTATCATACCATTTGGCCAGTTACGCTTACATTTCCTGATACCTTCTAGCAAAAACACTGAAGGTGAATAACTGACTCTAAAGCAACCTCTGTGTGTGTGTGTCAGTGGGTTCTTGAGTCTAATGGCACCCTATGTAGATGTTACTACCTTGTCCATGATGTTACTAGAATGGGCCTGGAATAAGTGTGTGCAATATAGCACCTTTGTTACACTATCTATCTATCTATCTATCTATCTATCTATCTATCTATCTATCTATCTATATATCTATCTATCTATCTATCTATCTATCTATCTATCTATCTATCTATCTATCTATCTATCTATCTATCTATCTATCTATCTATCTATCTATCTATCTATCTATCTATCTATCTATCTATCTATCTAATTACTAGACCAAAGGATGAAGTCAATATATAATCATGCATCAAATTTCCTCTTACATCCCAAAGAAATACTGGTTTAATTAAATGTTCATTCCAAAGTGACCAAGGCTTTATTCACACGTTTCCCTTTCATCCACGCTACCCTGGTGTTTTTAACCCCCATACAGTAAATGGAGACTTTTGAGGGTGTTCTCCAGAACTGTATACATCTTAAAATGCTGGCAAGGTATTACAATATGAGCGGGTGATAATGTAGGCCAACAGCTATGTAATATACATTTTTGGTCATTTTAGCATGAATGGAGGTACTTTGTAAGCAATGTGAAAATGCTAGTGTGGACAAGGTGTGGTGTTGTGTGGGCCTGTGAGTGGGACTTGTAATGACCTACCACCTTATCAAGGACTCTTTCCAACTTTGTGTCCATTGCTGCTAAGGAAGACACCTGTGACCCAGGATTAGATTCAATCTGATTGATAAAATGTATGTTATGTTGTGACATATATGGATCACTTAGTAATAGTATCTATCTATCTACTCTATCTATCTATCTATCTATCTATCTATCTATCTATCTATCTATCTAATCTATCTATCTATCTATCTTCTATCTATCTATCTATCTATCTATCTATCTATCTATCTATCTATCTATCTATCTATCTATCTATCTATCTATCTATCTATCTATCTACTTTTCCTATAATATTTTCTCTCTTGCATGTATATGAGAAGGTAGATTGTCAATGCCTTATCCACACGACAGATGTTCCCGTGGTGTTATTGTAGACTTCCACGTTTCCCCCAACAAGAACATTGACAGTTGCTGCATTGTGCACGTTGCTTCAGGGGCTAACGTCTTCCTTGATTTTCTTCTTGATCGCAGTCATTCTTTCCTCTCTGTCATTCACCTACTTCCATCGTTGAGGAGATTGAATTCACCAGACATATCATTGTGGTTCAGTCGTACCTGTGTCAGCGTCTGATGATCAATTCATGTTGTCCTCACTATCACTTGATTCAACTAGTGGTTCAGAGAGAGGAAGAGAAAAGACGTTTTCATATTTCAACATTGAATCACAGTAAATTAAATTTTTGACAATGATCAGCAGAAAAGGGGCTATTTAATGTCAAAGTGAAAACAGATCTGTATGGAATAATCTGAATAAATTTCAGATTTAAAATACAAAATTACTGATAGCCTAAGTTGTCATCCCATTCAATCTGACACCCCTAAATCATCACTTATGCAGCCAACTGGTTTTAGAAGTCCCAGAATTAGTTCAGTTGTGGTTCCCTGTCCGGGGTTTCAGTTGACTGTTGCATAAATGCACTGTGACAACATAAGAAAGTTGATTTCCTTTAGATGTGATGTTGCTCTCATGAATTTGTTTGTTACATTCACTGTGATAAAAACATGAACAAAAAAGGGAATGTGAAGTTGTTCTGATACAAAGTTTGTAATTTCTTTTTTCTAATTCAGAATCCGGAACTGGATTTATTATTGACAAATGGGACGTATTGACACACTGCAGTCTGTGGAGGTCTTAATCCGGCTTTGAGAGAGACCACTGTTTAGCACATATTTTTTTGTAAGATATTGCTTGCAAATAATTGTCTATCCTCTAATTGTGCCCATTTTTGTCCTTGTCTTTATCACTGTGAGCTGGAGGTTATACCTACAACACTGAGTGCAATGTGGCAAGCAGCCTTGTCCATCACTGGGCAAACTCAAACAATTAGACTAATTTAGATGTTATAAATACTCTAATATCATGCTAAGTTTCCAGAAAGTGGGATGGAAGCAGAAATAAGGAGTATATCAGGTAAGCTGATTTGTGTTTTCTATTGAATAACATGAAGTTCTGTGTTTGAATGTATTCTTCTTTATAATGGTGCCTGAGAGTGGTGACTTGATGCATGTTGGTCAGACGTGCAAGTAAACATTTCACGAAACTCTATCCAAGAGACACTACTACTACTACTACATCTACTAATTGTAATTCATGAGTAGGCCTTCATTTTCATCAACATGAAGTTCCAAGGTTGAGCACCTCACAAATCATTATTAATCAGTTTTGTTTAAGCAGCAATTGATTGGTGCCAGCCTTCCTGACCCCATAAAGGCATTTAAATAAAAGAATGTGAGCTGAAGGTAAATAAGGCTAACTTTAAAATATGCCAGACGCCAAGTGAACCTCTTAGAAACAGCCGAGAAGATTGCGCCCTTTGTTTGACTTGTTTAGCTCAATAAAAAGCGCAAAGCCCTTTCCCTTGATGACTTTCCACTGGAGCCACAAGTGCAGAAGTACTTTTCCTGTTTGCGTTTTTCTTTTTCTTTCTTTTTTTTTTAAACTAGGGTGAATTTTTAACATCATGTCAAACAGGCACATGGGGCTGATAAGAAGGGAATGTCAGAGGGAGCAAGGATTCAGATTTGTTAAGAATTTCTTCAGTTTGGAGGCACGGAAGCCGCCTTCAGAGGTGGAGATTTGGACAGCTGGAGCTCCTTGTTTGTTTGCCCAGCTGCGACCTCCTTGGGAGGCCCGACAGAATAAACAGGCTGAAATTATTCAAGAGCTTTGCTCTCAATGACTTCTTACAGTATATCCAGAGTCTCGCCACTTCAGGCTGCCATCAAGTATGATGAAGAAGAGAAGTGGATGCAGATTTGCAGATGCTCAGCATGGGATACATTAGGAACTTTATTACAAACAATAAAAACATATTTCTGTCCTACTAGGCGGAGTGGTGGCTCTGAGGCTAAGGATCTGCGCTGGTATCCTGAAGGTTGCTGGTTCAAATCCCCGTCACTGCCAAAAAGGCCACTGCTCTGCTGGGCCCTTGAGCAAAGCCCTTAACCTGTAATTACTCCAGGGGCGCTGTACAATGGCTGACCCTGCGCTCTGACCCCAAGGGGTATGCAAAAACTACCTAATACAAGAAATTGTATAAGGCGAAAAAAAAAAAAAAAACTATTTTATGAACCCATGTTTTATTAAATGAGGCTATAGGACAATAAAGGCCTTTCCTGGAAACACACTGGGCAAGTCACAAAGCAAGAAGTAGAGTTACATTCATTTTTATTTATCTCCAAACCTAAATGCAACCCCATTTATAGTCAAGAGTAACCCGAGTCAATCCTGACTGCAGTGAGCACAGCACAGAAACCAGCTGAATATGACACCATTTTAACTCACGACACACACAATCATATCTGGAGCAATTGTGAGATGTCAGTCACCCCACAAATGTCTTAAATACTCAGGGTCACCAGCTCCTGGATTTTGTGTTTTTGTTTTACTCCGTATTATTTGTGTTACACCAGCAAAGGTCATGCACACTCATTCCAAGCCCATTCTGGCAACATTATGGACAAAGAACCAGCTCTGAATGAGGTGTCATTACTAATTATCCTTTAACACACACACACAGACACACACAGACACACACACATGCCGCTTTAGAATCAGATGTGCAAACTTCATACAAGCATGAGATTCAGACCCAGTATGTGGAATCTATGAGGTAACAGGGATAGTAAGAGTGTCACCACAATATGTAATTATGACATCTTAGAATGTTATATATTATGTTTTATTTTTAAAGTGTATACTGTTGTGTTATATATTACTTCAGGGGTCCAGCAAAGTTGGTCCTGGAGGGCCATGGTAGCTGCAGCTTTTATTCCAACCCAGTTTCTTAATGAGAAGTCAAATACTGTATTGCTGTAGTAGCTCTTATTGCCCAAGCAAACCTTTTTATGCTTTTTTTTAGTGTCTCACTTGTTATGAGTCTTCACCATTAATTTCTTATTTAAGTTTTAACCTGTTCTTCCACTCATTTTAATGAATCCTTAATAGCAATAAGATTCAAATGACAAAAGAACAAACAATTCTCTTTCTAATTTGTTTCCATTTATACCTGAATTATATGATGTGATTACAAGGGGGTGCCACTGAATCCTAAACCCCGGACACAATTACATCCCACACAGTGATGGATTCAAATAAAGGTTATGTATTTATACAGTACCTTCACTAAACAGACAATTCACAGTCCAAAACATTTAAACACTACCTTTAATTAAAGTTTCATTCCTCTCCTTCCACTTGTCACACACGCGTGTTTAGGAGACAACTAAAGATCTTGAGTACATGTAATTCCACGCCAGACCTGGGGGTGGCAAAGTACACTAATTCTCCCTCTCGATCTCTTACAGACCATTCTAGGGAAATCCCGCCCAGCTCTGGGGCAGCCAACAACGTCACTTCCGGTTGCAAAACTGAGTCAAAAGAACAGACATGTTCACACAACTGAGTCCAAAACACAACTGCCTTAGTATACACAAGATGACAGCTTTAAAGGCCAGTAGGGGAAGTGATGTCATCAGGACTGGAACTGCACTGTGGACTCTTAACCACTGTGCCATCCATATCTAGAAACATCCAAACAAGCTATTTTACTTTTCACTAAATCAGTACATGTGCTTTTAATACAAATATCCAGAAGAGGCTAGAGTAGGCCAAACCAGTATTTAAGTAAAAGCACTACAATTTGTAAAAATATATTACTCATATCCAAAAAATATATTTGAGTAAAAGTAAAAAGCCTTCTAGGTGAAAAAACAACTCAAATTACTTTAATTTTAATCAAGCTTTTAGCATACCATTTGGCACATGTGCACATAGGGGAGCATCTACGAGACTCAAAGAGGGTAAGTCCACCTCTCCAGGTGCCTGTGGGGTCACAGTCACTAATGCCCACTTCTCATTCATCCACAGACTGGAGGACAAGTTCTGAGTCAGACTGTGATGTCACTGCACGGAGGTCCCATCTCTTCCCCCCTGGGGGACATTTAACAAAACAAAGGCTCCCAAAATCGACGTTCAGTTGGGAATGCACATCTGACAAGCACGTAGTTCCATGGAAAATGAACAAAGCTGACTGGTGAAAAAGTCACGATTTTCACTTGAACTTTATTTGTTGCCTTAATGTTATTTGCATTAAATGGGGTACCCATTCTGTCCCCAGACCTTCACAATCCCCCTCTTCCAATTCTGAACATTACAATTGAAACAATACGAATATTAAGAATTTCAGATCTTTACAATACAAAGAGTATGTCCTCTTAAAAAATTAAATGTTAATTAATAGTTGCTTTCTAGGAGCATACAGACAAGACTGTCTACTTTGAGACCCAAAATTTTGACCCTGGGGGTTCCTGTGTTTTTTTTTATTTTCCTCTGTGAGCTACAATTTCTACAGCGGTGCCACCTGCTGGCTCAGAACAAGCATTACAATTCTACACCCTTTGACCAATCTGAACCACATTTTGTGTAATTGTCCTCTAGCCGAGACGTTCTGCTTGTATCTACTGTAATATAAAAAGGAGTATTGTGCACTTTTGCGGGGTAGTGTTGGGAGGTACTTGATCAAGAGGAGAAGTGCAGCACAATACAAAGGAGAATCAAAGGGTTGTTGCTTAACTCCAGGTATTTTAAACAGTACAAACTGTTCACCTTGAGTTAAGTGGACGAGTCAAACATGATAGCGTTCAGGGTTACAACCCAGCAAGGAGTGCTGCAATTCTGAAATCCATTCAGACTCAAAAAAGAACACATTCTCAACTCACAAGAGCAGAAACCTTAGCAGAATGGATGAGAGATAAGACAGCAATAACAACAGGGTCACCATATAAAAAAACGTAAACCTTTGCTTTCTTTCCTTAACTCATTTACAAATGTATTGAGACACTTTGGCTAGTTAAATTAAAAAAAATTAAAAGTTTATGTATTTTGCACTATCTACCTTGTTTCTAAATTATTTATAATCTTAAAAGACTCAGTTGTATGCATCTAAAAACACAACCTTTTGCATTCTGACTAAAAGGAACCCTGAGTTACTGTCCTTAGCATTCAATCCTCCCTAAACGACAGCTTAAATCAATGATGATCAGCAACTGAGCTCTGATCCTGGAATTTACAGGTTGTTAACAACAAATGTGTTTTTAGATTCAGGAGAGGAAGACAGAAGCTTGAAGGTAACGTAGTTATATTCATTTGTCATGGAGTCGGAGAGTGGAGCATGTTGATTAATGCATGCAATGAAGAATTTCAGTGTACTCTGTACAAGTGAGAGTAATGACCATATTAATTTATAACCCTGTCCACACGATTTGACAGATACATCTTCTTCTTCTTCTTCTTTCTTTCTCTTCTTTCGGCTGTTCCCATTAGGGGTTGCCATAGCGGATCATCTTCTTCCATATCTTCCTATCCTCTACATCTTGCTCTGTCAAAACCATCCCCTGCATGTCCTCTCTCACCACATCCAAAAACTTTCTCTTAGGCCTTCCTCTTTTTCTCTTGCCTGGCAGCTCTATCTTTAACATCCTTTTCCCAATATATCCAGCATTTCTTCTCTGCACATGTCCAAACTAATGCAATCTCGCCTCTCTAGTTTTGTCTCCCAACTGTCCAACCTGAGCTGACCCTCTAATGTACTAATTTTTAATCCTGTCCACCCTCGTCACACCTAGTGAAAATCTTAGCATCTTTAACTCTGCTACCTCCAGCTCTGTCTCCTGCTTGCTGGTCAGTGCCACCGTCTATAACCCATTTAACATAGCTGGTCTCACTACCATCCTATAGATCCTCCCTTCCACTCTTGCAGATAACCGTCCAAGGGGACTCCTATCTAATCTCATCTGTCAACCTGTCCATCACCATTACAAATAAGAAAAGGCTCAAAGCTGATCCCTGATGTAATCCCACATCCGTGTTGAATGCATCTGTCACTCCTACTGCGGACCTCACCACTGTCACACTTCCCTCGTACATATCCTGTACAACTCTTATGTACTTCTCTGCCACTCCCAGCTTCCTCATACAACACCACAACTCCTCTCTAGGCACCATGTCATATGCTTTCTCCAGGTCCACAAAGACACAATGCAGCTCCTTCTGGCCTTCTCTATACTTCTCCATCAACACCCTCAGATCAAATATTGTATCTGTTGTGGTCTTTCTTGGCATGAAACCATACTGCTGCTCATTAATCATCACCTCCCTTCTTAACTTTCTACTACTACTAATAATAATAATCATCAGTCAGTCAGCCATCATCCAACCTGCTATATCCTAACACAGGCTCATGGGGGTCTGCTGGAGACAATCCCAGCCAACACAGGGCACAAGGCAGGAACAAACCCCAGGCAGGACGCCAGCCCACCGCAGGGCACACACACACACACACACACACACCAAGCCCACACTAGGGGCAAGGGGCAATTTAGGATCGCCAATGCACCTAACCTACATGTCTTCAGACTGTGGGAGGAAACCAGAGCACCCGGAGGAAACCCACACAGACACGGGGAATAATAACAACAACAACAACAACAACAACAACAACAACAATAATAATAATAATAATGACAATGATTAATTTAGGACGTCAAAATCAGTACATGGCCAAAATAGATCTGAATAGTATTTGTTTTTTCCAACTAGAAATGTTGTCTGTCCTAGTTAGTGAATTAATGATATTCGATGGCTAATGTTGATATTGATTTCCTATTCGGGAAACAAGCAGAGAATAAGTTGGTAAATTTGCTACACAACAGGTAAGCAACCACTCTACAGCCATGTGTTTTTATAAACATTAGGACAGCGTTTCTCAACCTTTAAGTATTTGCGACCCGAGTTTTCATAACAGTTTTAATCGCACCCCCTAACGTTTTTTTGAAACCCTGATAAAATTTATTCCTATATTTTTTGCTGCCGATACACCTCTACAAGTTTAAAATTTCCCTACGAATAGGGAAATTATGTCACATATGGAAACATTTGCACCCCCTTTTTTGTTACTTTGGGGGCGCGCCCCATAGATTGAGTACCACTGCTTTAGGACAAATTTATGCTAATCAAAACTGACAAAATGTTACATTACTGTTTCACTTTTCATTTTTTCTAAACATTGTCTTAATTTGAGGCCAGGAATGTTCGCTTGCCCCACTTCACCACTCCTCTGTGCCTCTAACTTTCTAACTCCTTTGCCAGATGTGCCAGAAAAACAGATAGCATTGTTTGTGCCACTTTTGTGACTTTGCTGACCAATAGAAATATATCTATAACTGACAACCAATCAGAGTTAAGGTTTGGGTTCTGTGGCCAATGTAATCCACAGAATAGTTCATAGGACAGTAATGAGGCTTTTTTGACAATTGGTAGCAAAAGGAAAAACAGAAAATGACCAATGAGATCCACAGAATACACCAACTGACACTGAAGAGTCATCACTATTTCTTGGGAGTAGAGCAGACTTGAGGAACTTCAAACAATAACTGTGAAAATTTCATATGTGGTGGTAATGATTGTGACAGAGATGTGACAGAATTTTTTTTTTTTTTTTACAGATTTACTCAATTAAAAGTAAAAAGCTATTGTGAAAAATGATTTAGATACAAGTAATGGAGCTTATGTAATGGACCTATCCAGAAGAAATGTTCCATTGGCAGCGATGAACAAAACAATTCAAGCCAAGCTGAACCCACAGCAAAATGCTGTTTGACCTTACACAAATTTTAATAAAATAAATTCCTTTCAGCGAAATTCATGCCATTTATGCAAAAAGGAATTCATCTATGGAAGCATTTTTGTGCACTATTTCCACATGTATCTCCCTGTCATTTGAAACTTAAATAAAGATCTCTAGTGGAAAAATCCAATTGGATTTGTTTCCTGTGAAACCCACTAGCCGTTTGTTGCGCTTGTTCTGATACTATATAGTACCACCAGTTACAGTTGGCGATCATCAGAACCAAAAAACAACTTGGAGAATGGCAGTGCCTGAAGTGTGCATTCTTGACCAGGATATGTATGTTATGTAATGGCAAGGAGTTTGGCAGTGGAGTCAGCTTTCTGTGTAGTGAGTTTTCCTGTGGAGAAAACAGAATAAAGTGAACAATGGAACATTTTGGTGTGTCTTCATTGAAAATATGCAGCATGTCACATTTAAAAAATGTATTGCACTCCTCCGCAGTGGTGTGAACTAGATGCATAAATGGAATTGATTTTACTGGATTACATGTCTTGCATGAGCAGCATGGTGGCACAGTGGTAGTAGTGAGGTGACCAGGGTTCACATCCAGGGTGTTCCCATTGTGGAGTTTGCAGTTCTCCATGTATCTGCATGTGTTCAATGGTTTCTTCCCATGGTTGAAAGATTAGGTTAGGTGAATTGATGTTGGTAAATTGGCCATGTTATATGTTCAGCCTGTGATGAACTGGCACCCCGTCTGGGTGTTGTTTTCTGCCTTGCATCTGATGATTTCTAGGATTGGCCTCAGCTATCCTGCAATCCCACCCTACAGTAGATAAGCGGATTTGGAAGATGGATGGATGGTTATGTACTGTACTATGCAGCTACAAAAAAAACGCATGTAAGTTCTCCACTCAAAAAAAACTTTTAACCCCCAAAAAACTGTTCAGTGAGTCGCATAATTGTAAAATAGCATGCAAAACTAATTTTAGTGTCAGTTTTCTGAAACTCTATGCAAAATGAAACTTGCCTGTTTGGCTGGCAATACAATTTGCTGAAAAAGTAAATATAGACAAACAGTCAGCGTGTAATTACTAAAGTACCCCCCAAAAAATTGTTTATAGTGAGTTGCAGGCAATGGGGATTGGCAGTGTGGTGTAGTGGTTAAGGCTTTGGACTTCAAGCACTAAGGTTGTGGGTTCAAATCCTGCCACTGACACTGTGTGACCCAAAGCAAGTCACTGGATCTGCCTCTGCTCCAATTGGAAAACCAAAAGAAATATAACCAATCATAAATGCTGTAAGTCACCTTGCATAAAGGTGTCAGCCACATAAGTAAATTAAAGGTGAAATGAATTTTAAGACCAGTTTTGCAAAGCTATGTGAATCGTAACTTGCCTGTTTTTCTCATCACTAGCCACCTGTCATGTGTTAATGGAGAGATCTCAGAATCTAGTGCTGACCTGCCATGTTTGTGTGTGTAACGTATACTTACTATGTCTGCTATAACCTCACTAAACACTTGCTCCTGCTGTTATTATCTTGTCAAGTCAACATCCTACATCACGGGCCGTGCCGTACTTAAGTGTGTACTGGTCAGGAAGAAAGATAAGAGATTTGAAATGTAGTGCTTTCAGTACAAAGTGCTCCAAGTGGACACTAATGCTTAACAGTAATTTCGATTAAGTGGTCAGAAAGTGAGGAGGAGTAAATGAAGTCGCCATTTAGCTTTGGTTTGGCTCCCGATGGTCAGGTATTGAAGCTGCTGGGTTTTCTGCAGACGAGTATGTCTAAAAATGGCACTGTGTCCTTGTGCATGAGCTTCATTAAAAATGGTTCTGCTTAGCCACTCCTAATCAGTTTTGATGTTTTTGTGGCCATTCGACATTTAATGATTTCCTCTGCATTGCATTTAGAGAAGCGTTCATAATGTGCCCTAAATCAAGCCTGAAGCGCATCTTCCATGTGTAACACTTGGCCTACATGAAAATCATTTTTGTCCTGTCTGATTATACTCTGTGATGACAGAAGATAAAAACAGAGGCAGTTGTCTTCCATGTTCTAATTCCTAACTACCAATTCATCACAATGGCATTACATAATTGTGCTAGAAAAACCCTTGATTTTTGTTTCAAGACAAGCAGTGCTAAGTTAGATTGTAAATGAGGGCAGTAAAGTGTCTACAGGATACTGGAATTTCTACATCCATTTCTATATCACCTAATGTTTTAGGGTCATAGGGAACGCATGGAGAGAACTAGCTCTGGATGGGACAACAATTCATCATAGAGTGCACTCATGGAAACACAGTGAGAACATGCAAACTCCACACAGAAAGCCTCCAGGCTGGTACTCAAAACCTTGTCATGACACAGCAACACCAACACTAACATGTGGATAACCTGCACATGGCTGATATACTGTAAAGCAAAAGCATCTGAGTTAAACTGACACTTGAGAGGATGGTGCCATGCCATTTATATCCATACAATATTTTATTGTATCTGTATTTTTTAAACCATTTGTCTCTTTTGTGGTGGTGCAGTGATGAATGAACCTTGAGTTCAAGCCCCAGCCCAGTCACTATTTGTGTTGTGGGCTTTCAACCGGAGATTCTGGTTTCCTCCCACATCCTAAAGACACGCATATTGGTTTGCATGGGAGTGTGGTCAAAGAAATGATCTCTAAGCCTCACTGGGGCCAGTTTAGCTTCTGCCTCTGACCCTCATTCTAACCCTAGGCTGGTCACCCAACCCAACTGCTGTCGCTCTGTTTAAAATGCCTCTAAACATCTGAACTATGGATGTGTCCTAACAAAATGCTTTGGGGTGGTGTTTTCCATACAGGCATTATATAAAATAAATTGGCATTGTGAAGACTAAATTGGCATTCTCAGACTAGATCAGGATTTTTTTCCAGGATTTCAAGGTATTTTGATGCATTCATTTTACCCTCACAAGACATTTAGAGCCTACTGCAGAGAAGCATCCTCAAAGCATGATACTGCCACCACCATACTTCATGGTGGAGATGCTGTGTTTTTGATAATGTGTAGTGTTTGTTTTACACAAAACTTAGCATTTAGTTTGATGGGCAAAAAGCTCAATTTGGGTCTCTTCTGATCACAGAGCCTTCTTAAAGCTGACCTTAGACTCTTCCTTGTGCCTTCTGGCAAACTGTAGCTGAGAAGTTCTGTGCCTTTTTTAACAGTGGATTTCTCTTTGCCACTCTGCCATAAACCTGTGACTGATGAAGCAAATGGGAAACAGTCCCTCCAATCTCAGTCGATGTAGCTTGTAAATCCTTCAGAGTCATCTTCTTGAACAATCACTTATTTATGTGGACAGCCTGCTGTGGGCAGATTTACAGCTGTGGCATACTCTCCATTTCATAATGACTGATTTAACTGGACACCGAAGGATATTTAGTGAGTTGAATATTTCCTTGTGTCCATCCACTGATTTATGCTTTTGAAACTCCTTTTCATGCAGATGCTTGTTATGATAGGCCACCACACTGACTCAAGACAAGTTGGACCTCCAGATACAGAAGTGCATTTATGCAACAGTCAACTGAAACCCCAGACAGGGAACCACAACTGAACTAATTCTGGGACTTCTAAAACCAGTTGGCTGCATAAGTGATGATTTAGGGGTGTCAGATTGAATGGGATGACAACTTAGGCTATCAGTTATTTTGTATTTTATATCTGAAATTTATTCAGATTATTCCGTACAGATCTGTTTTCACTTTGACATTAAATAACCCTTTTTCTGCTGATCATTGTCAAAAATTAAATTTACTGTGATTCAATGTTGAAATATGAAAACGTCTTTTCTCTTCCTCTCTCTGAACCACTAGTTGAATCAAGTGATAGTGAGGACAACATGAATTGATCATCAGACGCTGACACAGGTACGACTACGTGTACGACTGAACCACAATGATATGTCTGGTGAATTCAGTCTCCTCAATGATGGAAGTAGGTGAATGACAGAGAGGAAAGAATGACTGCGATCAAGAAGAAAATCAAGGAAGACGTTAGCCCCTGAAGCAACGTGCACAATGCAGCAACTGTCAATGTTCATGTTGGGGGAAACGTGGAAGTCTACAATAACACCACGGGAATATCTGTCGTGTGGATAAGGCATTGACAATCTACCTTCTCATACACATGCAAGAGAGAAAATATTATAAGAAAAGTACAGTAGATAGATAGATAGATAGATAGATAGATAGATAGATAGATAGATAGATAGATAGATAGATAGATAGATAGATAGATAGATAGATAGATAGATAGATAGATAGATAGATAGATAGATAGATACTTTATTAATCCCAAGGGGAAATTCATGATGAAATGATCCTATAATTTGAAAGAAAATAAAGTAGATGGTCCCTTAAGCAACATGATGGTGCTGCGGTTATCCCCTAGGTTTAAATCATGATCCTGATATCTATCAGTCAGCAGTTTGCATGTTCTCCCTGTGTCTCAGTGGATTTTCCTCTAGTTAACCCTATCAGATGGATGAATTTCAGGCCAGAGTGAAGCATACCAGCTTAAAGTTGTAAAGTTTGGAGTCACTAAAGTGTGTGACCTGAAAATTCTAGGCACATCTTTATTCAGCTGCAGCCAGACTGGATCTGATGTAAGCTGACTTATTTTGATGAATGCACCTACAGACTGCACAGCAGCGTCCCATGTGGCTAGTCAAAGCATGAAATGTGCAGGGAGAGGCTCGATAGAAAGCCTCGAGTTTAGTGAATGCTCTATCTATCTATCTATCTATCTATCTATCTATCTATCTATCTATCTATCTATCTATCTATCTATCTATCTATCTATCTATCTATCTATCTATCTATCTATCTATCTATCTATCTATCTATCTACTCTTTCTGCTCGAGGCAGGTCCTTTGCTCTCATCAGCCTGTCACGGTTAACAATTCTAACATTAAAAAATATGCAACTGGGTACTTTGCTACATATACCCATATTGGGTTTAATAAAGTATTTCAGTTCTGCTAAATGTGTTTCTAACAGAAGACACACAAATAGACTGTTGAATAAATAAGCCTTGAACCCCAAATGGATTTGAATGTATTATTTGTCTAATGATGATACTTTTATGTTCTATGAGGACTTGGTGAAACTCATATAACGTGTCTTAATGTGTTCTTAAGGGGGTGCATTCTTTTTTAAACACCCTCTAGTAATCCACACAAGCTAATTAGGCAGCAAAGAACTTCTATAGGTTGAGCCCAGGGAGTCAGTGAGAGTACTAATAAGCTGTGAGTGAGTCTAGGACTCAGTGGGCATTACTGCCAGCTGGGGGCAGTGTTGTACTTCACATCCTTTCATAACCATCTAGCCCTTCAGTTTCGCTATTAGCCACATGAATTGCCAGGAGAGACCCCGGCTCTCTTTGAGCCTGAACTGGAGTGAGAAGGGTGTAGAATTGGGTGGCTAACCATATTAATTGGTTGATGTGAAAGGTTCTCCTTTTATGTTGCAAACTTTTTCATGTTCTTATGTTTACCAAAGTCATTTTGCTGATCAGCATTCTCTTAAAATGACATCATAAAATGTTCTGAAAATGATTAACTTGCCTTTTGTAACCATTTAACATGTAGACCTTTGCCAAAATACATTTTACAACAAAAATTTAACATTCTCTGACTTGATTAATCCATTTCAAAGTTGTGGTAGAAGCATTGTATTCCATCATCAATATGGAACAGAGCCCATTAATGCATTCACCCTGCACTAATATTTTGTAATTTATAGTCACCGATTAATTAACAGGTATGTATTTGGGAAGGTGGAAGAAAATCAAAGCACTTTTTTAAAAATTCACACACATGTTGATGGAGATCATGCAAACTCCAGGACAATGGTTCCATAAGAAGCAGCACTAACCTCATTGCCTCTGAAGTGGTATACCATACCATTTTCTAAGCCTGCTTAATCCTGAGCAGGGTTTCGAGGGTTGGAGCCTATCCCAGCAAGTGTAAGACACAAGGCAGGAACAATCCCCTGGACAAGGTGCAAGTCACACACTCACTCCTGCACACTCCACACACGCACATACACTAGGGCAAATTTAGCATCACCAATTCACCTAACCTGCGTGTCTTTGAATTGTGGATGGAAACTCATGTAGACATGGGGTGAACATGCATACTCTACGCAGGGAAGACCTAGAATTTAAAGCTGGTCTCCATACCACAAGGCAGCCATGCTACCACGTGCCACCCTGCCTCTGATGTATTAAAGTTAATGACATGCATTCATACTTCCTCCAAGTCTTTTTGCAGGGTCATGGAGAGCTTATGCCTAACTCAAAAACATCAGACACAAAGCACGAACAAAGCTTTATAGGGGACATGCACAGGGGAATTTAGTTTCACTAAACAATGTAACGTAAATGACTTTGGGATGTCCCTAGATTAAACCTACACACCTTCTTTCTGTGCATATTCAGCTTTCCATACACATGTTCGGATTTATAAAAGAAAACTTGACAGGAGAAAATGCAAACCCATTTACTCAAACCCATTTATACACAACATTTTGGAGAACCTTTGTAATGACAACATTGTTGATCAAGTATTGAAATGCAGCCAAACCAGTTAGATTAACGAGTTACTCATATAATAATTCATATCACTGATCCGTTATTGTACTGTGTATAATGTGACAGACATATTAAACCTTAAAACTAATAATTAAGACTCTATTTTAGTTCCTTTTAAGAGAGTCGATGCTGCATATTTATACTGAATAACTTTTTTCTTTTTTTGTCAATTTATATTGGCTATCCATTGTCACTTCTTAGAGAACTGCCAACAGGTCAGGAATATCCCAGCTAAGTTTCACTCCATCATGCTCACTGTGTTGGAAGCTATTAATCGACCAGCGAGGCACTACATTTAGTTTTGGATATGGTGTGGGTGTACATACATAAAACATGCTTTTGCCACCATAAAAAGGCAATTTGTGGCAGTGTCCGGTTCTCTTAAAGTATTCAGAGCACTTTACTACACTCATATTGCAATAAGAACACCAGCAAGAATGGAGCTGCTTTTGTTAACCATAAGCAGTGACATTCCATTAATGCACAACTCATCTGTGATGCCAAGATGAGGATTGACAAATGCCATGGCTCTGTGGCCTGGACCAACCCGTGATTCATTTATTTTGAGGCAAGGCACTATCGATCACATAACTTGCTGAAGATGCTGTATGTAGTAGTTGGCTTGTTGGTAAGGTAACTGGTCAAACCCTCAGATTTTCATATGGTATGTATTATTCATTGTAACAGCAATCATGCCAGGTAATAGTGGCTAGCTGCTCAAACAACTTTCCCTAAACCCAAAAATGCTGACGAGAGTCACCATAATGTTGCGGAGTGCAGCCAATTATTCTTGAATATAAATGATGTGGTCCTGATGTGAAAGGAGGCAGGCTGTTCTAACAGCCAATGAAGTTCTGCCGCATCATGATTGCATATGTATGAGGTTGATTAGCATAGTCCATATGTGGTTGTTTCAGGATGGCAACCTAGTAGAGTCTGAGGTACGTTCACATACACATATTTACAATATGACTGTGATTTATAAAAGTAAATTGTGTGGAGATGTATGTACACCAGGCCTATCTTTATATATAATCTTCATTTGGATCTTGATCTTTGTTTGTCCGCGAATTCACTGCCTTGTGTGGTGTTCCTGCTGTGTTCAGTAGAGGGCAGTAGTGATGGAGGAGGAGAGGAAGTGAGGGGGAGGATTGTTGGATGAGGTTGGAGTGTGGTGATTAAAGAGGATTGAACTAAAGGAGACTACGTGCTGTTTGTACTGGCTGAATACACAACACCTTGGTTGTTACTTTTGTTTACAAACACTGTCGATAGCACTCTTTGTGTTTAGATCTGGCGTCGACACCTGCTTCGTTGTCGAGACTGTGGTTTTTTGTGTTTCTATCGACCGTCATTGGCAGCACTTCGTCCAAATCGAATGTTCACCCACTTCTTGGAGTCGGCAGTCAGAGTATATAAGTAGGGCACACTTCTGTGATTTTCCATCAGTTGGCGTTTGGAGTTCAAGAAAGAAGCATTGGTTCTTCCTTACTCTTTGGATTGCCACAAAGCAACCTGCGAGATTGGAGAAAGGTTGAGAAGAGATCGTCAGAGGAAACGACAGCGTCATGAAAACGAGACAGACTGTGAACGGAGAGAAGCAGAAATGCTCCTCCACCACCACATAATTACTATTCGTTCCTATCAAATCAATGTCCAAGGGTTTTGTTTTGTAATTTTGTTTCCCTTATTAAAAATCATAATGCTGTGCAACAAAGGGCCCAGTTCACGACTGGCATCCGCGTTTAAACAGGGAGCCCTCCTCAGACAACTTTAACACACGCAACGTAGCTGGGCGCACATGTCTAGTAATAATAATAATTATAATAATAATAATAATAATTCATTACATTTATATAGCGCTTTTCTCTATAAATCAGATATATATACAGTGGTGTGAAAAACTATTTGCCCCCTTCCTGATTTCTTATTCTTTTGCATGTTTGTCACACAAAATGTTTCTGATCATCAAACACATTTAACCATTAGTCAAATATAACACAAGTAAACACAAAATGCAGTTTTTAAATGGTGGTGTTTATTATTTAGGGAGAAAAAAAATCCAAACCTACATGGCCCTGTGTGAAAAAGTAATTGCCCCCTGAACCTAATAACTGGTTGGGCCACCCTTAGCAGCAATAACTGCAATCAAGCGTTTGCAATAACTTGCAATGAGTCTTTTACAGCGCTCTGGATGAATTTTGGCCCACTCATCTTTGCAAAATTGTTGTAATTCAGCTTTATTTGAGGGTTTTCTAGCATGAACCGCCTTTTTAAGGTCATGCCATAGCATCTCAGTTGGATTCAGGTCAGGACTTTGACTAGGCCACTCCAAAGTCTTCATTTTGTTTTTCTTCAGCCATTCAGAGGTGGATTTGCTGGTGTGTTTTGGGTCATTGTCCTGTTGCAGCACCCAAGATCGCTTCAGCTTGAGTTGACGAACAGATGGCCGGACATTCTCCTTCAGGATTTTTTGGTAGACAGTAGAATTCATGGTTCCATCTATCACAGCAAGCCTTCCAGGTCCTGAAGCAGCAAAACAACCCCAGACCATCACACTACCACCACCATATTTTACTGTTGGTATGATGTTCTTTTTCTGAAATGCTGTGTTCCTTTTACGCCAGATGTAACGGGACATTTGCCTTCCAAAAAGTTCAACTTTTGTCTCATCAGTCCACAAGGTATTTTCCCAAAAGTCTTGGCAATCATTGAGATGTTTCTTAGCAAAATTGAGACGAGCCCTAATGTTCTTTTTGCTTAACAGTGGTTTGCGTCTTGGACATCTGCCATGCAGGCCGTTTTTGCCCAGTCTCTTTCTTATGGTGGAGTCGTGAACACTGACCTTAATTGAGGCAAGTGAGGCCTGCAGTTCTTTAGACGTTGTCCTGGGGTCTTTTGTGACCTCTCGGATGAGTCGTCTCTGCGCTCTTGGGGTAATTTTGGTTGGCCGGCCACTCCTGGGAAGGTTCACCACTGTTCCATGTTTTTGCCATTTGTGGATAATGGCTCTCACTGTGGTTCGCTGGAGTCCCAAAGCTTTAGAAATGGCTTTATAACCTTTACCAGACTGATAGATCTCAATTACTTCTGTTCTCATTTGTTCCTGAATTTCTTTGGATCTTGGCATGATATCTAGCTTTTGAGGTGCTTTTGGTCTACTTCTCTGTGCCAGGCAGCTCCTATTTAAGTGATTTCTTGATTGAAACAGGTGTGGCAGTAATCAGGCCTGGGGATGGCTACGGAAATTGAACTTAGGTGTGATACACCACAGTTAGGTTATTTTTTAACAAGGGGGCAATTACTTTTTCACACAGGGCCATGTAGGTTTGGATTTTTTTTCTCCCTAAATAATAAACACCATCATTTAAAAACTGCATTTTGTGTTTACTTGTGTTATATTTGACTAATGGTTAAATGTGTTTGATGATCAGAAACATTTTGTGTGACAAACATGCAAAAGAATAAGAAATCAGGAAGGGGGCAAATAGTTTTTCACACCACTGTATATTTTTTTGGCACATGCATTTTCCTTTTTTTGCCGTTTGCACATTTTCATACTTGAATTCATGCAAAGTTTTATAAATGAGTCCCATGCACCATGGAATGAACAAAGTATTCCTTCTGAAGCATTTCTTTGGGTTATACTCAAACCTGCCAAGATAGGCTTTCATTGCTAGTAAGTCTGTAATGAAAAATATGGATTCAAAAATGTTTTTGGTTTTTTCCTTATTCAACAGAGGTAACCTTCTCTATACAGTAAATAAAAGTGTAAGCTGTTTTTCTGTTGGTCTGTTTGTTTGTACGCCAAGCACAGCTGAACCGATTTTCCCAAAATTTTGCATGTGTGTTGCCATTGATCCAATTTAAAAGTATAGGCTATATGGCATATCAGAGGAAGGGGCAGCAGAAGTGCACTGGGGGTTATAAGAAGACCCCATTATCAGCTTACTCAACTAAGACTGCAGATGCAGCGTTTTCTTCCACATTGGACTACAATTTCATTGTCTCACGGGATTATAGCTTTTGTCGGAGTAGGTCATTCTGTCTCGTAGTGAGTTGTGTTTAGCCATGTTAAATTTCCAAAAGAAAGATTTGCCTGCTTTTTTAATCTTGACCTTTTTTGAGAAATATATAAGTCCAAAAGGGATAGACAGCTTTACCAAGCCCTAAAGATGCATAATTCCCATCTTTCAGCAGCACCAAAAAAATTTTACCGAATTTCGCGGTTATAAAATCACAGGCAAAGCAAAGTTTAGGGTCAGTTTCTCCAAACTGCAATATTAAACTTGATTGTTTCACCACTGCCTATTACTATGTGATGTTATATTAAAAAAAAGGTTTAGATAATGGATAGACAGATGGATATCATACATGACTAATAGAATAAGATTTGGATAAGGACAGTGGCGACTTGCTCCGTGTGAGTTTCATTGAACTGTGTAGACGTGACAATAACTCTGAAAAAAAAATGTTACACTACATTTTTATGTTACATTTTTTGACAATAAAAGAGAATGAAATATAATTCAGTGCATGCCAAGCCTCTGTTCACTATAGGATAGGAAGAGAACAACTGAGGTCAGTGTTAGTAACTTTTACCCTTCTTGATGGTAGACACTTATTCAAGTCACCTCCACTGTAGATGCTTTCCTTGGTCCATGAGCTGAATTATTTAATAAGCCATCCAGTTTATTAATGTGGGATTAAACATGTACAGTATATCTATGAGACTACAATAAACCAGGAAACACAAAGAAGTAGTGTTCATGATTCCAACACATCAAGGAGTTACGGAATCCAATCATAAACAAAAAGAACAAATTCTCGACTCATGAGAGCATACAATTTGAGAAGCAGTGTAGAATACGGGTGGGACATTACCATTTAGCCTGCAATGACAAAAGGGTCAACATTTAAAAAGCACATAAATATATATACAGATGTAAGGAATTATTATTATTATTATTATTATTATTATTATTATTATTATTATTATTATTTTTTGCTTTTTTACCTTATTCCATTATACATATATACCCGAGCAACACAGACTGTTTCAGCTAGTTATTAAATTCAAAATTCCTGTTATCAATAAAACAGCCAGACTTTACAGCAACTTTAAAAGTGTAATCAAGAGCAGGCTGCCCCAGGAAAGAAAAGATTCAGTGCACTGCTTGAATTTTTACTCTCTAAGGTAGGTACATACTGGAGGCCACCAAAGCAACTTCCCATGTATCCTAACATTTTAATTTGAGATTGCCAGGTCCTACCCTGTAATTGAGTTAAGGTTCTTATCCTTCAGAAAGAAAGGAACCACTGAAGGCGTTGCCAGAGCTGCATAGGCACCTCTCCTGGCTGAGGCCAATGACAGAAGACTTCTTGGCAGGCTTGGGACACATTTAAGAGATTATTCTTCTTAGCTGGCCTGGCACTGCCTGTAGGTTTGATGCTTGCCAGAAGCAATCATTATCTGCCACTGTGAAATTCACATCAGGAGTTTAAATGAAAACAGTTGTTTATAAAATATAGCAGAAAATGTTCTCTTTTGCTAGAATGTGTCCTACCTGCTGTTATGTCCCTAAAGGGGGTGCGCCAATCATTCTCATTGTGGTTTGTTTAGAATTTGCATTTACAGTGTGAATATAAACTTGACAAAACCAAATGTACACATGTGACACGGTCATTAGCTCATCATGGTTGCTGTGCAGTGCAAGATGAAACATTTACTCATTGCAGGTGATTTGTTTGACTTTTAATAACCCAATTCAAATCTTCTCCATACTTTTCCACAGACATTTGCACACCCACCCACAACAAAGGCTCTAAGATGACTGGGAACTCGAGGCTTTCTATCGAGCCTCTCCCTGCACATTTCATGCTTTGACCAGCCACATGGGACGCTGCTGTGCAGTCTGTGGGTGCATTCATCAAAATAAGTCAGCTTACATCAGATCCAGTCTGGCTGCAGCTGAATAAAGATGTGCCTAGAATTTTCAGGTCACACACTTTAGTGACTCCAAACTTTAAAACTTTAAGCTGGTATGCTTCACTCTGGCCTGAAATTCATCCATCTGATAGGGTTAACTAGAGGAAAATCCACTGAGACACAGGGAGAACATGCAAACTGCTGACTGATAGATATCAGGATCATGATTTAAACCTAGGGGATAACCGCAGCACCATCATGTTGCTTAAGGGACCATCTACTTTATTTTCTTTCAAATTATAGGATCACTTCATCATGAATTTCCCCTTGGGATTAATAAAGTATCTATCTATCTATCTATCTATCTATCTATCTATCTATCTATCTATCTATCTATCTATCTATCTATCTATCTATCTATCTATCTATCTATCTATCTATCTATCTATCTATCTATCTATCTATCTATCTATCTATCTATCTATCTATCTATCTATCTATCTATCTATCTATCTATCTAATTTTTGTAGAAAACAGAGCTCAAAAAGAAATCTGTAACATCAAACATGCAAGGATGCACAGAAGGTAGCCAGCAAAGGCATTACTCTGGACAGAGTGAGTAAGCTCTGGTACAAACAAAGCACCCACCTATTGTTCTCTGAAGCTGACTGCAGGATTGCTGAAAGGCAGAGTCTATCCCAGCAGTCCTGTGGATTCAAACATAATGTGCGAACACAAGCAATCGCTCATGGGATCCTGCTTAGAGTTGCCGGTCAGCTGATCTTGTGTGTGTATGGAGTGATGAAAGAAAAGTGAAAATGGAGAATGTACAGTGCCTACAAAAAGTATTCAACCTTCAGGAAGTGTTCATGTTTTATTATTACAGAACATTGAATTACAGTGAATTTCATTTGGTGTTTTTGACACTGATCACCAGAAAAAGACACATAACGTCAAAGATGAAAACAGATCTCGGCAAAGTGGTCTAAATTAATTACAAATATAACATACAAAATAAATGATCACATAAGTATTTAAGTCAGGATTTAGTGATGCAGGTTTGGTAGCCATGACAGTCTTGAGTCTGTGTGCTCAGGTCTCTCTCTATCAGCTTTGCGCCTCTGGACATGATCGTTTGTACCCTTTATTCTTTGTAAAAATGCGGAAGCTCTATCAGGTTGATGAACATCATGAGTAAATACCCTTTTTCAAGTCCAGATACAAATTCTCAGTTGAACTTGGACTCTGGCACTACAGGACATTAACATTGTTGTCTTAAAGCAATTCCTGTGTATCTTTGGCTTTACACTTGGGGTTGTTCTCTTGCTGGAAAACAAATCTTCTCCCAAGGCACAGGTTTCTTGTAGCCTGAATCAGGATTTCTGCCAGGACTCCCCGGTAGTTTGCTGCATTCATTTTACCCTCGGAAGCTTGCTGCAGAGAACGTATCTCCACAGCATGATGCTACCATCACCGTGCTTCATGGAGGGGTTGGGTGTTTTTTAGATGATGTGCAGTGTTTGGCTTATGCCACTCATGACGCTTGGTCTGATGGTGAAAAAGCTCAATTTTGGTCACATCTTAACCTAGAACATTCTTCAGAGTTTTCCATATGCCTTCTGACAAACTGTAACTGAGATGTCATGTGTTATCTTTACATTGACGTTCTGTTTGCTGCTCTCCCATAAATCTGTGCCAGATGAAGCACCCGGGTAACAGTTATTCAGTATGTGTTGTCTTTCATATATGTAGCTTGTATCTCCTTCAGCGCTGTCATAGCTATCATATCTCTTGGTGGCCTCCCTCAATAGTCTTCTTCTTGCACGATCACTCAGTTTTTGTGGTTGGCCTGCTCTAGGTTACATTTACAGCTCTGCCATACTTTTATCATTTCTTAATTGCTGATTTATCTGGATTCCAAGAGATATTCAGTGACTTGGAAATTTTCTTGCTTCCATTCCCTGTCTTGTGCTTTTCAAGCACCTTGTCAAAGAGTTCCTTGGAATGTTCTTTTGTCTTCATTATGTAGGTTAGGACATGATACTGACTCACCATAAGTTGTACCTTCTAGATACAGAAGTACATTTATAAAACATCATAATTAAACAAAACTCCTCAACGACAAGACAGGTGATCTCCATTGAAGCAATTAAACCAGTTGGCTACACCAGAATGAGAAGCCAGAATCACCATCTAGATGAGCCTTTGATAATGTTAGTCAATCTATTTTCTGGAGATGGAGATGCAGTGTGGTATTAGACAAGTACACAGAGATGACATACAAAGAAATTTCTTAGTGACTCAGTAAAGAACAATGATGATGTTTTTCATTGTTAAGCATCCATACTCTTTCCTATTGTTATAAACTGGCACATTCATTTGTATTGCTCCCTCACAGCTCCAGGTGACTGGATTCTAATGGCAAGCTAGTCAGTGGTTCAGTGGGGTTTGTGTGGGTTTGACTCCCACAACCCTAAGATATGGATTGTTAGTTAATTGTGACTCTAAGTGGGCATCATATGAGTGAGTTGGCCCTGTGAAGGACTTGCACCACATGTTTGGCTGGTTTCTGCCTTGCACCCAATCCTGTCAAGTTATGCTTTGGTCCTGAGACCCTGCAATGGATTCATGGTTTAGTGAATGGATGGTCACTTGTTGATGCTGGTGCCTCACAATTCTGATGCTTGGTCATGCCCTGTGTACGTTTGCTGCATTGCCTCAGTGACTGTGTCCCAGGTAAATATGAGTATAAATCAGTCTTGGGATAACATGGCTGCCCACCCTATGCTGGTACCTGTTGTATGTCTAGTACAAAGCATTCCACCAATTTAATCCAGATCAGGGTCATTGGTGAGAAGAGTCTATCCTGGCATCAGCAGGCAAAAGGCAAGAAACCACCCTGGAGATTATGCCAGTCCATCACAGTACAAGATGGAAGGAAGGATGAATACTATTACTGTATACTGTACAGTAGCCCTCACCTGGACCAAATGGTACAGATACTGAAGTTAGATGAATAGATCAATTATCAATCCTGTTATTAAATCACTATTAGATTAATTACTTTATCAAAATTCATTAAACATCTCCCACTTTGCAGGAATACAAATCTTGTAAAAAATATTATCTGCTGTAGTGGCACATTATTAGCGCCTTGAGTATCTCATTTTTATCTCAAGTGCAAATGGAAATTTTCTCATTAACATATGTGAAACATGGTGTCAGTATGTAAAAAATCAGTTAGTTGACAATTAGCTCTAATTGCATATGTTAGCCTTCTATCAGCCGCATATTTAGAGAAAGTGCTGCAACACCCTTAATTAGAAAGAAAAAGAAGCCGCAAGCTGCTGTAATATCTGGAGCCAACAAAAACATCCCTCTTTTTATTTTTATTATTCAGCTCTTTTTGCACTTTGACAACATACTACAGTTGTGGGATCTGCATTATAATTCTCAATTTATTTTCAAGTTAAATATTTTTGTTTCAGTGCATATTCATTTCAGTCATCATTCATTTATATACGACTTTAATTCAGTTTTTTGCAAGGATCCGGAGCCCATCTCAGCAGGACAAAGCACAGTACTTGGCAAGATTTCAGCTCATATCAATCTTGTTGTATATACAATACATAGTGCCCCCCCCCCCCCCCCCCCATGAGAGCACACAGGATCATATGCCAGGCTTTCCTGCAGCTGGCATACTCAACCTTGTACTCCAGCATTACAGGTGGTGGCAGAAGTGGGATGGACTAATGGAAGTGAGGAAACAGCAAGGGCATTTGGTGTCTGAACAATCAAGAAGAACCCACATCCCCAAGTCAGAAGGACATTTCTGAAGGATGGATTATTATTTTATTGATTTTTTTAATGTTTTCAAAGTTTAATTCTTTTAATATTCGGATTTGAAACAATGCTTAAGATTTCTTTAATGTGGGGTTTTAATGTTCTTGTATTTTCAGATCCTTTAAGTGCAGGTGTGTTAGGGGCAAACCACAGACCTTGGCCATGACTTGCAGTCTTCCTTTTTCAACTTCCACCATTTGATCCTTTCCTCTGCTCTCACTCTCCTCCTTTTCTTGATCTCCAACATAATCTTACAGACCACCATCCTAAGCTACCTAACTACACATTCAGATTGACCCTCCTGCACAGGATATAATCTACCTGTGTGCATCTTCCTCTACTCAACCCTATGTTTCACCCCCCCTTAAAATACAGTACATGTTCAACACAGCCATGTCCACCCTTTTCGCAAAATCCACTATCATGTGACCTTCTTCATTCCTCTCCTTGACACCACACCTACCCATCACCTCCTCATTCCCTTTGTTCCCTTCCTCAACATGTCCACTGAAATCCACTCCAATCATCACTCTCTCACGTTTGGGTACGCTGTCCATTACTTCATCCAACTCACTTCAGAAATCTCCTTTCTCATCCATTGCACACCCAACCTGCAGGGCATATGCACTAACTACATTCACCATCACACCTCCAATTTCCAGCTTCATAATCATTACTCTGCCTGACACTCTTTTCACATCTAAAACACTCTTGACATACTGTTCCTTCAGAATAACTCCTATCCCATTTCTCCTCCCATCCACACCATGATAGAACAATTTAAATCTACCTCCAATCCACCTCGCCTTACTCCCCTTCCATTTAGTCTCTTGTATGCACAATACATCAACCTTCCTTCGCTCCATCATATCTGCTAACTCTCTCCCCTTACCAGTCATACTGCCAACATTCAAAGTTCCTATCGTCAGTTCCACTCTTTATACCTTTCTCCTCTCCTCCTGCCTCCGGGCATGTCTCCCCCCTCTTCTTCTCCTTCTTCGGCCAAAAGTAGCGCAATTTCTGCCAGCCCCCTGTTGGCTGACAGTACTGGTGACGACCGTTATTAACCCGGGCCTCAACCTATTCGGTATGGAAATGTCTATTATTGTCTGCATATTGATGTGGCAAAATTTTACACTGTATGCCCTACCTGACATAACCCTCCTCATTTATCTGGGCTTGGGACCGGCACAAAGAAACACACTGGTTTGTGCACTCCTTGGTTTGTGCACTGTGGTATAGTGGGTCTGCAGCGCTAAATGAATGCCCAGTTTTTTAAATAAATAATCGCCGCACTCGTGGCTTAAGATGGGGGCATGGTAGTGTGGCCGGAGTGGTTCCGTGGCGCGATACAGGCATGGGAATTTCCGCATTGCAGTGCATAAGTGTGTGATTGCCAGTGTCCATAATTGATGCTGGGAGCTGCTAATCACCACACCTGTGCCACGTCCCCATTATAAATAGGAGAAGTGTGAGTGCAGAGGGAGAAAAAAAGGAGAGAAGGATGGAGGTTAAAGGAGAAGGCTGGAGAAGTGAAGAGCTTGTGTGGGACTGAGGGGCCGAGCGAGAGAGCAAGAGAGCAGGGTCACTGATAAATGCAGGCAGCTGGGAGAACAGCCCCTCAGCAGGAGGCTGACACTCGGTGGGGGCAATATGAAGCGGTCGCTCCAGCTGGTGGTTGGCTCGCCTCGTAAGGCCGCAGAAGGCAGCGGGAGTCAGGGAGGCTTGGGAGAGTTGAACCCCAGTGTGAGCACCCTATTTATTTCGGGAACCCAAGTCTTGATCCGGCGGGAGCTGTATAGAGCCAGGGGACGGAAGGCTACAGGACCAGTTAGAGAAGGTCAGCTGCAGCTGCAGGTAGGGCGACTCCCCTGTTGCAAAGCCCGATGGGAGAAGCAGGGGAGTCACCAAGTAGAAGGATGAAGGCACCTGGTTTTTAAAAAGGGACTGCTTCCAGCCTGTTGTTTTTAACCTCGTTTTAAAGGATTTATTTATTTGGATTATTTTAACCACCTCTTTTATTCGCCCTGTTTTTATGGGTTATTTATTTATTTATTTATTTATGTATTTATTAACTTTGAATCACTGCACTTTTTGGACACGGTTTGTTTGAGTATTTTTAATAAAAGCACTTGTTCACTTTTTGCACCATCCCCTTGCTCAGTGTGACTTGTCCCCATCTGCCAGTGTTCTAAATTTATTGCATATATAAAACACAAAATAACTGATTGAATCGGTATAATTTGACACATCTAAACCATCACTGGTGCAGCCAAGTGGTTTTAGAAGTCACAGAATTACTTCAGTGAAGACCATCTGTCTGTAGTTGAGGGGTATTCTTTGATTGCAGTGTAAATGCAACTGATCTGGAAGGTTCAGCTTGTGCAGAGACGTTAGATGTAGCAGAAATAACAATGTTGGGATAGATGTGTGGAGTTACAAACAAGTACAGAATAAGAAATCAGACAATCAGAGGAACAACAAAAGTGGGAGAGAGATCTAAGAAAGTAACAGGAAAGTAGGTTGAAGTAGAATGGACTTGTGATGAGGAAAAACAATGAATATGTGAGCTAAAGAGTGATGGGAATGGAAGTACATGGGAAGAGAAAACGAGGGAGACCAAACTGAAGGAGGATGGCGAAAGCAAAAGAAGATCTGAAGGAAAGGGGCTTGACTGGTGAGGAGGTATAGGACTGAGCTGTTTTTGAGAAGGTTGCTCAAGCACATTGTAATAAAAACAAAGACAATCGTGAAGGTTTGGGGTTTTTTAGGCCCCTTATACTGTAATCAAAAGAAAATTTGTCAGTGTTTTCAACTCAGTACAACAGACAGAAAAAAAATGGCTGTGCGGACAATTTATAATGAAGGACAGAAAGTGATGAAATCATTGGGAAGCCGTGGTGATCGATGGGTAATGACGTCATCAGGAGGGGACCAGAGGTAAGAAGGGAACCCGGAAGAGGGTGGAATCAACAGTCTTCCGGGAATAGTTATGGCGGTAGTGCTTCGTTCTTTCTGGAGAAACAGAAAAAGAGAGTTTAGTACCCCGCCATTGTCCCCTGGCACGACTTGTCGCTGCGCCCGTCGGGTCCTTAAGCCGCTCCCCATGCGCTTGTGCATGACAACATCAACACCACATAGAAAAGTGAAAAGATGAAGAGTAAGAAGAAAAAGAAGAAGAATTGCACTCCCACAAAATAATATATCAAATTGGATGGAGCAGTTTAGAAATCAGCAAAAGACAGAGAGGAATCAGAGATTGTGTTTAACCATAGTGACTGCAGCAGGAAAGAAACTGTTTATATGTCTAGTAGTTCTTGCCATTAGTGACTGGTAAAATTTCCTTGATGGTAATAAATAAAAGAGATGGTTTCCTAGGTGAGTATAATCTTTGACTATATTTCCGGTATGTTTACTGACGTGTGCAGTATACACGACTTCTACAGAGTCCACTTTCAGGCCTACAATCTTTTCTATTGTCTACAGTAAATAACACACTGCAGTTTATGTTACGAGTGAACAGATTCATTGCTATATCAGACTGTTATGGAGAAAATTAGGATGCTTTTAATGACAGTTTTATAAACTGTACCAGCACTAACAGGGACATCTTAAACTTTTTAAGTTGATAGAGAAAAAACATCTGCTGTCGAGCATTTTCAATAAGAGGGTTTATGTTTTCATCCAATTTCAGACTGTAAGAGAGAGTTTGTCCCAAGAAATGTAATAGATTCCACCCTGTTGACAGTGACACCACTTATATCTAGTGGAGTAGGAGGAAAGAAGTGTCTCCTAAAATCTACATTCCTTCATTCCTCCTGTTTTCAGTAGAAAGCAGTATACAATGAAGATAAAAGAACACCCCAGGCAACTCCATTAAACGGTGATTGAAAAGTCAGGGGATGGAAACAAGAAAATATTCAAGCCACTGAATATCCCATGTTGTCTGAGGTAAATAAATCATTAAATGGAGAGTATAGTAAAACCGTAAATCTGATTAGAGCAGACCATCCAGACGAGCCACAGTGGAGGAGACGGGAGAGCCTGTGCAGACAGCAACTGTTAGCGGGTGCTTAACCAGTCATAGCTTTAAAGGAGAGTGACAAAAAGAAATTCACTGTTTAAAAAAGGCACATGACATCTCGACTAGTGTTTGCCAGAAAGTACATGACAGACTCTGAAGTCAGTTGGAAGAAGGTTCTATGGTCTGATGAGACCAAAATTGACCCATTTGGCCATCAGACTAAACCCCATGTTTGAACATTTGCATCATGAATCATGGTGGTGTCAGCATGGTTTGTGATGGAAGAGAGAGAAATGAATACACCAATACACAAGGAAATCCTGAAGGAAAATTCTGATGCAGTCTGCAGGAAACCTACACACTGGGAAAAGATTTGGTTTTCAGCAAGACAACAACCCCAAGCATAAAGTCAAAGATGCACAGGAATAACTTAAAGACACACAGTATTAATATCCTAAAGTGGTCAAGTCAGAATCCAGATCTCAATACAATTGAGAATTAGTGTCAGGACTTGAAAAAGGGTGCTCACTCCTGATCTCCACGTAACATGTTAGAGCTTAAGCATTTTTGCAAAGAAGATTGGGATAAAAGTGTGTGGTCCAGATCTTCAAAGCTGATAGAGAAAAACCTGTACACAAACACTTAAGGCTGTCATGGCTGCCAAAGGCGAAATTACAAAATATTGACTTGAAGAGAGTGAATATGTAGGCAATCAATAAGTTAGTGTTTTATATTTGTAATTTCTTTACGTAGGCCACTTTGCAGAAATTTGCTTTCACTTTGACTTTAGAGAGTATTTTTGTGTTGATCAGTGTCAAAAAACCAAACTAAATCCACTGTAGTTCAATGATGTTTATAATAGAATGTGAAAACACCCAATGAGATGAATACTTTTAATAGACAGACAGACAGACAGACAGAGATAGATAGATAGATAGATAGATAGATAGATAGATAGATAGATAGATAGATAGATAGATAGATAGATAGATAGATAGATAGATAGATAGATAGATAGATAGATAGATAGATAGATAGATAGATCATCTACTTTCCATCTCTTCAAGGTTTAAGATTTCCAATACAGAAGGGTGGATTTTGACACTTCATTTCTTGACCAAACACTTTCCGAACAATTAAATTCCACACAGAAAGCGAAATGCTGACCGTTTGGGTTTTTCTTATTTTTTGTCTCCCACATCTGCAGTTAAATTTTCTTTTACACATTCTTCTGTATTCTTCATTAATGCTTTATTGTTTCAGGAAGGAGTTCAGTTCAAATGTATACTCCTCTATTCACATCAGTGTCATCATTTGCTAATCCCCATTTCCCTCTCTGGAGGCTTTCTTTTTGTGGACATATTTTATGTTCTGCTCCTGAGTGATCTTACATGTGCTCAATGGCCTTTCCCTTGCATGTTCACTTACTCCGTATTCCTGTCCCAGGGCTACAGACAATGAGGTCTAAAGTGAGAACTGCACTTCTTTTGCCTGCTGGATATAAATCACAAGAATTAAAGAGGATCCATTTACAGTATAATCACAAAAGTTACAGATCGTGTTACGCCACATTCCTGCTAGAACAACCGCTAAATTGAGCGGCCGGTGAGTGGGGGGTTGGAGGGGGATGTACAGAAGATTTAGAACTGGCAGCACTTCATTGAACAAAAGGATAATAAATGAAGGCAATAGACAGCCATTTAACATAGTTTCAGTTCAAAGATGTGTGATACTTGAGGATGAAACTCAGAATGTAGTCATGGGCATCAATGGATAGATAGGAAGAATAACTGCTGTGAAATTAAAAAAAAAAAAACCTTGAGGGCCTTTTCTTTGTTCATATGCATTTTGGCTCCTTTTCCTTAGACATTTATGGTCTACATGCTTGGTCCTGAGTGAGAAACCGGAAAGTAAATTTTATTTTCTTCAACTCTTTTTATTGTGAGTGTGATCATAAGAACTTTGCGTGCAGAGTACACACCCAGGATGATGTCTGATGTCCTAGTAGTCTGCAGACATTTATTCATTACATGGTACATTTTTAAATATTTAGCTCATTATCTCATTAAATTTACAATTCACTACGTATTGCTTATTGCCGGGAGACAGAAAATCTGAATCTGTTCCGGGTCCAGTTTGATACCCCCGAAGAAGCAGGATAACTGGAACAGGATCACACTGATCTTACAAATTATCATCCTAACCAGGAGCCCACTTTGATTATTTTTTTTTACCTAAGAAATCTTCTGCATGTCAGAAAACAACAGCAAAAAAACAACAAGCTGTTAGAGACCTTGACACGTACAAAAGACGTCATCTGAAGGAAGAATAAAAGAGTGGAGCAGCAAGGAATCCATAGGCTTGGAGTTGAACACTAAAGAAAACACAGTGAATAAGGGGCTTATAGTAGAATCTGCGGTGAGGGAGGGAGCAAATGTTATGGGTGATTTAATTTAATTTGGTTTATTATTTTATAGTACACTTCGGTTAGTGGATGGGCTGAGCTTTCTAACAATTTCACAGGTAAAATACAGTAACAGACTTTACAAATCACTAACTAAATAATGCAAGCACAAAAAGATAAACATTACTTTAAACAAAAAGTAGCACAAAGCAATTCTAAACTGATTAACATCCTAATAGTTGTGAAAATAAGGACAGCAAAACAATGCCTGTTTAGTGGCCATCAAACACCTGGCCATGTGGTAGTTAGTGCTGCTACCAGATGTGCAGTGTGTAGTTCAAGTCGTGCAGTGTGTGCAAGCTGCATATTCCTTCCAGGTTAGTGTGGCTTGTCCTCTTCACCTTACAGTCATTTCATTCTAAACTTGAAGTGTTGACAGTTCCATTTTGGCAGTTGTCATGTAAGTGTACAGTAATGTTATTGTATTTCGGTAGGTGACAACAATTTCAGAGGGTAATTCAATGATCTGATGGTAATCAAGACAGACCAGGCACCAGCATTTGATTGTTTGATTGATTTTTTTTACATGAAAGGTGTGTGAACATGCATGTTTCAATAGTCATTAGCAAAAGCAGGACAGACATTATTACGTACATAAGTTCATGTTTAAATTGGAGACATTTGTGCAATGTCAAATAAATAGGTTACACTTTTTAATGGCTAGTGATGAAAACTGAAAAAAAAATGCAGAAAAATGGTGCAGCGCATCACTGAAGTCTTAATGGCATCTTGCAGCCTGTGAATGACTTCCTTCCAGGAGTAGATCAGTAGTCTGGCTCAGAGTGACAATACACTTACTTTAGTGATGGATCATAAAGCAGAGGAAGCAGAAAGAGCAGAAAGAGCAGAGCTGACAGGATCTAGTCAGGAAATGACATCAGTAATCTTCTGACGAGTGTTACGCTGTAATCCTTCCCTTATTCATTTTAAGAAGGCAAATTTGGAGACATCATCATGATGGCTGTTATGAACAGTTCAGAGGCAATGTGTATTAAGCAAAGGGTAAACCGGCAGACGGAGAACCTCATTGGTATCACACAAACATAGATAGGCGAAAAATCGTAAACCAGAAGATCAGTAAAATTGGGTGACCAAAACAAGAATAAGAGTTTTCATTTCTGAAAGAAGCTGATGCTAGAATATTGAATAATATCATGTACTCATCTTTAATTGTGTCCTTTGAGAGATGATGTCATGGATGATAATGGCACCAAATCACGTGGCTAGTAATGGACATCATTGACATAAACAACATGGCCACAGCTCTACAAAAACACCACAAAGTACCAAATATTGTAGAATTATTATACCAGTTATGGATAAACATGAAATGACCCAAAGACCTGCACCGTGGATACCCACTACTGGTCTTTTTTCCAAATTGGCTAACCACCTTCTTTCCCAAACTAAATATCCCTTGTTTTAGCATGATTTTTTTAATGAAGCTGCCTGGGAGATGTGCATTTACCGTAGAAACAAGATTTTAAGAATTCTCTTTCTCCAAGATTGAGAAAGTATCTTAAACAAAAAAAATAACTCTTGAGAATAGATTTATAAAATATTCTTCACAGAGAAAATCCAATTCAATAACAATGATACAAAACACAAATACAAAAAAAGAAATTCAAAGAGCAAATGTTCAGAATATTGAACACTACCTTCTACAAGAGCCACTTGTGCAGCTTGGGCCACTGCACATCAATTGATCAGGCAGACCCTAGCAAACAAATGTGAATCAAAAAACAAAGAGATCATGAAGGGTTGGGACACCTAAAGGTGATCCCTATATAATTAAAAAAAACTGAACAAAACAAATACGCAACAAATACAGAAACATCTTCTCAGATGTGAATCTTCAGTTTGTCTGTCTCAAGATGGCAGTGGAGCTGCTTATCAGACAGGGCAGGTGGAAGAGACGGGTTCAGGAGGCCAGAAGATGGTCACAGGTATTCTTCGATCAATCTTCTGTTCTGTAAAAGAAGGAAGAAGAGCAATATTAAGTGACAGTGCCATCCTCTGACCTGGAGTAGAACTGCCACTCCACAAGCCCTCAAGCTGCCTCAGAAAGAGCATGTGTGTGACACAAACAAGATCCCACAGCAACCATACTAACCAATAGCAGATTCAAAGTGTTGATATATTGCAGTTAAAATGTAAAAAGCGAAAAAAAATATCTCAGAATAGGAAATAACATGCAAACTTTTGTATGAAAATAAGGCTCCAAAATTAACTGTTCAAAATAATCAAATTCTCACCAACTAAGAAAAATTAGTTATGGCACAAAAAATTTTTACACAAACAAAATGAGTTTCGCAAAATCTCAGCAGTAATAAAATTAATAAACAACAAGAAAAGCACTGGCAAATATTCCATAAACTGTCATGAATAAATTTTCAAAATCGACTAACTTGGAGTCATTGCGCTATCATTTTGAATGAAGGATTTTATTAAGCTGCACCTTACTGCATTATTGTTCATGACCATCGCCATATTACTTTCTGCAGCAACGTCCTGTTGCTACCATATAACCAGTTGCAGTTCTGTTTGTGGCATTATCATGTTTCCATTATGTAAGATGGCAACACACATCCCCAGGCATCCTTTCTTTGGATCAGTCAGTCAGTCTTTTTCTAAGCCGCTGGTTTGTGAGGGTGTTGGAGCCTGTCCCACCTGGCACAGGGAGCAAGGCAGGAACAAATCCTGGACAGGGCATCAGTCCATCGCAAGGCTTCTTTAGATCACTTACCTTGTGTTGTATTCTTTCTGTAGACTAGTGGAAGAGAAAAGGTGTTTTCAAGAAGACTTTATTGCTAGGAGTTTTGCTTTGTATTTTGACTTCATTTCCTTGTATTTGTGTGTTGGGTTTTGTTGTTTGTTTACTCTGTCTGTCTCCTGGTATTTATCTATTTATTTTATACGTTTATTGATTTTAATTAGAAACAGATAACATTCCATACGTTCAGGTCAAATTAAACAAATCAAAGCAAAATTCGACCCCCACCCAAAAGAAAGAGAGAGGAACCAGCAACCAAAGCTACTATATAACAGGAGCAAGAAAAGAAGGGAATCCTATTCCTCGAAATGGAAGCTTATTCTTCAATGTTATTGATTACATCCTGCCATATTTTAAAAAAAGTTTTGAAAAGATCCTCTAAGTAAGAATTTGATTTTATAGAACATTAGTTACCCACTGACTTCAGAGTGGTGGGGTGAGATTCTTCCAGTTCAGCAAGATAAGTCTACGTGCTAGTAGTGTGATAAAGGGAATTACAATTTGTCCTAATCCACTTTAAGACTGTCTGGGAGGGTTAGGAGTGATTGTGACACCAAGGATGTCTGATAGGCACACAAACATTTTTGTCCAAAATGTTGTTAATTTGGTGCACCCCCAGACCATGTGGCCCAGTGAGGCTGGAGCTAGATTCCAAAGTCCACAGGCTGGATTTTGCCCAGGAAACATTTTGGACAATTTTTTGGTATTTAGACCTTGACTATAATTTACCTGTTCATACTGTGTTCTGTCATCTTCCTGTCAGATCTTTTATCATAAACTGGCCATGAGACAGTAACCCTAACCTCTGTCAACTCAGTTTTCAACCTGCTTAATTCAATTAAGGAAAATCAGTTTTGTAGTGATGAATTCATATGACAAGAGAATGCACTGTAGTAATGATTTTTATTTTAAACTAGCTGATTACCCAGTGGATTCACTCATTGAGTGCAAGGGAACAAAATAAAATGTAGTCTATAAGTTATTAAACAGTAAAACATTAACATTTTAAGAAGTAAAGATACATTGAGCACTACTGGAGTGGTTTCGGGTAAACTACATTTTAAAGGTGGTATAACAGAACAGGTAAGTAGTACAAACAGCAGCTAAAATGTATTTGGATCATCTCTCGGTAGTAGATCCCTTGTGAAAGGCGCTACACGACCGCTGTGGTATAGAAATTACATTTTCTATGTGATCGTCCAAATTTCCGCCTGAGAACCTTGCACTACGTGCCTGTGATTTAAGAGAAAAATAATTCTGATAAATGTGGACGCTGCCCTTCCGTGCTTAATGGGCAGAAGGTCCAAACAATTCCCAAGTCCAACACTTTACATGAAGAGGTCTGTACATCTTCTTAGATGTGAACTCTCCATCTTCTTAAAATAATTGATCACAAAAGCAACCTTGAATGTTGTGAGGTGTTAGTGACCCAAACTCACCTTAAGGGACAGTAAGTAGTCATGCAGGGCAATTTACAAACAGAGTCCTGCTTTGATGGCGACAATTACACTCATTCACAAAGATTTCCACTCTCCCAGGAGCTGACGGGGCACTTGAAGTGTCACAAACAGTGCGAGAAGAGAGGACGCTGCCCGAAACTGCGAAGCTCTCGACCCGGCGGAGCAGCCTGAAATTCCGCGCCACCCAGCGTCCACTTTGTTCTCACAACCCCTCGCCACTGAAGGTGGTCTCGTCTTCACATTGTTTACAGCTCGGCACAGTTAAAAAGTAGAAAGACGCAAAGCTGTTTTCCTCATCTCGTCTACTATCAAGTACTGCCAACTAAAAAAAAGTTACAATGTGGCAGTTTCCGCAACAGTCACGTGGAGGAATAAATAAAACTTCTCTGTCAGAACACGCCTGGCGGTGGACGGCTCAGCACTGTAGTCCAGAGATGAAGACTGGGAGAGGGTGACGCGGGGCGCACTTCTATGGGATAGATCGGCGTGTTTGTGTTTACTTCTTTTCAATATCAGTAAAATAACTCTCATACAAATAATAACAATTCGTAAAGACGATATAAAAATGGCATCCACAAACGAAGTGATTAGTTCTTGTATTATAATATGTTCTTTGGTCATACGTAATTTCCATATCGCGTGGTCATATGTAATTTCCGTTTCAAACGTGAAAAGAATTTTATATATATATAGATGCATGTCATGCCTGGGCAGATAACATCTCTGTCAATTACCATTATTCCTGCTGACCGCGAAGGTAAGGTAGACCCTTTTTAGAGACCAATGTTCTTTGAAGGCAGATGCAGTACTTAGGTACAGCATACATCCAGAACTGTATATTTGAGCCGTGCACGAGGCTGCACTGACTAAAAAGTTTTTTCTTGCCCAAATAATTGTGCTGTTCATTTATTATATAGGATGGGCCATAAGTTTCCATACATAATAAAATAAACATTTTTTTATGAAAAGCTATTTTTATTTATATAATATGCTCTACATGACTGGCATTGTTTTGAAAACACATTTCAGTACGTGTCCACCACGCCACTGCTGATGAACAAGTATTAGCACAGCTGGAGTTATGCTTGTAATGTCGTTGGTGATACATTCCCTAAGATGATTTATGTTTTATATCTTTTCCTGATACACCATGGCCTTCAAATGCCCCCAAAGATAAAAATCAAGTGGGGTGCGATCTGGGAGGCCACTCCACAGGACCACGGCAACCAATCCAAGCATCCGGAAATTGCTGATCTAACCAATATAAAAAATCAAATGTTAAAAACCATATGTATGGAAAATTATGGCCCACCTTATATGTATATATGTACAGTATATGTATATATTTATTTGTATTCTACATTTGGGCTGTCCATGCATTTTTATAAATTTTTAGTAAACCCTCATCATTTACGCTAATATTAAAATATTAGGCCAAAAGAATATGTGGTGACAACTAATTATTTTTTTTAAAGACATACAAGCTAACAAAGGCTTAGACACAACATTGCAAAGAGTGGCACATGGCATTTTGTCTGGGGAGAATTGTAAGACTGGCAATCCCTGCTAAACCCATGTTGGTCCTTGTGGACAGTTGGTAAACTATAATTAAGAGGGATTATGTGTCCGCTCAGGGACTTTGTGAGATGTCGTTTGTCCGATCAAAAACCAAATCTATGCACATGGCTCAGTAGAGAAGACAAAAGGGTTATGATTATTGCAAAAACTCTCTCTGTGCATCCAACCTAATCTTTACTTCTAGCTTATACTGCCTTTTTTAAACACATTTTCAATTTTTTAATGACCAATCTACTGTACATATAAAGAGTCTGTTGCTCTGGGATTCCAATCAGACACGTGTTGAAGGATTTGATAATAATACTAGGTTTTACAAGAACAGCCACAACTTCCTTCCTAACACTGATCCATTGTTTTAAAAGATGAGAAACCAAATGAGACTCTATCACCTTAAAAGATATGCCTAAAGCAAGTAAAGAGCCAACAACTGATAGATTGTGTTTGAGTGATGACAAAGCTTCTTTTGGTTATGATGTTACTTAGCCAATATGGAATCACTAAGGGTTCAAAGAGAGGAGGCTGAATCTCCCCTCATTCTCTAAGTCATTAGTTCATTTAACCTGTATGAACTTTGCCAGATGCCTTTTGGCTCTGGAAGAAAAACTGCAGCTTAAAAGGGAGATTCACTTTCAAAGACCTCCCTATGTTTCTGAATTGGATTAAGTGGATTCAGGAAATGAATAGAAGGAAGGATGCTGGCACAGAAATGCCTATCTATTTATTGATTCTGGTTTAATTTATTGGAGCTAGATGTTCCTGGCAGGGTCCAAACAAGGATAGTCCCCTGGTTTATTACAGAACCCAGTACATCAAACCAACGGAATATGACTAAAATATGCGGAAGTAAATCTACGTGACTACCAGGGAAGTAGCCAAACTCCATAGCAACATATTGCATCTAGGTTCATAGAGCTGTGAGTCTGCAGTGCTAATGAATATACTGCCCTAAACAATAGAAACAAATTCAATTATCGGGAAAAGAATGCTTTGTAAATTCTGCATCTTCTTATAAGCTAAAGACAGACATGCTAGTGTGACTGTTTCCTACCTTGTATCCGATTTTGCTGTCGTGAGTCTGAATTCAAATTAACAGATTGCTGGTGTCTGTAAATTGGCCCAAAGTGAATAGATATGGATGATTGTGTGAGTGGGTCCTGTGATGGATTGCAGATCTTTTGGCATTGGTTCTCTCCTTGCACCCAGTTCTCCCAAGATGAGAGAACCATGACCATAAAGAGATGAACGAATAAAGAATATAGATGAGCAAAACTTGGAAACAGGAATCCCAAAACTCAGATTACAGCAGATAGGGCTCATGGCTTATTTCAAGGAAATATAGGAACATGGAATTCTGTGGCAGGGATGAGGTCAGCCAGAAACATCTCTCTTAGCTTGGCTATTGTTATTTTACAAGAGTTAATGATTTACTGTGGACACAGGAAAACCTTTGGTCCAGGAGTATCACAAGTCAACCACATCCTGGTAATCTGATACTTTTTAAGAAAGCACCCAGCAGTACTGTCTTAAAAGCCAAATATATCATCGTCATCCTGTTATAATTTCCCTGAGGACTGTCATAAAACCCAGAAGAATGAAATGAATCCTCTGACAAGCCTAAGAAGAAAGATGAATTGAATATCTTAATAAATATCCAAAAATAATTACCATGGTCTATGATAGCCTAAATTGTCCAGGTATCAGTGAATGCACCCTGCAGGAACTGGTGTCCCATCTGTGGTTGGTCCATGCCTTATGACTGATGTCATTAGGATAAGATTTGGGTACACACAAACCTGGATGGATTAAGTGGGTTTAAGGATGGATGGGTTTAGTAAAAGAGTGAATGGATGGATGATTACAAAGAACAGACAGTTTTTTTTTTACATCAATATATATTTTGGAAAACGTGGAAACAGGGAATAAAATATGATGCTGTCCTCTAGTTTTGTTATTATCCTTCATTGAGCTAAGGGTTTTAAATTAATTTACAATCAGCATTACAATGTAATGATTAAAGCAAAGGACTGTTAATGGCAAAGCTGCTGGTCCAGTCCTCACCAGTGACTCCTGCCAGTGCCGAAGTTGCTGAAAAAGAAACTAAAATTGTACTACACCATACATACCTGCACTTTGGGATGGCATTCTGTATACAGAAAGTGCCCATAAAGGACAGGAAATTCATCTGAAAAATTAACTTTTTTTGTAGTTTTTGAGGAGAACCACACTAATTCAAAATATACAAAAGCAACATCATGTCCTAGATTTTCAAGTAAGCAACATGCACATGTATATGCTTTCATCCTCCTTGACGATTTTGTTGACAGATGTATGTTTCAACGTGTAGCAGGTGGATAATTTGATTAGCTTCTGGTGAGGAGGTCTTGGAGAATTGTAAAGGGCTAGCTTTTATGATTTTATTTAATCACTTGGAAAACTCAAAAAAATGGGAGACTCACTAAAACAATGGTGGAATACAAAAGGTGTTGGCATCTCTGACTAAGGCTACGCCTTTAATTTTCTAAATTAAACAGGGTGGGCACTGTGGCCCAGTATAAGGCTTTAGGAATGCCATCAAATGTTAATTTGATTGTGGGAAGGACAGACTTCTCCAGGCATTTCTCTTCTGGTCCATTGGCTTATATGTCTCTGATTGCGGGCATTGTCAGCACGTTCTAGGATGATCCCTTTTCTAGTTATCTGAATATTTAGGGATACAAGTTGTTACATGTTCTTAAAGTAACACTCCACCCTAAAATGATATACATTTTTTATTTTTCTTACATAATGTAGTTTGTACTTATGACCAAAAAACATTTTTAATCTCATGTTTTCATGCAGAACAGAGACAACAAAGTCTGAGACCAACATTGGAAAACCATATTTGAATTTTTGTACTTGGGATATTTTAGCCTTTTAAACTTCAATTTTGGGGTTCTGAGTGACGAGGAATCAAATTTATTTAGCAGCTAGAAGTGTAACTACTGAGACTGAAATTATTTTGCATTGTTTTTGATGCCATTTTGTCCTGTTTATGGAAGTTGTAATTTTGGGCTTTCTCATTGCAAAGGCACAGGGTCATGACTTTTAGTGCCAATAGCGGGAAAAAGCTAAAAGATCAATCGAGTCAGCCATTTTGTATGTGAGTTTAACAAAAATCCATTGTCTGGCAACAAATCTGCAGCTTGAATTTTTGACTCTGATTGTTGTGTTTTACTTTGGCTTTAAGAATTAGAGAGGCTTGATTTCCTGCTTTTTGATCCTTGTGTTTCTTGTTTCCCAGTCACTTCTCTAAACATGATACCCCTTGAAAACCACTTGGTGCACACTACAAATGACACTTATGTAACAAGTGATGTAAAACTCAAAAAGAGAACAAGAATGAGAATTCTATAACAGCGATGGACAAATAGGCCTTTATTGTTTTAACGCATAATGACTACCACATTGACAACAGCTAAATTTGTTCTTGGTGCCATTGCAAAATCAGTGTGCTTTTTTAATATACTAGTGAAACGCATTTTGCTCATGAGCAACTCTCAGAATAAAAATGTATTTTTCCTGATCATATTAAGTTGCTGCATAGAACAGAAAATTCTTATAGATTTGGATTTATATTTAAAAAGACCAATTAATTGAGCCACAATCCATGTCCCTTTGGACAATTTAGGAATGTTGATGACATAGAGTAGCATGGCACCAGAGATTACGCTGGCAGCAGCCACTGAAGGTGTTACCCCACCACAACAGACGGCTGTTAGCTTGGGCAAATTGATGGCTTTTTTATCTAAATATGACAGGTATACACACGTTAGTAATATTTTAAGAAGTAGTTCTAAATTAACTCAAGTAGCGGGTGCGTTCAATACAATACAATATAATTTATTTTTGTATAGCCCCAAATCACACAAGAAGTGCCGCAATGGGCTTTAACAGGCCCTGCCTTTTGACAGCCCCCCAGCCTTGACTCTCTAAGAAGACAAGGACAAACTCCCAAAAAAACTCTAGTAGGTAACAAATGGAAGAAACCTTGGGAAAGGCAGAGACCCCTTTCCAGGGAGGTTGGGCATGCAGTGGGTGTCAAAAAGAAGGGGTCAATACAATACAAATAACAGAACAGAACACAAGTAATCCTCAGTACAATATAATAGTGCAATAGAAATATTACAAGTACAGAGAAGAAATCAACAGGAGATGATATCACAGAATACATTCAATACTCGGTCAATACACAAGTTCATGGGGTACAAGAGATGTGCTGACTAGACATACAACTAAAAGATATACAGTAATTCTTCATTTTAAGTCTAGAGATTCAAGGATCCATTAATTTTCTATCCCATTTTTTCAGTTCAGGGTTTTGAAAAATATAAGTAATGCGAAATTCAAAAGTTATTTTTGGTTAATACAATAGAACCCCAAATATCCAAGGTAATGTGTATTGATGCTATCTTGGGAAAACTGAAAACAACTGATAAAAGAAATGGTCATGGCCATTGTAGATTAAGATTTGCCAGTTCATATAGTAAAGTATCACTTTCAAACCTCATTTCATAACCTAGTTAATTTAATGTTATGTAAAAACAAAGAAAAACATACAATCACACTTATTTTTGTAGTATATCTTTTATTATACAGCTGATATGTGTATTAGTTTTAAGAATAAAAATTTGTATCATTGTAGTTACATTTTAATATGAATGATTTTTCTCACATTGAAGTTAAATATAAAATGATAAAAGGTAACAAAAATCAAATAATTTTGTAATACGTTATTGTTTTAAATGTTCTTGAAAAAGTCCTTCAGAGATTTTTGTTTTATGGTGGTTCCTTTGCCACAGTGTTCCACAGTCACCTCCGCATCAAAATTTTGACAGGTGTAGTGTCTTCCTGCTGTTCAATATGTACAACAGCTGCTTCAATGGCATTTACATCTGTATGAGAAATCCTGGGTGGATTTTCTGTGCAGTCCTCATCGTTGTCATCATCATTGACTTAATGAACTACACAAATGTATAAACAAGTGAATGAAGCAGTAGAACATATGTACACGGTCAACACTGACGACACACTGACAATAGCCGAGGGCTGAGTGAGTCACACACACATTCCCACAGTCACCACCTCCTACAGAATTTTAATCACATTTTTTTAATCAACAACTTGATAATTTTTACAATGTAAGGCAAGTATATACTTAAATTAAGTTGTAACAATGGCTTATTAAAAGCATAAGGAAAGGGACTGAAGGTAACTAAAGTGCAGTGAGTACATGAGGGTTGCCTCATCTTAGAGGAACCACCAAAAGTAATTATTAAGGTTAAAATGAAATACATGAGTAATGAAAACCTCCTTAAAAAGCAAGGAAAAACTGGTGAGAAAGCCCAAACATCTCTATTTTGAAGCGGTGATAAGGTCAATGGGAAAACCCGTAGGACACCCCTATTAACGAAGCGATGTTTAGAAAAATGGAAGAATCGACATGTACACAAAGTTATTGGTGGCTGTAGTTGATTGGCTAAGATGATAGAATTCTGCATATTAAGAGTCAGAGGACGTGATGTATCAGATAATACAATGGTAATAGAAAAGTATAAAAGGGAATGATTTTTATGATAATGCTAATTTGCCACAGCTGCCATGCCCTCTAGATAAATAGAAGCATGAGTCAGCTAAGACGAAAAAAAAAAAGAAAGGAGAGAAACGATCGGAGGTTGCAGGAGAAAGCAGGAAGTAGGAGAGAGAGAGAGAGAAAGCCGGTGCGGGAGAGCGAGCAAGTGCAGGCTCGCGCATGCAGCTGTACAGTGAGCCTGGGTGTTGGGCCGACACCCGGGGAGAAGTAGTAGTGGTCGCTCCCGCTGAGCGATCATAGAGCTGGAGTGACCGGAAGGCGGATGACTCTCCGTGTATGGCCGTGGAAGGCAGCAGGAGTCAAGACTTGGGACGTGGTGTCCCCAGCGTGAGAGCCCTGGTCGTTGGGGAATCCCAAGTCGCTGTTTGGAGGAGCCAACCGGAGCCAGGAGTCGGTGAGGCAAACCGAACAGCCGAAGCAGGCAGAGCAGGTCAGCTGCAGCTAGGATGACTCCCCTGTTGAGAAGCGCAGATGGGGGAAGCAGGGGGGCCGCCAGCAGTAGTAGAAGGATGCACCGGATTTTTAAAAGGACAATCTTTTGTTGAAGATTTTTGAATCACTGCACTTTAATAAATTTGAACATTGTTTTGATTGTTTTAATAAAAGCACTTGACACTTTTGCACCATCCCCTTGCTATGTTGTTGCCTCACTTCTTAGCTCATCGATAACATTACTGACGGTGTTGTGTTTAAGGGCTCCCGGACAGAAGATGGGAGCAGCATGAACCCGCATCGTCACATTGCCACAGATAATTCGGACCCTTGGTTAAACAGGACACAGATAATCGGGGTTTAACTGTAATGTGAATTTCATCTATAGCCATTTCATATTTTATAAATATGGGAATGTTCAATACCCTTCAAACAAAGTTAAGAAATAATACAGTAATACATTTATAAGTGAAATATAAAAATACTACTACAACATACTACTACTAATAGTAATAATAACAATAATAATAGTAATAGACTTGTTTCATGCTAAAGATTAAAGAACAAGGCCAAGGTAATAACAACCCTGGATGGGACTCTAGCATAAGAAACCAGCCTATCACAGTGACTTGGAGTCTGTCCTCGCAGCATCACCACAGGGGTCAGCAATAGACAGGTTACCAGTCCATTACAGGGCACCCACAAGACCAATTTAGAGTCACACCTACTCAAGTTGACTCAATTTGCAGATGCCAAAATTCCTCACATATCATGACTCAGATGGCACTTAGCCGTTTTCACAAATCGGTATATTTATTTAGACATTGTTAACAGATAAACTCTCCTCTGGTTTTCCAATACAATGATGGAATTGTAAAACAAGAGATTCTGTAGTGTTCCTGTGTTCAAATTCAAAACAAAAAAAAAAATACTTGGCCTGATTTTTACATCTTTCAGAGTGACAAAGCACAGAGAAGAAAAGGGTTCCAAGACATCAAAAGAGATAAAGGACAACATTTTGTTAAATACTATTACAGCTTGTGGTTGTAGTTGGAATTTAAAATCTGATGGGTACATAAAGTTTATACACTGCAGTAAAGCGGATGCTGTGCTGATACTTTTTAGCTGAGGCAGCTTTAGGATCCTTTGGACACAGGAATCCACTTTTCAAAGATAAAATGCTCATCTCAGAGTTAATGTTTGAGAATCTGCACTCATGGAAAAAGCACAGCTAGTTCCCTCTCAATAGAACACGACTACAGTGTATGTGAATCATTTGGAATGACCTGGTTTTCTTGATCAACTGGTCATAATATGAGATCTGATCTTCATCTAAGTCACAAGTACACAAATACAATATGCTTAAGGTAATAACAATTCTAATCTTTCATGTCTTTGTTAAACAAACTCATCAGTGTGTTGTGAAAAACTAAGTGAACCCTTGGATTTAATAGCTGGTCTAACCTCTTTTGGCAACAATAATCTCAAAAAACGGCTTTCGGTACCTGCAGACCATACCTGCACAACTTTCAGGATGAATTATGGCCAGGCAAGAATGAGACAACATTTCATTTTCAAAACTACAGCACTTGGACTCCTCTGTTCCCAAATGTTTACAGAGTGTTGTTGAAAGAAGAGGTGACGCAACACAGAGGTAAACAGGCCCTTGTCCCAACGTTTTTGAAGTATGTTGCAGACATCAAATTTAAAATCAGTATATATTTTTCTAAAAACAATAAAATTATATGTTGTCTTTATACTCTTTTCAGTTAAACATAGGGTTTACACGATTTGCAAATCATCACATTCTGTATTTATTTACATTTTACACAGTATCCACTTTTTCAGAAACATCGTTATACAACAACCATGAAAAAACTTTTGAAAAAGTGCAAAGTTAAATGTTCTTTAGTTGTAAATATGGATCTGATAGGGTTAGTTTATATGATTACAGCTAATTTACCTTGTATTGACATCTGTCAAATCAGAGCGAGCTAAATTTAGGTATTAAAAATAAAACAGCTGGCACTGTCAGCATACTAGGATAAGAAAGCTAACACGCTTCTACTGGTAATAATAATGGGATTACTCCACAAAGTATTTAAAACATTGTCTACTTCTGATGCTTTCATTGTGTACAACATTCCTTTTTCCATCTATACCTAAAATTTTTCAAAGTGAAAGGAGAGAGCTGGCATAAATACAATCCATTGCTAGCTAACTAACAGCAAACAAGTTTACCTGAAAATGCATTACTTCTGAATTTTGTGATATGGGCTAATAAGGCAGCTGCACTAGCCACTTTGCTGTGTTGCCTAGCTTGAAAGGACCTCTACAAAGAATATGAACATGTTAAAAGTGCTCTTAGTATGCTGTACATAACATTTGGAGAGGATGGCCTCACACAAGTGTCACTTACTTGAGTACAGTGATACAGAGAACTGCTTCTGTGAGGAGGCGATGATGTGTTGTACCCGCTTTGGAAGTTTTACAGCAAAAGATGAACTACAGCCTGCTTGTTTCTAATGCATTTATTCATTTTAAATGCCCACAGAAATCCATTATGCTTCATCTAGAAGTGCAGTTAAAAGACCTTCTGCATACAAAAGAAAATTCTTTTTTATTGAATAGTTGAAATCCACTGAACCCATGGCTAAAATCTTTCCTGTTCATGTGCCTCACGTCTCAACTCTATATTCCTCTCTACAGAGAACATCTCTATGTATCCCAAGCCTACTTTCTTTTTGTTCCACACCATTGACTCAGGATCAGCCAGCAGTACCGTGTTAAAAATACTGCAGTTAACCTTGATGCTACCCTTCCTGCAGTCAACTGTGTCTACTAACTGTCTTCTCATAATTCAGAGCCCTCAGCTATGAAATTAGGACCGTTCCTCTAGTCAGAGCCTCTATTTTATATTTTGGCATTTCCAATTTAGTGGCTGACAGAAAGTGTTTAAAGACTGTGTTAAGGATTATAATGTGCAATAGGGCGGCGAGAATGACTGGAATGAAAATTGTTTATTTAGTTGATGGTTTTATCCAAAGCAACTCACAAATAAGAGAAATGAGAGTAACTGGAGGGTTTTGTGGTGAATCAGTGGCATGGACTAAACCAGCAATCATGTGCTGTACAGACCATCACCTTAGCCACTAGGCCACGTAGCACAATTAAAAGTGTGGCCCAAGGTAAAACAACACTACAGCTCATTCCCACCAACTTCCTTAGAGGAGGCAGGTTCTTACCTTTAATTATACTTTTCTTAGCTGTTCAACTAAGACTCCACTATATGTTATCCATCCATCCATTACTAACTGGTTTACTATAATATAGAAGAAATAGAAGAAATTTGACAAACAAGAGGAAACCATGCAGTTCATTAAGCCCATTTGTTTAGCTAATAGCTAAGCTGTCCCAGTATCTCATCTAGAATCTTCTTAAAGGTTGTCAGGGTTTCCGTCTCAGGTCCATGTTTTGGTATAACATAACTCAGAGTCCCCAAGGGTTGAAGACTAGCAGAATGAGATGCCAGGCAAGAACCGACCGTGGATGAGATTTGGGTTCATTTTAGATCCACCCAATCAAATTCAGTTTTTTGGAGTCCTTAACCATTCCCAGAGAAATGAAACAAAAGGCAGAAACCAACCCTAGAAGGAACATTCTTCTTTAGGATGGGTGCAAATCTATTGTTTAAAGGGAACATGAACCATCCATCCATTGTCCAACCTGCTGAATCCAAACACAGGGTCACGGGGGTCTGCTGGAGCCAATCCAGATGAACCAGATGTCTGTTAATACAACTTATTTACCCATATGTCCATTTCTTCACTGTATTTATCAAAGGTCTTAGAGTAGGAAAATAGTCCTAACTGGCTCAAAAATCTCAGAGTGATGCAAATTTGGGCCTACTCTTAGGAGTCAGAGTAAAAGCATTTGATCAGTTTTCCTAATTTAGGAAACTACTTCTAACTTCACCAGGATTTACTAGAGCTTGTGAGCTGCCCTAACTTGCTAGGAGCTGCCAGAAAATGGTGTTCAGATAGAGATGGGCACATACATCTTGGGAAAGGTGGAATGTTTTGGAAATACTGGGCAACAATGAACTCATAAAAAGATATCGATTTGACAGAAATCTTGAACTTCTGTGATCGATCTATATATCTGAAGAACCTGTGTGTTGTTTTCCAAAATGAAGTGTTAGTGATATTATGTATAAAATGCAGCTATGTAATAGGGATGATTTGGTTATGTCACAATCAATCATTGCCAAACTTTTATGCTTAACTTTGAATATCCTTACAATGCATGAGGTACTACACAGAGTCATACATTTCCCCACCACACCACATGAGGTAATGTTAAAGGAAGCTGCATTCATCCAAATCAGCACATACATAAAGATCATTGTCCCAAGTGCGTATGAGCATGAATATCAAAGTATCAACACACAGTTAGTCATAAATATAAAGTGTATTGTCATATTATAGTAGCCAGCAGGATGGGTGATAAACAATGAAATCTACACAGGTATGCTGAGCTTTGAATTCCACATACCCCTGGAACATTCACATCACAGTTTACAAGGGAAGGTTCAAGAAGGCAAGTGGAGACTCCTAGAGCACTGGAAAGATAGATCTTCACAGAAGATAGGGGGATTACAGAGAGAGGCAGGAACAATGGAAGAGTGAACTCAACTTCAGAAAAGGCACCATGGGTAGTTTCAGTATAAATGTCACTTTACGAGGCATTTTCCATGGCCTAAACAGTGGAAAGGTGATTCTTCTGAAAGTGCAACTGTGGATCATCCACTGTTAAATAAATGTGCCTCTGATTCAGTGTGTGTGTCTTGGTCTTTCCATCTCGATGCTCATTACTGTATTCTTCTTAATATTGTTGCAAAGTGTCAAAAACTGTGTGAATGCTAACACAATATTTTATCTTATTATGTTTTCCTTCTTCTATGAATATTTTTATCATTTTTGTAAAGAAGCCATAGCCTTAGTGTCATAAAACTACAAAGCATCATCATGATTTCGAAGGAAGCTTCATAACGTCATTGTGAGTATCACTTTATGCCTCATTATGCAGTAAAACTGTAACATTGCTCATTTTCAAACATGAATTGCTACTCCTCACTGGTACTGGGCGTAAGACACTTCAAAACTTCTTCTCACATCCAACTCTGAGGTAGGATAGATTCTTATCCTGATCAGACTTTTAGTGCAAATCTTAGGTGTAATTCTGAGATGCTTGATAAAAGTGGACAATTGCCTCAAAAGCAGTCAGTCTGTGGATTTTGGTAACAATACTGTAAAATACGCCCTGCCATAGGATCCCTGCCTATTGAAAAAAACATACAAATCATCTTTGTGATTATTATTCGACTAAAATTGCTATGTTTCAGTAGATATATCATTAAAAAAACAACAGGGACCTCCTTTGCTTATTCATAGTCAGTTCATTAGTCATTATTTCAATGATCACCTTTCCGAGCACCACTTTTCTTTTCCTGTAAGATCATGTCTGTTTTAAGGCTTTGATAGATAATGTAGGTCCCGACCTTTTATTATTGTGTCTGAGTTAAGAGAACAAAGCCTCTTTCATTGGTCCATGAATTTGTACTTACTTTCCATGCACATGTTCACTTATTTTTCTCCCCATGGGATGCTCAATCAGTGTACACTTTATGCTTATTTGTGTATAACGCTGCTTTTGTGAAATCTTAAAGCAATCTTTAAACCACGCTGCATTTACTGCTTGATTAATGTTTTCTTTTGTAAATCTTTTCTCTGAAAGCAAATATCACCAGTCAATTTGAAAAATAAAAGTCCTAGATAAACAACTGTGTCATCTATATGTGATGTCAATAAAGATCACCCACCAACAGGCTAAATGGAGCATGTTCAAAATCAACAGCCATGTGCAAATGTTTGTTATATGTTTTAAATTCATTGGTGGTCTAAGGGAATATACAGTGCCTTCACAAAGTGTTCAGACCCCTTCATTGTTTTCATGTTATGTTGCAGCCTTGTGCTAAAACTTTTTTAATTAATTCTTCCCTTGTCAAACAGCACTCAATACCCCAGAACAACAAAGTGGAATCAAGATGTTAGAATTTTTTTCTAATTTATTAGAAATAAACTGAAATATAACACTGAAGGAAGTACACAGACACTTTACTATAACACTTGAAAATCTCATGGCTGAGATTTTCCTACACTTTATTTGGAGTCCACCCATGGTGAATTCGGTTGATTGGACATAATCAGGAAAGACACACCTGTCTGTAGAAGGTCCCACAGTTGACAATTAGCATCAGAGCAAAAACCAAGCCATGAGGTTGAAAAAAATACCTGAAAGGCTTGGAGACAGAATTATGTTGAGGCACATATCTGGGGAAGGCAATAGCCTCCATAATTCTTAAATGGAAAAATAATTGAAACAACCAGGACTTTTGCCACACCTGGCTGTCTTGCCAAACTGACCAATCCGGGTAGTAGGGCCTTGGTAAGAGAAGTGACCACGGCACGTAAAGAACTCTCAGACTGTAAGAAACAAGATTCTGTTTGGCCTCAGCTCTATCCAGGCTAATCACCTGTGAAATATTATTCCAACTGTGTAGGATGGTGATGGAGCTTCATGATGTGGGGTTATGTTTCAGCAGCAGGGACTGGGAGACAAGACAAGGTTTAGGAAAAGGGCTATATAAATTGTAAAGAATTATAATTATCTTATTTTAACAATGGTAGAAAATCCCCAAATCCATGTGTGCGAAGCTTGTCACATCATGCCCAAGAAGATTCAAGCTGGAATCACTGCCAAACAAAGTACTGAGTAAAAGGACTATATATTTGTGTCAATGTGATATGTCATTTTTTTTTAACACATTTACAAAGATTTCTAAAATCTTGTTTTAACGTTATCATTGTGGGGTATGCGGCACGGTGGCGCAGTGGGTAGCGCTGCTGCCTCACAGTTGGGAGACCTGGGGAACTGGGTTCGCTTCCCGGGTCCTCCCTGCGTGGAGTTTGCATGTTCTCCCCGTGTCTGCGTGGGTTTCCTCCGGGCGCTCCGGTTTCCTCCCACAGTCCAAAGACATGCAGGTTAGGTGGATTGGTGATTCTAAATTGGCCCTAGTGTGTGCTTGGTGTGTGGGTGTGTTTGTGTGTGTCCTGCGGTGGGTTGGCACCCTGCCCGGGATTGGTTCCTGCCTTGTGCCCTGTGTTGGCTGGGATTGGCTCCAGCAGACCCCCGTGACCCTGTGTTCGGATTCAGCGGGTTGGAAAATGGATGGATGGATTGTGGGGTATTGAGTGTTGCATGATGAGGGAAAAAATGAATTTAAATGATTTTAGCATGAGGCTGCAACATAACAAAATATGAAGAAAGTGAAGGGGTCAGAATACTTTCTGAAGGCAATCTAATAGTTATAATTAAAATCTCAAAGAATTCAACATTAAAATTTGTTTAGCCGGCTGTGGGGTTTCTGTTGGTGAAGAAAGATTCACTGATCTTGACTTTGCTGACAATGCTGTGATCTTTCCAGAGTCAATGGAGGTTCTGATCGGGGCTCTCGAGAGACTGAGTGAGGTGTCTGAATGTCTGGGCTTGCGAGTCTCCTGGATATAAACCAAGATCCAGGCCTTTAATGACCTATTGGGCACAGCCATCAGCAGGTTTTTCTTACCTCTGGTGACTGCTCCTATGAAGTCAGTAGACAGATTGGGAGAGCTTGGGGGGTCATGAGGTCACTGGAAAGGAGTGAGTGGTGCTCCCAATTTTTGCATGGTTGAGAGACGTAGACAAAATCCAGTGACCTGAGACGAAGACTGGACTCCTTTGGTACGGTGTCACTTCAGAGAATCCTTGGGTACCGCAGGTTTGACTTTATGTCGAATGAGACGTTGCTCACGGAATCCAAAATAAGGCACATTACCTGCATTGTGAGGGAGCGTCAGTTACAGCACTATGACCATGTGGCATAATTCTACGATGGTGAGCAGTTGGACCAGGCAAAGGGGACACCCACATAACACCTGGCTGCAGCAGATATATGGTAATTTCCAGGGGGTGTGACTGGACCACGTGTCTGCCTGAATCCAGAGCTGATGGGTGCGGTGATGTGCTGTACCAGTGCATGCTCCCCAACCTGGCCTGACCTGTTTTATTTTCCTATACATGTTTAATCAACATCCTGCTTTTCTAATGACCTGCCATAATAATCAAGGGCAGCCAACGCAAGCTGTTGTAGCCAGACTCAAACATTCAGCATAAACAGTGTAGGTGCATTAATATCCAAATGACAGGAGTCACTTAAGCTGAACTCATAAGACAGTGATGGGATCTACCATGCCTTATGCCCAAGTAGTTAACCTTGATCAGTTTATACAGTTGTTGTATCTTGAGCATACACTTAAATTAAATCTTACTCTGTATAGTGCCATTAACAACATGCACAAGCAGAAGACATTTTGCAGTGTTAACACAGTTATGCTATTCTGTTAAACAACCAAACAATAGAATGTTAGGAATAATAAGAATCAGAATCAGAATGAGGAAAATTTTATTAATCCTGAGGAAAATGATTTATGTTATAACCATACAAATTCACAAGTAAGGCTCAAGTAACACTAAGAGCAAGTATAAAAAATAAGCATGTAAAATAAAAATAGAATATAAATATCAAAATAAAATTCAATAAATCCTCATTTACTAAGCTCTCCAGGTACGTGGTGAATGAAATAAAATAAATACTATGCATGTGAGTGTTTTACAAAATCCCTAGTATACTAAACAGTAACAGCACCCTGAGCTTGAAGAATTTCACATAAAAATATTGCACATTCTGAGAACAAAAAGGTATTCACATGAGAAGAACAGACAAGTTATTGCACATCTAAGTAGTTGAAAATGTACTGGGATATCCATTAAAGAAAAAGGGAACAGCTTATAGTGTAGATGATTGACCGTAAGAGAAGTCATAGAGTCTGGAGAGCAAGGATTTCCTGTGGCGTTCAGTGGAGCACTTTATGCTAGTCAATCTACTGCTAAAAATGCTCCCCTGTCCAACCACAACACTATGAAGTGGGTGATTAGCATTTTCAAGAATAGACTTAAATCTAGACAACTTTCTCTGACCTGCCTCCATTTTGAAGCTGTTTAGTTTTTCTCCTACCATAAAGCCAGCCTTTCTGAATTAGTTTGTTTAGCCTCTTCATGGCGCTGGCAACCACACACTCATAAAACATTTTCAGCATAGTGTTGCAGACCTTAAACAATCTGTGTCTTCATAAGGAGTACAACCTACTTTGATTCTTCTTGTATGTGGCCATTGTGTTCTTGGACCAGTCTAGCTTACTGTTCATACACAACCACCAGATACTTATATTCCTGAACGACCTCCACATCCACACCCCTAATAGACAGGGGAGTAACTGGAATTCTTATTAAATCCATCAACAGTTCTTTAATTTTACAGCCAACAAAACTCAGATGTAACAGTTTTTGTTGTTCACTTTCAACTAAAACATAAAGCTGACCATGTGAGAAGTAACTTACTGTAAGTCAACACCTGCTTTTCATAATAATATTCTTTATTAGCTGTCATCAGACAGGCCACAGCAGACCAGAGACTTAATCTAAGGATTACAGAGTGAGACGAGAGACTGGAGGTGTACAATGACTTGGACAAGAGTCTTGAAGGATCCTCTCTGCAATGTGAGGGTGGGAAAGCCAATCAGAAGAGTTGTTACGGTTCTGTTCTGTACGTCTAGCCTTGCACCTTATGAGGGATGATGGCTTAAAATGCCAAAGCCCCGACTGTTTTCGGCACCACTGTCTGTCTGTCTATTTGAAACAACACAACATTGACTGGACATATTTGAGTACAGTGATTCATCAAGGAAATTGGTCAAGAAAGAACTATTTTCACTGATAAATGTAACTATAAATTTATGAAAATTTCTTGAACTCTCCCATTTAAAAAGCAGTGGAAAATTATTGAAGTTGCCTCTATTAAAACAGAGAAACACTGTCAGCAATGAAACTGCTTTCTCTTTTATTTTTTCAAACTTAGTCTGGGAGAAGTTATTGTAATATGTGTATTTCCTGAAAATCATCTGAGCTGATATCTGATTGTAAAATAGATCCCTATAAACTGAAAAGAAACTCCAGCAGAGTTCCATGCAGTCAAGAATTCATGTTAGCTGCTTATGCATGTATCCGTAGACTACAGTATAAATGCTAACTCTCCATTCAGTACTTCTTTCAAAAATTGTTTATTTAAGAAATAAGAACAACGATTAGCCATAGAGCTTCTACAACAAACAACTAACAATGGGACTCCAACTCAGTTGGAATTTGGAGCCTGCAGCTCTATTTGGATGATATTAGTTTTACACCAGGAGGTGTGATAAAGTAATTATTACTGGAGGAACTATATAATTTTTGTCCTCTCTGAATTACAGTTAACTAAGCATGTTACGCAATGAATACATTATCTAACTTCTCAGTAGTCATTCTGCCAGGGAAATGGAGGTGCCTGACCTTAAATAGTTAATTAGATGGTAATAGTGCAATTTGGGGATATGTTTTGATTCCTCTATTATGCATCTCATTTTAATTGTCACCTGAATCACATATTTCTTGGCCTGAAATAATGTCTCTGTTACACAGTTTTGGTGGGCTTAAACTGAAAAACAAAATTATCTGTGCTTCATTGTTCAGAAAACATTAATACGTACTCTGTAATTATTACAATGAAATAGTACATTGGAATTTGTTTAGAGTTAAAGTAGCTATTTCAAGTAAGAAAGACAGAAATGTTGATGTAAGGTGAGTATACTCACTAATCATGGCACTGGAGAGTGGCAACTTGTTGCTTGTTGATTATCACAGCAAATATGAAATTCCCTGTACTCTGTGCTGTACTGTACTCTGGATACATGACAATAAAGACTTTATAAATGTATGATATGTAGGAAACCCAGACATATGGAAGAGGTTTTTAAATAACTGTGTTGGTGCTCTCCATTCTCCTGGTTCAGCATGCAGTTCACTGATGAGCACTAAACTTCCTCAGCAAGAAATTGCAAATGAGGACGTTTTTATGTCAGCTCGTTCACTGCATCATCTGCTACTTTCATCAGCAAATCAGAAAGTGTCAGAATGTATTAAAAGAGATGTGTTAGACAACAGTATGTTCTAAGGTGGGTACCATAAAAAAATATTACATGCTAAATTTAATAAGAAAATATTCAGGCACCTTTGTGTGATGTGTTTTACATTATACAGGTGGAAAGCATAAAAAAGCGATTTTAATATATAAGTGGATCTGACCAATTAGAAGTACTGTAATTCTCAACCTAGGTTTTGATGCTGGGATTTTCCCTGGTTGAGTTTCCCATGATTCTCAACTCTAACCCTGTCCCAGAATTTAGCAGTAGACGTTTGGACTACTCTGCATGTGTGGAAGAGATCAGTGACAAGGCTGTGAACTGCATTAAGCGTTCTGCTGCTGTAGGGCAGCATTACTAATGATGGGACCACCAATGTATTTCAGCTCACTTCAGTAAGAGAGTGCTGTAACAAGTAAAAATGAAGTTTAAAAAAAAGGCAAATTTCAGGAAAGTATTCTGAACATGTAAAACAAAACTGATTGACAACTGAATGTTTCCAAACAGCTGAAAATTTGGAGCAATTTGGACACATGAAAGGCAGACAGGCAAATAATAAATTGTTGTCCCACCCAGCATATCCAGAACGTGCTGACAAAATTGAACTTTACTTACACATACCTTTTCATGGCCAAGCTCCTAAAACTGATTTTTATTGTCCTTTACTTGTAAAAATTCATGCCTCAACAGGAGTGATTCAAGACAACTGGCATGTATGTTAGGAACTGACAAAAATGTGAAAATGTGCCGCTGACAGGCTTGATTAAAATGGATTACTGACCTTGCAGCAAGAAAAAGATTTTCTGACACTTACCATACAAAATATTTGCTTTAGAGAAACGACTACAACAGCTGGCCACACAGAGACGGCCAAGTCCAAACCAAATACTTGCAAGACGGTTGTCAATACACAATCCTCTTGAGCCCAATTCCTATTGTCCCATCATCTGGCACAGATTAGATATATTTATAAATGCTTTCTTTAATTAATCCCTAGTGGCAGTTCTTTTTTAACAAGACAGTGGATTGATTAACGATTGCCTACAAATGGTCAAGGAAGATGCTTTCAGTTTGGTCACAGGCAAAGAAGACATTATCTGCCTTGAAAATAATAAAACAATGATTCAAAGTAAGAAACTGTGACTCACCTGACTTAGCACTCCATTCAGGATCAACGTAAAGAACAAAGGATTGAACAACAACACTAATAAAGACGCTATGGATGCTGGATGAGCTTGTAACGAGGAATTAAGAATTCCACTTATTGTATAATACAAAAGTATGAAGGCTTTCACTTTGTGATGGATGGGACACAGCTGAGTGTAAGAGGTCACCAAGTTACCTCAAAACAAACTTATTTAACTCTAATGAATTTTAGCATACTTTTAATTTAGCTGAAAAACTGTGACACAGACACAATTACAAACATACTATAGGTTAAACAGAAAAAGGCACTGAATAAAAACACAAAACTAATCCTGTATGTATATTAGATGTTAATTTTAAAGTGTATTAAGTGTAACTCGGCCACTGACAAATAGTTATGACATTAGATGAACATATGTATTCTTGTATAATTATTGCATTTATTTGAATCATTTTAAAGGTTAGTGTTTTAACTATTAATAATAATTAGTACCTGTCTGTTAGCATAGTGAGCAGTGCTGGTGCTTCAGAGCCCAAGGTTTGAACTTATGCTGATCACCGCAAGTGTGAATATCCACGTTTTCACCCTGCTTATGTGGGTATTTCTCAAATACTCTAGTTTTCCTCCTACAAGACAAAGATGTGAGAGTAAGGTACTTTGTTGTGTTACTGTAACCATGTTTATATGGTCTAAAACAATTTCTGTATTGCATATATAACCCATTTAAGATCTACGTGGAGTGGAAGTCTGCAGATGGAACAATAAAAGTAGTAGACTGGCCACTGACCTTAGTGTAGTTAAAGCTACGTGGGATCGCTTAGACAGGAAAAAGAACACAAAACAGCCAAGGTCAAAAGAAAAATTATGATAAATCCTGCAAGAGGCTTGGAAGAATTTACTATTGGAAAAACTGGAAAAAATTATACAGCAACATGCTGAAGTGAATTACTTACAATTTGCCTCCTAAAGGAGGCTACACAAAATTCCAACTTGTTTTAAAAATATTAAACATTCTCTTTATTTTGTATTGGATGATTACTTGTATTTTTGTAGTGTCATATGGCATTTTTATTTACTGCACAGATTGTCTAAGATTTTTGCACAGTATTATACATATAGAATAAATATATAAATATATATTCTACAATATATATATATTGTAGAAGATAGCCCAGCTACAGACAGACGCACAGACCCAGAATGTCCAGAACACACACTTTTATTTATTTAAACTGTCCCGCACACAATACCTGCTCCAATACCCAACTCCACTCAATCCTTTCTTCTGCCACCTCCACTCCTCACTCGCAACCTCGTCTTCTGCCTCACGACTGTGGCCCCTGAATGGAGTGAGGCGGCCTCCTTTATAGTGCACCCGGAAGTGCTCCAGGTGTCCCATGATTAAACTCCGGCAGCACTTCCGGGTGTGGCGGAAGTGCTGCATAGGAACCCTGCTCCTCTTCCAGCAGCACTTCCGGGTGCTGTATGTCCAGACTCTGGAACTGTCCAGGTACCCCCTGGTGATGACCACGGACCCCCAGCAGGTTGAGCTTCTACGGTCCAAATCCGTGGCCCCAATGTAAACCCAGAGGACTGTCCTCTCGTGTCCCGGGGGAGGTACTCCTGGTAGTACGCCCATTCCCCCGGTCTTTTCATATAAAGGGCATCCAATCCGGGCAGGATCCCTGGCTGTCCATCACAATACTGTATATATATATATATATATATATATATGTACTTAGTTACTGCAATGAAATTTTGGCAAAATGGAATACTTTGCCACATCATTTTTTCACTTTGATTTTCTTTGAATTCAGCCCTCTGTAGGTTGATAATTTTCATTTCCATCAAACAATGTGGCATCTTTTCATTCCTAACACATTACCCAGTCCATATCAGTAGAGATATCCAGCAGGATTATTTTCCCATTGAGATCTGATGTGTTTTCAAAGTATTCCTTTAATTTGTTTGAGCAGTTTTTATATACAGTATACGTATAATCATTTTCCTTATGAAAAATAATTGCAAAAAGGAAATGGAAATGGCAGTGTCTTTACCCAAAAAATAACATCTTGCCTGAAGAAGGGGCCTGAGTTGCCTCGAAAGCTTGCATATTGTAATCTTTTTAGTTAGCCAATAAAAGGTGTCGTTTTGCTTGGCTTTTCCCCCAAAAATAACAAATCAGTCTGTTTTCCCTCTCAGCCTTAATCTCAGATTAAAAACCCTGGACTCCTAAAACACAGTTCATGCATAAACAGAGCCCCCAACACAATAACACTGCCTGACAGCCAGGAAGGAAGTGGGAGAAGAAGAAAAACCAAACACGTTTGACCAGGAAGTTGATACCATGAGAATGTGTAACTAACTAGTCTTATTATCTCTTAAACAGAAAATAAAATTTCAAGAAAAAAAGCCTGATTATCTAGTAGATGCCCCAGACTTTTATAGTTCTCTGGCATCATTCTTTTATGATACATATTATGATGTTAATGTAATGCATTGCTTGGTTTATATAGTAATGTCCATCATCCATCTTGTATACTAGCTTCATTCTTGGCCTAATACTGCAGCAATGGGGGTAGTTCAAGAATGTGTCTTGGAAGAGATGTCGGTTTATTTTAGAACAAACTCCAATATACTGTAACCTCGCCGGAGCTATTTTAACTCATTGTTCAGTATGCCAGCATATGTTTGAACTTTTACTGCAGTTTCTTTAGGAAATCTGCAAAAAACATAAGAACAAGGAGGGCCAGAATCTATCTTGTTAGCACTGAAGACAAAGCAGTAAACAGCATTGGGGCGGGAGAAGCTTGTTAATTTGAAAGGTTCTTACATTTATATTTTTATTGCCATATTGATTAAACAGTAATGTATACATTTCCAAAATTGAAATCAGCTCAGAAAGAAGGTGATGTATGTTTTGACTGATTCCAGCCTTAGGAGACATCTTTTCAATATGACGATCAGGTATCATGTCACTACCTGAGGGCCTTGCTTTATATCCAGAGTTTTAATGATACTTGACTTGACAAGCAGTTTACTCATTGCTGACAGATGTGTTTTAGGGAGGACAGACAAGGCAATTTTTTTTAGCTCATCAAACCACAATACAAATATTTCTGTATCTTGACATCAAGCAGTCGTCTGGACAGGATAATGCCCACATTGATAATTTTTTCTTCAATACCTCCCATTTACTGTAAGCTAGTTAATTTGTAAGGATAGCAAGGGGTTAGAATTGTTTCTTCACAACCCTCACTGCTAAATTCAAATTCTACACCTTATTGTCTGGGTTGATTATTTCAGGTTCTCACCTCGTTTGTGTGGATTTCCTTCCAAATATTCCAGTTTTCTTCCTGCATTTCCAAAGACACTCATGTTAAGTAAGTGGGCCCAATTATGGACTTGGGGACTGTCTAAGGTTTTGACCTCCCACATAACCCTAAATTAGGTTAAATGGTTTTGAGACTGTTACAATTTTATATAATGCCTTTCATTGTCAACACACTCCAGCTGATGATTGTTATCTACCTTGACCTTAATGTTGCCAGGTGTCCCATAAATCTAATGTTGGATTAAGAAGTTTCTGAATAGGAATGGTTCAATGGATGGATTGAAGATTTTGGCTTAGCTTTCCATTCCAATGGTGACAACTGCCTTGGTCTTCATATTGCCAGTTTAAACTTAACTCCCCATAACCCTAAAGTTGGATTATGCAGGATATGTTCAATGTCTGGATGGATGGATGGTTTGTGATCTTGTGTCTCATCAGGGTGGACCCTGCTTCGTACCCAGTGCTGCCATGATAAGCTCTGTCTCCTCAGCGCCCTAAAAGCAGATTAAGCAGGTTCATAAAGTGAATGGAAAAATCTTTCACTGTGTACACAACATCAGACCTCTTTTGTGTGCAGTACACAACTGCTATATTAATTTCTTTTTTTAGAATCACGTCTGGGTTAAGTGCTTCACTGGAAGATTTGCCATGTCGCAGTGTCAGGACTTGAAACTGCAGCACAACATTACCGCTGCTCGTACCCATTGTTTACTACCAAGTATAAGGAGTAAATGGAACATAAGAAAGATGCCGGCAAGATAAGAACATTAGCCCAATGTTATTGCTGCTGTTGAGCAATGTTGTTTTTAGTAAAATTTTGAAGAGGGTCAAGGGCACTTGAATTACTTTGGTTGTTTGCTGATTATCCATATATTTGAAAAAAAGGAGCCCACCATGTTAGCTTTTAGCTGTTAATGAAAGGCTCCTTAAATAGACTCTTCTACTTCAAGTGCATTAGGAGAAATCATCAGAGACTCACTCTGTGAGTTTACTCCATCCATCCATTATCCAACCCGCTATATCCTAACTACAGGGTCACGGGGGTGTGCTGGAGCCAATCCCAGCCAACACAGGGCGCAAGGCAGGAAACAAACCCTGGGCAGGGTGCCAGCCCACCGCAGTCTGTGAGTTTAGTTTGAATTTGAATTAAAATGACATTTACAAAGCTGTAAAAATCAACACCCTAAGAGAAATTGCACACATGAATTATATATAGTTTCAAATTCAAAAGAACCACATTTTAAAGTTTTGGTCCCCTTTGCATTCTTCTTACAAAAAGTTTGAGGACTTCATGTTCAAAGTGTGAGGTCAGCGTCTCTGTGATCGCATACATCACTGAGTACATGGAGTTTCAAGCTTTAGACCTTGCCAATTTACAGTAATTTGATTTGACAAATTATTTTCCATTCTTATATAGCCATGTATTTCTCATATGAGAGAGAAGACCCATTCATGCAGTTAATTGCTTTTGATAAGCCTTCCTGGAAAGCCGTATCCAGATCCAGATGGGTGGTATGCCACTTAATTGCAGGGCACACTCACTTATATGGGGCCAAAGGGGAGTCATCAGTTAGTGAAAAGCACACAAAGACTCAGGGAGAGAGTGTTAATTTAACATACACAGTGACAGGGCTGGGAGTCAGACTGGAGCGGTGTGGCAGCAGCACTAACTAGCACTATGTATGCAATGTAGCATTTCTAGTTAAATCATGAAAACCGGCAAGGTTATTACATTGAATATGAGGGCATCAATTCCAAAATACTTGCCTCATGGTCCAAAGACTGTTCATCATCTCCAGAATTCAACTTCCTGCCTGTGCTCTTTATCAAATCTTCCCTTGCTTCCTTAAACTGTTTGCTTATCACATATTTGGCTACTGACCCCAGATATTGTTCTGTCCTCCTCCAGTGGCTGCTAAGATCAATAACTTAAATATAACCCTCAACTTTGCCCTCAGTTGATCTTGCCACGTCAAAAGAGTCCTTGTTTTATGCAGGAATCACTTTTCCTAATAAAATGAGACAAAATGCCTCTTTAATACCCACCCCCAAATAGAAATGAATAGAATACAACTAATAGACTTTAGATTTAATAGAATACAAAATTAAAGCATACTAAGCTGGTTATTTGAGTGAAAAAGGCTTACACCTCTTAAAATCATCGTCAGTGACAGAGGGAAGCCCACAAGATGATTCAACTGTAATGCAACGATGGAAAAAAGTGTCCAAACAAGAAAACATAACACAAAGACACGAAGATGTAAACCAGAAATTGTTACCCTAGAAATTCAAACAGGGGTCAAAAACCAGAAGGTGAAAGACTACCAGGGAACCAGAGTCAAAAACGGTAATCACAAAATCATTGGTCAAATAAACAAAGCTAGTGACACCCTCAAAGGACCACAATCTAATCCATATTTTATTTTATCAAAAATCTAAAAAGTAAAAAATAGTGGCTGCTCAATGAAGTCACACACTGTATGATGGCAAAAGGATGCATCCACTAAGAACAACAAAGTCATGGCTATAAAAACATAAAATTGCGGAAGACGTGCTTAAAAAATAAACAAAATGACAGAATGTCCTTGTTTTTTAAAAAAATTAAAAATATGTCTGGAAGGAAAATAAAAGCATGAAATTTGATTTATCTTTAGAAAAAAGATCTTGTCCCGGGCATGACATAACATTTTGAACATGTGCATTGGATGGTTCAGAGTGAGCGTCAAAACATTTGCTGTGAGAACCCTTAGTTAAGTTAGGATAAAATTATTTACTAAGAAAGATGATTGGTTGTAAGATGTTTTATTCTTTGTTAACTGGCTAACACATTTGTTGTTTTTTTTTGCAGCCGCTAAATAGGTAATTGGTACAGACTAGCCGCACTCTGCGGCTCCACCCGCGTATGACTAAAAAAGAACAGTGAAGAGGACCCTGCCCAGGTCCCCACTTCTGATGTCACGCTTCCCCCGCCCCTCAGCCTGCAGACTCTGTCTCGGATTAGCGCGAATATATCGCTTTTGCAAGCGAACTATGATTCTTAGCGCAATGAGAGAAGTCGCAAAATCAAACAGAATTTTCAAACAAATTATAGAAAAAAACCTGATTTAAAACTGTTAAGTAGTTCTCTCGTTCGCTAGCTAAGTGGAGGTAAGGTACATCATCTGAGGCTGGTGCATGAGTGAATAAGGCCCCGCCCCCTCTCCTTAGCCCATGTCACGCGGATTAATGCAAATAAATTGGTACTGCAAGTTAACTATGATATATAGTGCAACAACAGAAGTCACAAAATCAACTGGAATGTTAAAGCAAATTATAGAAAAAAACCCGAACTAAATCCGTTAAGTAGTTCTCTCGTGAAAAGCGGACAGACATACAGACAAATGTTGGATTTTATATGTATAGAGATCATCTGCGCTGATATGTGTTTGCATCAATGTTTGCTTCTCGTATGTGTCAAGATGCATGCTTTGCTTAACTCAGTAATATTCTGACACTCCCCACTAAAACGCCAACAAGGTGCTTCCCATGAATTACAAGAGCATTTGACCTATAATGTCCTTGAACTACAGAAAGAGAGTTTTGTAAGCCAATGAACATGTCTTACAATGAGCAGCACACAAAACAGTGAAAGAGACATGAGGCCATGAAAAGACCCACAGAGCGAAGCCTGAGTCTTCACTGGTATACTTAACATAGGCCTTATCCCAGGCAGCCGGACCCTAAATTTTACTGTCAGGCTTCAGCCCCAGAAAATGGAGAACAGGCATTAAAGTTCAAAATATTTGAAATATCCCAAAATGTATCAAAATTCCTCTAAATAGAAAAAAAAGAAACTTTTAGCTTGAATAACAAGTGGACAAAAATTATTTAAAAAGGATTTATTTGAATATAATCAAAAAAGAGCAAAAATGCCTAAGGTCAGAAAAAAGGCAAACCACAACAAAGACATCCTATCCAAAATCATTTGTAAACCCAAGACAGAAGATAAAATTAAAAAGCCAGAAAAAAATAATACTCGTGGATATGCAATTGTCAAAAAGCAACTACAATTTTAATAAATGAACCACCAAATGACCGATAAGCAGGTTGTGGGCAATTCTTCAGTAGTGTCATCAGCATGCCCCCACCTCTTGGGATTCCACCCACAAAACAGAAGAAACACAGAATACATAATACATAAAAACTAAATAATAAATAAACAGAAAAAAATGGACAAAATCTGCATAATTAACAAAAACACATAATAATATATTGAAATTAAGAAGAATGACAAAATAAATATAAATAAACAAAAGCCAGAGGCTGAAACACAACAATATGAAGTTATACTTAATTCTTTATAGAAAGGTACTACTTATCGGTTGAATTCTGTATTGAGGTTACAGTTATGTACATTATTTTTCAGAAAAACAATACAACAATGTGTAACAAAACACAAAAATGCATTATTAAGCAAAACAAAACACCAAATCTCTTTTTCAACACACTTTATGTAACAGTTTATTGTGGACTATTGAGATATTTATGCAGCGGGCTTGTTCAAGGACCTCAAATCTCCAGAATGCTACACCAAAAGAAAAATAGCAGATGCTTCAAAGAAAAAGATAAATAAATAACAGCACTAAAACAGTGTGTGAAACAAAAAAAAAACTTGGTAGATTACTTCTAGTGAAATTTCATAGTGGACCTTTACCTCCTCAACAAATACGAAGGGTTACGATCAAAATGCCAAATCAGCCTACTCAAAGTCTACATGTATCTTTGTGGAGATTGGCTGAATTGTTGTGTTATAAATATTAGAGATTACATTAGAGGTTACAAATTCAACAAATAATAAGTTAAATATAGGAAAGAAGTCCAGTTGTTCCAGATTAATAGTTTTAAAGATCAAGAAAGAAAAGGTGAACTTTAAGATGGAATGTGAATAATAATATTCAAGGGGTCTCACATTAAGACTTTGACAGTGAGGTCCAGAACATGGGGGCCAAACATAGCTCAACTAAGTATTAAAATAGTGATGTGGTCAGATTTAGAAGATGACAACACAGTGGCGCAGTGGTAGCGCTGCTGTAAAGAGACCTGAGTTCACTTCCTAGGTGCTCCCTGCGTTGGAGTTTGCATGTTCTCCCCGTGTCTGCGTGGGTTTCCTCCCACAGTCCAAAGACATGCAGGTTAGGTGCATTGGCGATCCTAAATTGTCCCTGGTGTGTGCTTGGTGTGTGGGTGTGTGTGTGCCCTGCAGTGGGCTGGCACCCTGCCCGGGGTTTGTTCCTGCCTTGCACCCTGTGTTGGCTGAAACTGGCTCCAGCAGACCCCCGTGACCCTGTGTTAGGATATAGCGGGTTGGAGAATGACTGACTGACAATACTGTGTATGGGCAAATGTTTGTGGACACCTGACCTGTAAAACCATGGGCATTAATATGCAATTGCAATCCCCCAGCCCCCCATGTCCCTAACAGCTGTGACTTGTAGTACATGTGGCATTCTATGACAGTGTCACGTTTAAAGTCACTGAGCTCTTCAGAACAATCCATTTTACTGCCAATATTTGTCAATGAAAAACATAAGAACAGTTTTGACTGATCTGCCTAATATCATTTCCTTTTGACTTAATGCTGCAAGATATTAAGTTCAGATCTGAAGCTCTCTGGAATGTGTTTATCTGATATACTAATTGTCAATTTGATCTGTCTATAGTTATATATTTTAATTTTTGTGTGAAATTTATTTTTAAGTAACTTTTGCCTTTGACCCCATATCCAGCTGAAATCATGTTAAAGCAACAGCTGGTATTCCCTTACAGAAATAAGCAGGAAAAATAAGGAAAATTCAGTAAGCAGCATATCTAAGTGGTTTATGCTTTGCAGGCATATATGATTTATTTTTATGCATTATTTTGCCTATTGGCTCATGCAGAACACAAAATACTTCACTTTAAACTTTGACCGAGCAAAATTCCAACAATCGAACTTGAGCATACAGGATTAAAGGATAGAGCAGAAATGGCATCATTTAAATTTGACCACAGGGTTAAATCTTCTCTGTTGCCTCACATGTTAATCCAAAATCTCATCTGTGTTTTGTTTGACTTCTCACAGAAGGGTTGGGTAAAGCTGATGGCGTGTGGCCAGGGCATTCCTTCTGTCTGAGAAATGTGTCATTAAGGGTTGTTTTTAAACATGATTTGTATCCTTCTGGACCTTTTGTTTTTGTTATTTGCTTTTTCCATGAAACGTATATGTGCTTGTATTTTGGGAAATTTAATGCATGTACTGTCTCTTTATATCTACTTACTGAGCCCACTTAGTTGAATACAAGATTCTGAGCCTATCCCAAAAATATTACATGCAAGACCCTGTATTGTACACCAGGCCATTCTATTCCAAATCCCATCAATAGTCACTCAAACTCAGTGAATTTAGAGTTAAAGATGTACCTAACATGCAGTCTGAAAAAACAAACAAAAGACAGAATACTGGAAGAGCCAAAACAAGAATAAGTTTCCAGAATCAAAAAGCAAAACGGACATTGAAACTCAGATTCAGAAGAGGGTTGTAACTAAAACCAAAAAGGCTAATGTTAGGATCTTCTTGGAAATAAGGCTAACTATTTCTATGAACATCTTTTCACCGAGGGGTAACCTAAAGTGCAAATGACCCAATATTTAAATCATATCTTTCATTACATCATCAATTCAGCAATCACGATCATACGACCTTCAGTAAAATGGTATTGTGTAAATAAAGAAAAATAAGATATTAATAAAAATTAATTAATAAATTATAGATCAAAATGGGGCGGCACGGTGGCGCAGTGGTAGCGCTGCTGCCTCGCAGTTAGGAGACCTGGGTTCGCTTCCCGGGTCCTCCCTGCGTGGAGTTTGCATGTTCTCCCCGTGTCTGCATGGGTTTCCTCCGGACGCTCCGGTTTCCTCCCACAGTCCAAAGACATGCAGGTTAGGTGGATTGGCGATTCTGAATTGGCCCTAATGTGTGCTTGGTGTGTGGGTGTGTTTGTGCGTGTCCTGCGGTGGGTTGGCACCCTGCCCGGGATTGGTTCCTGCCTTGTGCCCTGTGTTGGCTGGGATTGGCTCCAGCAGACCCCCGTGACCCTGTGTTCGGATTCAGCGGGTTGGAAAATGGATGGATGGATAGATCAAAATGTGAAAATGATAATAGTAATGGAGTCCTCATGATTAAAAAAACCCAAATTAACAAAACTACATCCATCCAACCCGCTGAATCCTAACACAGGGGTCTGCTGGAGCCAATTCCAGCACGCAAGGCAGGAACAAACCCTGGGCAGGGTGCCAGCCCACACAAAAAGCACAATTTAGGATCACCAATGCACACCTAACCTGCAAGTCTTTGGACCCGAGAAGCAACCCAGGTCTCCTAACTGCGAGGCGGAAGCGCTACCACTGCGCCACCATGCCGCCCCTACAAAATTACATGTTAATACTACACTGTTTAACACTATAAGAAGCAAAAAACAATTTTTATTAGCTGAGCTTAACATTTTTGTTTTGAAGTGAAAAAATCATTTTATAAATGCCCAACACGATGTCGGTGTGTGCATGAATACCCCCTATAACAGACTGGCTTCTTGTCCAGGAGTGGTTCCTCCTGTGACCCTGAATAGGATTAATTGGATTTGAGAATATTATGTTAGTTTATATTATTTTATACACAATAGATGCATTCATCATTGATAACATGAAAAGTCTGCAGCATTACAGCAATACATATTAACAAAATAAAAATATCTAGAATACATTGAAGCCTAAACAGTATAATAAATGACATACATTCCAAAAGACACATAATTCAGTTTAGGTTTTAGAGAGCCAGAGCCTATCGAGGCAGAACTGGGTGATAAACAGTCACCAACATTGGCCAGGTTCTGGTCCATGACGGGGCTCACTCGCATACACATCTAAACAGGACCAATTTTGAATCTTCAGTTAATCTAACAAGCATGCAGGTGGCAGACATGCAAGGAATATGCAAATTCCACAAAGATAACAACTGGAGGTAGGATTTGCTAATAACTATATCCACCTTAACGTGTTGCCAATACAAATAAACAAATAAATATATAATCAAATTAAATCCATAATCTATTTTTAAATTAACACAGTCAAATGGATAATTTGGCTGTCATTAGCGTTGGGTTTCTATATCTGTGTTTTGGCAGACCTCCAGCAGTAATTAACTGGCTCACCCCTGCTGCTCCAGTAGGGCTAACAAGGCACTGGTAAATTCCCACTTAGAGATTTTGACAGTTTACACTCATTTATTTTGTGTTAATTACTTAAATTTAACAACATGAAATGTAGCAAGAGATGACGCAGTCGGATCAGGCTGCAGTCTTCACTATGATTACTATAACTGATGTTTAAAGATAATGCTTTTGAAGTTAAGCTTCATGTTATTATCCGTCTATTCAACTTGCTTATCCAGTTTATGACTGAGTGAAACCAGTAGCCACCTTCGCCGCATCAAGCTGTATCCAGCTTTAGACAGGGCACCAGTTTACCACTGGGCACAAATACTGGAGCAGTAGAATCTGGAATTAATGAGACAAACTGGCATACGTAGAACCGAGAATTAATTAGTAACAACCCTTCACAGGTGGTTATTAAAGTTATATTAGAATATTAGAAAATTTGCAATGAAAGGCCATTCAACCCAATGAGTTTATCCATCCTATTCTTCTAGATTATCCAAAATAAAAGCAAATTAATATTTCAAGGTCCTTAAAGTCCTACCCTTCACCAGACTACTTGGTAATTTATTCCATTTGTCTGTGGTTGGTTGCATGAAGAAAAGCTTTCTAACATTTGAGTAAAATCTGCCCTTAACAAATGTAACTATATTGCGACAAAGCTATTGATAAATACTGCTGAGGACTAACAAATTATGACCAGAAGGGTTACATCTTAGTACACAGTACCCTACAGAAGTATAAACCTTATTGATTATGCAGAAAAATTAGGTGTATATTGTAGCAAGTTCTACTTGGGCTATACGTATGGTCTAACTATTCTATAATGAATTGCTAGCAATACACATTTTGCTGCAAAAATCTTCTAACCATCCTTCATATGTTTTTCCCCTCATAATTTTTCTTACAATAGGACAACTCAACAAATATTCATTATTACATACAAGATTAAGACTTGGTAATAAATAGATGATGGCTAAATTTGTCTGAATATGTTAAACTATTAAAGGATTATATTCTCTTTAAACACTGACGTACCTGTTAGTACCATCTTCTCCAGTTGCAAGATGTTTCCATGAAAGGGTAAATAATGCAGCCTGAGGCCACATTTTTATGTCTTTCCTGTTCGTGCTTTGCCTGAAGCTTGCATTTTCAAATTCTTTGAAGGTAAGCCTAGCCTTTTTCTGTTTTACTTATTCATATAATAACTGGTTTGTGTTAAACTTTAATGTTTAATAATTTCCCAATTCCATGTTACAGTATGTATGATCAGTTCCAGTTGCTCAAAGAAGCCAAAATCCTGAGCTGCCACAGTCTGAGCAACTTGGCACAGGTAAGTAATTTAGCATCACAGAGCAAGGGTTAACGCTCCCCCAAAATTAGATGGGGGTGGGGGGGATGTCCTTGACATTTATACACAGAGACCCTGAATATGTTCACTTCTATAGAGTCCTACCTGCACATACATGCTTCCTGTCAGGGTGATGTGGAGTTTTACAGCTTGATCAGTAATAAACAGGTTTTGTCTCCCATAAGTCAGCTGGCCACAATGATCAGTGGCATGCTGCACCTTGTCAAACAAGAAATTTTTTTAAACCTGTATTACAAACATTCAGATGGGCAGCTTTTCGGCTTTATGTGTCAGAGGAGTGATGCACCTCTTAGCATATATTTATTGCTGGAATTTAAAGCTTGAAAACAAATTAATTCTTTTTACCTTGTGTGCTGATTACAAAATAAAAGACTCATTGCTCACCCTAAGTTAGCAAACTGGAGCACTTACTTGCTGGGCACAGTACCTGAAGCAGTAAAAGTGTCTGTCATTAAACCATTACTTAAAAAGTCAGACCTAGACCCACTCATACTACATAATTATAGGCCTATTTCAAATTTACCCTTTCTCTCTAAAATACTAGAAAAAGTAGTCGCCAATCAGCTTCAGTCACACCTTACGCATTACAATTTATTTCAGAAATTCCAGTCTGGTTTCCACACTGGTCATAGTACAGTAACGGCACTAACGCAGGTTGTAAACGACATTCTGATATCCTCTGATGAAGGAAACTCCACTGTAATTATGTTGTTAGACTTAAGTGCAGCATTTGACACCATTGACCATTCTATTTTACTGCACAGGTTGGAAAATGATGTTGGGCTTACAGGCACCGTACTCGCTTGGTTTAGTTCTTATTTATCAAATCGATTCCAATATGTGCAGAAATGTGCTGACAGTACTCCATCATTATACACAGAAGTTCAATATGGTGTCCCGCAGGGCTCAGTACTGGGACCTTTACTGTTTTCACTTTACATGCTTCCACTGGGATCTCTCATTAGGAAACATAATGTTAATTTTAACTCGTATGCAGATGACACCCAGTTATACCTTTCAATTAGATCAAATGAAGTTTCTCCGATGTCTTTAATTAGTTGTGTTAGTAAATTAAAGGAGTGGATGAATGAGAACTACTTGTCTTTACATACAGATAAAACAGAGATTTTAATTGTCGGAGGGAATGACGCTGATCACAACAATATTTTGTCATCATTTAACTCAGTTGGTATCACTATTAATTTCACTGAATCAGCCCACAATCTAGGAGTTATCTTTGACTCTAGTATGTCATTTAAAGCGCATATTAAAAAGTTGTCCAAATCATGTTTCTTCCATCTTAAAAAAGTTAGGAAATTAAGGCGCTTTCTAAATAAACAGGATTCTGAGAAATTAATTCATGCATTTATCTCTAGTAGGATTGACTACTGCAATGCGGTTTTCACTGGATGTTCAAACTGTTCTCTATACAGCCTCCAGTTAATCCAAAATGCTGCTGCAAGAATTATTACAAGAACAAGAAAATACAAACACATCACTCCAGTTCTTAAATCCTTACACTGGCTCCCGGTTAAGTTTAGGGCAGATTTCAAAATCCTCCTTTTAACATATAAAGCATTAAATGGCCAAGGTTCGGCTTACCTGTCTGAACTTATCATGACTTACAAACCAGAGCGCTCATTAAGATCTCAAGATGCCGGTCTGCTTATGATTCCAAGGATTAATAAAATAACAATGGGAGGTCAAGCTTTTAGTTACAGGGCCCCTAAACTGTAGAATGGTCTGCCTGCTAATATAAGAGATGCCCCTTCGGTCTCAGCTTTTAAATCCTGGCTGAAGACTCACTACTTCAGTTTAGCATATCCTGACTAGAGCTGCTGATTAACTGTACAGACTGCATCTCTGTTGTTAGTCATTAGCACTAAAACAGAAGTAACATGATAGTTAGAATTGGATACTAACCCCCAATTATTCTGTTTCTCTTCATTGGTACTCAAATGTGGCACTTGTTGCCATGGCCTACCTGCCAAGTTGTTTTGCCTGCCTAAGGTAAAGTCATTCCTGATGGAGGATCGCAGAAATCGTGGGGTAGAGGGGTCCTTTCATCGGATTGGCTGGCCCAGTGCTGTTTCAGCTGTGGAATGGCCAAATGGGGGAGGCAGCTTGATGGCTGAGGTCTCCAGGACTCTAAACAAATCCAAATCATATTATGTGATATCATCTACTGTTAAATTCTGCTACAACTTATAAAATGTTTATTTTTATACTGTATTGAGGATTTGTTCTGTTCTATGTATTGTATTGTATTGTATTGTATTGTATTGTATTGTATTGTATTGTATTGTATTGCATTGTATTGTATTGACCCCCTTCTTTTTGACACCCACTGCATGCCCAAACTACCTGGAAAGGGGTCTCTCTTTGAACTGCCTTTCTCAAGGTTTCTTCCATTTTTTCCCTACAAGGTTTTTTTTTTGGGAGTTTTTCCTTGTCTTCTTAGAGAGTCGAGGCTGGGGGGCTGTCAAGAGGCAGGGCCTGTCAAAGCCCATTGCGGCACTTCTTGTGTGATTTTGGGCTATACAAAAATAAACTGTATTGTATTGTATTGTATTGTACTTGCGGCTGCTCTGTATCACGCGGCGCTACGTTTACTTGAAAGCCTGAACAGCACCTGTCCTTTTTGGCTGATTGCTTTGTTTCTCTCTCCTCCCCAAGACATCTTCTGCTGCTGTTGGGGGTCCTACTCCGATTGTGCTCCCCTATGATGTTTGCCTGTTCTTTTAAATGAGAACTAACTGCATGCTGAGCTCATTTTAATTCTGAAAGAGACAAGTGTTTGAATAAAGATCCTGTCTCTACAATCTTCTGTGTTTCTGTGCAATTCTGTGACCCAAGCGTGACTCCCTGCAGCACTGCAACCTCACTGTCTCTGGGATTGAGCGGCTGCACTATAGCCTGCCAGCATCAGCACTTACCTCTGTGTGCTTGCGTGCAGCCAGTTCAAGCGCAGTTGGCTCGGTGATTTCATCCATGGCGCCAGTTGCACTTTGTTCCTGTAGTTTTTTAAATAGTTTTTACAGTTCATTAGCAGTGTGTAAAATGATCAGTGTTGCAGTAATTGTGATGCTCTTTCCATGAAAAAAATGTGTTCCATTAAAATTTCACTTTTTCTTTGTGAATTGTGACATTTACTTAAAAAGTGCAGCAAAAAAGTATCTGGCGTCCAGGGATGCATTAACCCCCAAGTATGTGGCAGTTTAAGGGTTAAAGCCCCAAGATGCCGTTGAAACGCCCTGCACGGTCTAAGGCTTCTGGCAATGAAAACGCGCTTGCATGAATTACAGCACATATAGCGGTAACATCGGTATTTTACATTCTAGCACTGCAGGAGACATATCAGTACAGTACTGTGTAGTATACGGGTTTACCTTTACATTCTTTTTTTTAGGTAATGTATTAAGCTGAGTTTGAAATTGAATTAAAGTGTTTTGGAGGCATATTTAGGGTTTAAACTATGAAAATAGGCATTTTATCAACCACTTCCAAAATTCACAGTTTTTTGCAATTTGTGGGTGCTCTAGGAATGTAACCCCTGCAAAATTTGGGGGTGTACTGTACTACAGAAAATGTAAACACTGACCTAAAGTGACACTTTCTGTATTCAATGTATTAAAGGACAGGATATAAAGCAGGAGGTAAAAAGTATTAGAAGTAGAAAAGGTAAACTAAAATGTACAAACTATAAATTCTCATTTTTCATATGTTTTCACATGTAAAGAAGATGATAGCATCTTAGCAGTTACAGAGACTATTAAGGAGGTACTCAGTATTTGGAAACTACAAAAAGACATGGATCAAAAAGGCTGAAATCAAACAATTTGCAACCAGATAAAATTTATTATAGAATGCATGGAGGTCATCATGGATTTAGGTGAGGGAGATTGTGTTTCTCTACTGTGCTGTAATTTGATGAGGAAGCAGCAAAAGCATATGATGAGAGAAGTTCAAATGACATTGTTTATCTTGATTTTCAGAGCACTTTTAGTCAGGCACCACATGAGAGGATCGTGATCAAATTTGAAAGAAGTGGGAATTCAATGTGCAGTGTGTAGATGGGTGCAAACGTAGCTATAATACTGGTAGCTAAGGAATTGTTTCAGATTTAATTGATGTTAAAAGCAGTAGTGTTTTGTCCACTATGGGCACTAAGGTACCGCCACATCTGATTTTTCTAATAAAAAATAAGAATCCTAAACTTAGTTGACATTGAATGCTTAGTTTTGTAAAATAAATATATTCTGACCGATTACTGAGGAAATCATTTCCATATATCCTGATTAAGCTTAGTGTACTATTTTATTACACATTTACAAGTGCAAGAAAGTATTATGTTAGAACAGTGAAGAGAACACCCTTGTCCAATCAAGATGCAAGGTTTCATTGAGAAGGATCTGACTGCCAGAGACAAATCTCATTATTGTGATGAACCTGTGGCAGAGTTAGCCAAAACAAGTATGCAGAGGTATGCATTCAGCAGGAAGAAAGAATTAGAGTGGAGCTGCCACAGCCTTTCTCACACAATGTCTAAGTGTCCATTTGAAATGAAAATTAGAGACTCCACTTGATGGTTAGAAGTACAAGGTGGTGTGGCTATTGTCTGCAGAGTGTGCATCCGTGTATGACGTAGTTTGTGAACTTAACATATGAAGATCTTAAGTTATAGCATTCTCCATAGCTGATTTACTGTATATTAGCTGTGCCTCTTGTCTAAGATGGCTTGAAATCTAAGTAATCAACGTAGACCGTGTATCTTTTATTTGATACATGGGCTGTCCATTGGTCTTGTATAATAATATGTACACAATCCTTTTCCCTCACAGCAACCTTTCCCCTTCAGATGCAGCCACCTGTTTTTGCTGCCTCCTCTCTGTATTGCTTGTTGAACTGACCACTCTCATAGTCAAAGTGTTTGCTTGGAAAATGCAACGATGGTCGCTGCTGCATTGACCTGATTTAGCAATTCTAGCTTAGTCGTGACAGGGCTTTGGTTTCCCAGCGTGTATATTGATTTATCGTTATTTTCACTCATCTATTGCCCACTATTCAAAATGATCAGTCATTAACATTACAGCTATAAGCCTTCTTCATGTTGCCTCAGTGGGTACAAGAAAGTCACTACAGCACTGTTGCTGGCGTATAACAGCAAATAAGACAATATAATAAACCTATTTTCTTATTTTCAGACCCTTGTAAGGTTTTTTTATTATGATTTATTTTACCCTTCCTTTACATGTTTTTGCCTATTTTTTAAATTTTCTTCCTAACCCTAGCAACTGAACAGACACACAGATAATACAGAGATACAAACAGATTTGTCCTTTAATTAAGGTGGATTCTGTAGTACCAGAGTAAAATTTAATTGTTTAACAAACAATGAGCAGTAACGAGATCCCTGATTACTATTGGATATTTCGTACACTGTCTAAAATTCCCATAATTTAAATAAAATTAAAAATATGATTGGCTACATATAGCATTACTATTACAGCTAACTACACCACCACACTGGGTGGAAAAACCACGCCATGCCAGTTGTTAAAAGTGGTGTCCCTCAGGAATCAGTGCAGGTTACCACAATAGAAATGTAATTAATAAGCAAGTTAAATTTTCAGATAATACCAAACTATGTGACAGAACAGATATTCTAGAATCAACTGAGTCACTACAAAGAGCCCTGGACAGCTTTCACACTTGGGCATATTTCTGGAAAATGAACTTTTATGTAGTAAATGTAACATATTTCACAATGAAAGAAAAACGATCTGAATGAAGCGTGCGTGGGTCTGAAACCTGAAAGTACACCTTATACCCACAAATAGTGTGGGTAGAGAGAGAACAAAGAAAACTTGACTTGATGTTGTTTTAGAAAAAGTGGTAAATAGGATTGACTGTTGTGGTTTTCATCAAGGTTGTTCTAATGTTTTAATTTAACTCAATAGATAGATAGATAGATAGATATGCATAAGTGTCCATGTGCATATTTCCCATTTCACCCTGCCAGAAAGAAGCAGATTCAGAATATGGATGGATGGGCTACTCGTCTCATTGCATAGTGGAACTATGTCCTCAGAAGGCGTTTCTTTTAAAATTATGAATTAGGAAGACCATCTAATTTTTTTTTGTTCTTTATTTCACCTTATACAATTTCTTTGCATTAGGAATTTGTTAGTTTTTGCATACCCCTTGGGGTCAGAGCGCAGGGTCAACCATTGTACAGCGCCCCTGGAGCAATTGAAGGTTAAGTGCCTTGCTCAAGGGCCCAGCAGAGAAGGATCTCCTTTGGCAGTGACGGGGATTCAAACCGGCAACCTTCGGGATACCAGCGCAGATCCTTAGCCTCAAAGCCACTACTCCGCCCTAAATTTGTGCAGTGTTTCACCTCTTTTGAAGATTTTGCCAATGTGGATTAGCTAGCCCAAAAGCATTCTGACTGTTACGAAAGAGTAGTCAGAACATCAGAGCACACATTCACTGTAAGTGGCAGAGATCTGTGTGGAGCTACAAGGCGTGGCAAAGATGGTGTCCTCAGGCATAAAGAAAAACTAAATTAGGAGAAATGAGAATAGTGAGTTATGAGAATATGCAACTTTAAAAATGAATGACCCTCGCAGCAGACTTCAACAGAGCAAATGAAGCAATGTCTAATTTTTAAAAGAAGGGCATGATGTTGGAGTCCAGCCTTTTGTCTTGGTATAATGTATCTCGATTTTTTCAGTTCATGGATCATTGTGGCACCATGGAAATGCAACTGGTACTGTGGCATTTGCACCTCACAGCACTTAGAAGACCACCATTTGATTTTTGATTTATTCATACATTATCCATCCATCCATTTTCCAACCCGCTGAATCTGAACACAGGGTCACGGGGGTCTGCTGGAGCCAATCCCAGCCAACACACGGCACAAGGCAGTAACCAATCCTGGGCAGGGTGCCAACCCACCGCAGGACACACACAAACAAACACTGGGGCCAATTTAGAATCGCCAATCCACCTAACCTGCATGTCTTTGGACTGTGGGAGGAAACCGGAGCACCCGGAGGAAACCCACGCAGACACGGGGAGAACATGCAAACTCCACGCAGGGTGGATCCGGGAAGCAAACCCAGGTCCCCAGGTCTCCCAACTGCGAGGCAGCAGCGCTACCCACTGCGCCACTGTGCCGCCCTCCATACATTATGGGATCAAATATTCTACTTATTTTAACATGTGGTCCCTCCCATTTTCCAGGTTCATTAACTAATCTAGAATACCAAGTATAAGTAAATGTGCCATCCAGGGCCAGCTCCTACCTTCCCATGTTGCTCTTGTTGCTTAGATGTTTGCATCACTATGAGGATAATATCATCAAGTGAATTCAAACTGCCTGTTCTTTTTAATTATCTCTCCTTTGTTTAAGAGGAAGGACTAAAATCACAAGAAATATTTTAATAACTAGTAAGAATCATTTGGCTTTTGAATTAGGAAATGGTTTAGTGACTTTAGAGTCTGGTTTGTTAATTTATGAGGATGTGGCCATCTATACATTCTGATATAGGTGTGGCTTTACTAAGGCAAAACATTTCACAGTTAGGAAAATATTCTTTGGTGCACTAACTACTGACTTATAAAATATAATTCTACTGTTGCATTCATACTGTATGTGGGAATTTTTGGAGTTACCATTTACTGTGTCATTATGTTCCAAAGAATGTTGGAGATTTGCAAGGTTCTGTAGTATTTAGTCTAATTTACTGTATACATGGGGTTTTGGCAGTTTCATACATCAGAATCTTTTTCTGAAGTAATTTTAATGATTTGTCTTGAGATTAAAAAGTTTGTCCTGTCCTGTTTACATGACACATGGTTTAGATAGATAGATAGATAGATAGATAGATAGATAGATAGATAGATAGATAGATAGATAGATAGATAGATAGATAGATAGATAGATAGATAGATAGATAGATAGATAGATAGATAGATAGATAGATAGATAGATAGATAGATAGATAGATAGATGTGTTCTACAGCTAGATACTGTAGGCATAAGAGGTAACGTGAAAAACTGGATCTATTGTTGGTTAACTAGTAGGAGACGAAGAGTGCAGGTAAGAGGTGAATTCTCAATGTAGAATGAGGACAGGGGTCAATCCTTGGAAGACTTTTTTTTCGAAATTACACTCACAGACCACTTTATTAGATACACCTTGCTAGTACTGGGTTGGACCTCCTTTTGCCTTCAGAACTGCTGTAATTCTTTGTGGCAGAGATTTAACAAGTTACTGCAAACATTTCTCTGGGATTTTGGTCCATATTTACATGATAGCACCATGCAATTGCTGCAGATTTGTCAGATACAAATCCGAGATGTGAATCTCCTGTTCCACCACATCCCAAAGGTGCTCCATTGAATTGAGATCTGGTGACTGTGGAAGCCATTTTGAGTACAGTGAACTCATTGTCTTGTTCAAGAAACTAGATTGAGATGATTTGAGCTTTGTGGCATGGCACTTTATCGTAATGGAAGTAGCCATCAGAAGATGTTTACACTGTGGTCATAAAGGGATGGACAAGGTCAGCAACAATGCTCAGGTAGGCTGTGGTATTTAAACAATGTTGAATTGGTACTAAGGGGCCCAAAGAGTGCCAAGAAAATGTCCCCCACACCATTACACCACCACCAGCTTGAACCGTTGATACAAGGCAGGTTGGATCCATGCTTTCATATTGTTGACACCAAATTCTGACCCTACCATCCAAATGTCGCAGCAGAAAACGAGATTCATCAGACCAGGCAAAGTTTTTCCAATCTTCTATTATCCAATTTGGGTGAGCCCATGTGAATTGCTGGCTAGGAGTGGCACCTGGTGTGGTCTTGTGGTGCAGTAACTCATCTGCTTCAAGGTTCAATATGGTGTGCATTCAGAGATGCTTTTCTGTATACTTCAGTTGAAACAAGTGCTTATTTGAGTCACTGTTGCCTTTCAATCACCTCAATCCAGTCTGGCCATTCTCCTCTGACTGCTGGCATCAATAAGGCATTTTCACCCAGAGAACATACGCTCACTGGATATTTCCCCTTTTTCTGGCCATTCTCTGTAAATCCTAGAGATGGTTGTGCATGAAAATCCCAGTAGATCAGCAGTTTCTGAAATACTGGGACCAACAACCATGCCACATTCAAAGTCACTTAAATCACCTTTCTTCCCCATTCTCATACTTGATTTGAACTGCAGCAGGTCGTCATGACGATGTCTACATGCTGAAATGCATTGGTTTGCTGCCATGTGATTGGCTGATTAGATATTTGCATTAACAAGCAGTTGAACTGATGTACCTAATAAAGTGTCCAGTGAGTCTATATTAGCAACATGATATAGTTATTAAACCTGGGCAATTTCGAGAAGATACTAAAATTTTAGGGATATCAAATACAGAGGAGGCAGCAAAAATTATTTCTAAAACTGGGCAAACACTTGGAAAATGCAGTTTAATGTAGAAAGGTACAAAGTGCTTAACATGGGCAAAATGAATATAAATTATAAATACAAGATGGGAAGGATTTAGGGGTTTGTGTTGACATGTCATTCTCATCGTCTAATTAATATGCAAAAATGGATATAAAATATAAGGTTATATTGTAAAAGCTGTTGAATATGAAATGAAGGACATTATTCTTAGACTACATAATGCACTAGTGAGACCTGAAGCATTGTGTGCACTTATGGTGACATAGCAACCTGTGAAGCTGTGCAGAGAAGAGCAGCCAAATCCATCCCAAGACTTCAGGACATGTCCTATTCTCACAGGCAGGTGAGTTAAACCTGTTTAGTTTCAAGCAGAGGAGGCTGCGGGGAACCTAATTCAGATCTTTTAAATTCTCAAAGGTGTCAATAAAGTAGAGCCAGATGAATTCTTTCAGCCAAATGTTGTGTCATGCATGCATGTCAGAGGGTCACCCTCCAAGTTCTTCCCAGGTATGTGTTACCACCCAGGCCTGAGATGGGGAACTGCCGCTAACTCTCTTGTCTTTTTCTTCCTCCACAGTGTAGATAAACTGCACAACTGACTGGCCCCTTGCCTGGGCCATAAAAACGCGACCGTTTGGAAGGAGGCATTTTTTATTTCCCAAGCAACCAGAGCAAAGGAGCTCCTCAATCATCTGACTGCAGATGAAACATACATTATTATTCTAGCCATGTTATTCTGGTGGCCATAGTTATGGTTTTGTTTTTATGCCATTGAGTGTTATTTTTATTCACACCATTAAGTAAACTGGGAGAACTGGGTTTGTGCCCCAAAATTTATCTTTGTTTGATCTTGTTATTCTCTTGGATGACCACAGGTGAATCACATACTGGAACAAACTACCAAGTTATGATGTTGAAGGAGAAACCTTCACAACCTTTAAGAACTATCAGGAAGAGATTTTGGGATAGCTCAGCTATTAACTAAACAAACGGGCTTAATTGAATGATTGGTCTCCTTTCATCTGTCAAATTTATGTTCTATATTTCTGGCTGACTTTGCTATTATTTTTCAATTTGTGTATATATCCCTGACGGACCTTTTTATTATCTTTTATTTTATGCTATTGATTAAGATGAAAGGTCAATCTAACAATCCAAATTTCGGTATCATTCTCCTCTAAGATTGTCCCACTACACTTGGACGTGCATTCACCTGAAATGTCCTGCTGGAACACTAGTACTTCAAATCTGTCCCATAGCATGGGAGTGCAGCGTACCACCCACTTGGCACAACAGTCAAAATACAATTAGCTGCCCCTAATTTGTTTTTTCTTTGCTTGTAACTATTTCTTTGATATCTTGTAAAGCCACATCCTTTGCATGGAAATGTGCTGTCGAAATAAATATTATTGTTGTTGCTGTTGTAGACATGGCCTAATTTCCCTACTTTGTTCTATAAGGTTTTGAGCTCCTTTCATGGACCATTCATCCCACGACTCTGCCTACAGAATGCACATGTGTATCAATGATGTACAGTAAACTATGTCAGACTTTACGTTAATAATGATGTTTTTATTTTGTACCTTATGCATGCACAAATCACATTTATAAATTTTAATAAAATACTTTTAACATGTAAGTCACCAGATCGGTACAGTAGTGCAAACAAAATATGCACACCCTCTGTTAGCTCTTTGGCTAAATACTAAGACATAACCACAGGTGAGCTAATACTTGTTATCTACCAAAAATAGGATCAATCTAACATCAGGTCTCAAAAACACATCTATTAACTGATAATAGCAGAGTGCCTTCTTTAAAACTAAAATAGATAGATGATGAAGTTACTTCTTCATATAACTGTAAAACAATAGTGTATTATTATTGGGGGGGTAAACGTTAACATTATACAAAGTTATTGTCTGTTTTACCTGCATTTTTATCACTCTTTAATTTAATATTGTTTTTTATCAGTATGCTGCTACTGGAGTATGTGAATTTCCCCTTGGGATTAATCAAGTATCTATCTATCTATCTATCTATCTATCTATCTATCTATCTATCTATCTATCTATCTATCTATCTATCTATCTATCTATCTATCTATCTATCTATCTATCTATCTATCTATCTATCTATCTATCTATTGTGGCGGACAGCCGGGTTCCATGCCCGGCAGGGACGCCCCTGCTACTTATGTTCCGGGGGAGTAGCCATTGACAGCTCAGTACCTCCCCCAGGTCGCTTGGTGGCAGCCTCCCTGGCCAACAGTGATTCCCCAACCTCCCGCAGGGCTCCATGGGAGATGGAGTCCTCCACAGCCTGGTTGGGACCCGGGGTGGCTGCTAGGGGGGGCTGTCTGGTTTCAACAGCCTGGCTGGACGACTCTTCGGCCCCACCCGGAAGTACAATTAGGACCAGGTGGTCAAGCACCTGGAACACTTCCGGGTGGGCTATAAAAAGGGCCAGCAACCACCACTCGAGGAGCCAGGGTTGGGAGGAGGAGGACTAAGCTTGAGGAGGAGTGGTGGGAGAGGAGAAAGGATTGTTGCGGTGCTGGACTTGTGCTTTGTGGGACTGTGTATTGCCTGAACTGCTGGATGAATGACAATGTGCAGCAAATATCCTCAGTGATAAAATTTATATATAGATCTGGAGGCAAAAAGAAAATCATTTTTGTTGCTCCATTGAATCAATAGTGTAAATATATGTGTGCGTGTTTAAAGTTTCATTATTCAAAGTATTGCACATCTTAAGGTCTAATAGGTCAACTGAGAATAACTAAGGTACAAAAATTTTTTTTTAGCCATCTCCTCATCCTATACATTATTATGTTATACTAAATATGGACTAGACATGTTTTCTCTTTATAGGGCATCTTCAGCCTGAAGGCAAGTTCTTGTTCTTTAGACTCCTTGTTATCAAAGTGACAGGTATCTCTCTGGATACCATTTTAACTTGTTTCTATTCCCTCTTTATTCTGTTCTTTAATAGCCCATCACCCTTCCCAAACTTGTTCCCGCATTCACTGCAAATCATGTCAGATCAAATCTCAGAAGCTGCCTATTACCCTCCATCGTTTATCTCTTGCTTTCAACACAAGAAACGTAATGTTTTTGAATATGAGCAGAATAATAAAAACTCACAGCATAGCTATAAACTCACGCTAAATCATCTCAGTTACTGTATCTAAGGAACTTGCTCTGGCAGGCAAATTTATTAATAAGGCATCGGTATTTACAATATGAATAGTTACATTTTTTACTAAAATAAGCCATTTTTTATGTTCTTGGGCAACTTACTTACTTTGATCATTCTACATTTTTTAAACTTATTTCTTTTAAAATGGTTTACTAGAACAGTAAATGTATACTTTCATGAACATGCCAATGGTAACAAAATGGGTCCTCCACATTTGGGTACTTCTGCAGCTGACAGTTAATTTGCACCTTCATAACGAAAATATTGAAAAATATAAATATAAATTCAAAAGTGTAATAAATACAACTAAAATATAATAGATAAATGATTCAGTGTTAAAAGGAATGTTTAAAATATATGTAGCACTGACAATCTTTGAGAACTAAATCTGTCACGGTTTGAAATTTCTGATGATATGCACAGGTTAAGCCCTCTTAAGAAACTAACCTGGCAGCAGTGACTGAACTCAAATTAAATCAGACACAATGTAAAACTTCAGCTGATGTGGCCCTGAATAACCAATATCCCAAACCTTGAGTTCATGTGAAACCAAAACCATTAAAAAGGAAGCAAGTGAAGACAATTAGCAAATTAAACAGCCATCCACTGATTCCTTTTATGAGCCTCTGCAGGGTTGGAGTGAGCCTGAGACTGTACAGGGAGCATCAGTCACCAGGCAAGAAACAACTTTGAATGGGGTGCAATGCACCTCCTCATTTTCAGGATCACAAATGAGGTGTGAAAAAAGGAGATTCCTGGGACTCCCTACTTGACCATTAAGACCCCCTGAAAACAGTAATCTCAAAATGGTGAGGGGTCTCTGAAAATAATTCTTAAAAACATGATATATATGTCTGCGGTGGGTTGGCACCCTGTCCGGGATTGGTTCCTGCCTTGTGCCCTGTGTTGGCTGGGATTGGCTCCAGCAGACCCCCGTGACCCTGTGTTCAGATTCAGCGGGTTGGAAAATGGATGGATGGATGATATAGTGTTATAAATCACTAAGAGCCTATTATTTGGTCTGAGATAAGTCTGAGATAAAACATGCTAAAATTTTCAAGAGAATTAAGGAGACATTACTTTCCTTTTAGCCTGCTGTACCCTCGAAATTCCATGGTTGTGCCTCCCATACTGTAAACTAACTGGAGCTACAGTGGTGATATGTGGCAGGCCGGTTCATGGTATGCAATTACCTTAATCCGCAATGATAAAATAGCCATAATAGCTAACACACATTTCATTTAGCCTATCTCCATTACAAAATGAAGAAAAGAAAACAAAGTTCTCTGCTAATTAATTTTGTATTTTACTTTAATAAAAATGAAACAGAACAAAATGAAAATGTTGCAAATGAGGAAAGTTCAACTTAAAGTAATTTCAAGATATCTCATGGAGTCCAGTTAAATAAATCATTAAGAGATGGAATGATTAGGACACAACTGTAAATCTTCTACAGCAGGCCATACACAAAAACTGAGTAATCGCCCAAGAAGAAAACTAGTGAGGAAGGCCACCAAGAGACCTCTAAAAACTGTGAAGGAGTTACAAGCTATAGTGCCTGAGACTAGAGAAGCTGCATTTATGTGATAGTGGAATAGAGAAAGCCACTGTTAAAAAAAAAACCGTACATGACATCTCAGGTAGAGTTGGGAGACTCTTATTGAAAGTAAGCTGTAACAAGGTTCTATGGTCTGATGAGATCAACAATTGCAAAGACATAAGCCAAACGCTGCACATTATCAATATCACATGTAAAGGTTAAAATGAATGTAAGCACAATACTTGGATATGCAGGAGGAAATCCCGATGCAGTCTGCAGGAAATCAGAGACGATTTGCTTTCCAGCAAGACAACAACACCAAGCAAACATCACAGGAATGGCTAAAAAAACAATGTTAATGTCCTGGAGAGGCCGAGTTAGAGTCCAGATCTCAATTCAATTGAGAATTTGTGAAAAAGGCTGTTAACTTGTGATCACCATGCAGCCTGATAGAGCTTGAGAAGGTTAGCTAAGAAGAATGTGCAAAAACTGCAAAGTCCAGATGTGCAAAGCACATAAAAGAGAGACCTGTTTCACATGGACTCAAATATAGGCATGAAGGACATAGGCAAAAGGCACAACACTGATACTTGGTTACTCATTCCATGTGTCTTTGGTTCTCTGTGTGAAGAAAAACACCCTAATGTGTGTGCAAAATTTATACTTAACATGTTTCCAACTGTGTCCCCGTGTTCTTGATGAACTCATTTTATATATATATATATATATATATATATATATATATATATATATATATATATATATATATATATATATATATATATATATATATATATATTGTCACACACGTGCACATGGGAGGCAGCTAAAAGGCTTGAGTGAAAGCAGTTCTGAGGCATGCCGGGATGTGGCAGAGTGCACTGACTCTTTTTTTCCCTTACCTGTAGACCATTCCTGGGAGATTTCACCTGGCTCTCTTGACATCACTTCCAGGACTGAGCCAATGGAAGAAGACCTTACCGGCTCCGGCCCCTGTGATGTCACCTCCGGGCTCGAACCAATGGCTGAAGAACATGAGCCAGATCCCTATGACCTCACTTCCTGTCTTCCCCTTTAAAAGTCTACACTTTTTCCCTATTTGTCAGTCTTGTTCTGGACTCAGTTGTATGCACATCAGTGCTCTTTATATATATTGTGAGGGATGGCAGGCCATATATTCTGGCCCACACCTCCAAACCGCCAGGTGGGGCCCTCCCAGCAGTATGGAGACTCCCCGAATTCCAGCAGGGCCTCATGGACCATGTAGTTTTTATAAACAGCCCTGCTGGATACCATGGGGACCACCAGGAGCCGCTGTAGGGAGGCTTACGGAATGCTACATGCCCTATAATCCAGAGGTACGTCCTGATCACATGACCAGAAGGAACGACGTGCTTCCGGGTTGAAGAAAAGGAGCTTTTATCTTACCTGGAAGTGTTCACGGTCACATGGACAGAGAGAGAGAAACACTTCCAGGTCACAGACTATATAAAGGACTGTGAGAGACCAGAGAGACCAGAACACTGAGCTGAGCTGGGAGGAAGGGTGGCTAAGTGTCTGGTAGAGGAGGATAGAGCATTGTTTGTGTTAATAATTGGAGTTTGTATTGGATGAGTAGTGTGGAGTGGAGGGTGCTTAGTGAACTCTATTATTATAAAATAAATAAGCATTGTACTTTTACCTGGTGTTTGGCGTGGTACCTGAGGGTTCAAGGGAGCAATAGTGCCCCCTACTGCTACAATATATATATATATATATATAGAGAGAGAGGGGGGGGGGGTGGGTGCAGTGAGTGTGTACGCCTGATGAGCCCAGAATTAGGGCGAAACACGTGTCGCGTACTCCTTGCATTATTTGACATTAAAACTATTTCAACCATTTTATGATCTGCTTCTCGCAACTGAAATGTTAGCCGACTTGCTGACCAACCACAAGTCTTATATATATATATATATATATATATATATATATATATATATAAAACATACCCTAAAGTATAATTTTCCCATAAACTTTAAGCAATGATTTCACAAATATCTATACATAAAAATGAGCTGTTACAGAAGAGACTTTATGGTGCCAGCCATACAGTTACTGCTGCAGTGACATCCAACAGAGAAATTCTTACAATGCAACCTGCTCAGCGCTGACAAGTTAAGACATTGCTTTAGAAAGCAGTGGTGCGTATCAAAACAACCACTTGAAACAAACATCAATCAAACTTGTTGAAACAAGGAAAGTGCAGCAAAAAATTCTTTATTTCTGGAAACATAAGGCATTTAGACCTATAAGTAGTGAGTGTAAGACTTTCCATTTTAATAGTATATATAGAAAGGAACAAGAGAAAGCACTTAAGAGAACGAGACAAGCAGCAAGAAAGAAAAGGGTAAATCAGTTCTGATGTGGAAGTTATCATTTTTCATTTTTATACTATAATAGCATACCCTTTGCCTATTAACTTCCACTGAAGCTAATGGCATTCACAAAATTAATACATACCAAAGATTCTCAGTTATATTTACTGCAATGCTTTTGTCTGAATGCACTCCATCTGCCTTCTAATTTATTCTTTTTGTCCATTATAAAATATTTTGCATTACAAATATGTGCGTTGCCATTGCTGAATGAGCTTAGTAAGAGTGAATGTGGCTGCCAGTGTCAGACTTCCCAAAGATGAACTGGCATCCAGGCTGAGTCTGGTTGCTGGCTTATACCCATTACTGTGGGGAATGTCTCAAGCACTTTTAAAAGTGGTGAGTAATTACAGGAAATGGAGGAATGTATTTACACATGTTCATAAGAACCGCCATCTTTTTAGAGTGGTCATTTGGATTGGGAGTAGACATTTCCTTCTGAAGCATGTTTTACACATTAGGTGCACAATAAAATTGAATGGCATAACATAAAATCACAACATTGGACACAAGACAGGTACAAACCCCAGTCAAAAGCCACTCCAACTTGGAATTTGCTCGCACACTTACACAAACCGATTTAGAGTTGCCTAGCATACACATCCTACAAGTACTTGGAGAAAAAGTGACCTGGAGTTTGAACAGATTCTTCAGGAGCAGTCATGGAGCTATTGTATGATTCAGGAATACACTCATTAAAAAAATGATTTGTAACACTATATTAATACTAGGTAGGACCTTCTTTCACTTTCAAAACAGCCTTGATTCTTCAGGGCATGGATTCCACAAGATGATGGAAACATTCCTTTGAGATTCTGTTACATGTTGACATGATTGTATCATGCAATTTCTGACGATTTGTGAGCTGTACATTCATGCTGCGACTCTCCCGTTTAACCACATCCCAAAGGTGTTCTATTGGATTCAGGTCTGGTGACTGGAAAGGCCGCTGAAGAACACTGAACTCATTATCATGTTCATGAAACCAGTTTGAGATGACTTCTGCTTTGTGACATGGTGCATTGTCATGCTGCATGTAGCCATTAGAAGATGGATAAATTGTGGCAATAATGGGATTGACATGATCAGCAACAATACTCAAATAGGCTGTAGCACTCAAGTGATGATTGAATGGTAATCACGGGTCCAAAGCGTGTCAAGGAAACATTCCCCACATCATTACCCTATCACCACCACCAGCCTGGACTGTTGACACAAGGCAGGTGGGGTGCATAGATTCATGCTGTTGGCTCCAAATTCTAATCTTACCACCAGTATGCATCAGCAGAAATTGAGATTGATCAGACCAGGTTATAGTGAGCCTGTGTCTACTGCAGCCTCAGCTTTTCTTGGTTGAAAGGAGTGGAACCCGACATGGCCTTCTGCTGCTGTAGCACATCCACCTCAAGGCTTGACATGTTGTACATTCTGCAATACTTATCTGCTCAAAACAGTTGTAGAGTTGTTATCTGTCATCTTGAACCTGTCTGGTCATTCTCCTCTGACCTCTCTTATCAACAAGGTGTTTCCGTCTGCAGAATTGTGATCACTGGATGCTTTTTGTTTTTCAACCCTTTCTGAGTAAACTCTAGAGACTGTTTTGTATTAAATCCCAGGATATCAGCAGTTACAGAAATACTCAGACCAGTCCACCTGCCACCAACAATCAATCATGCCATGGTCAGAATTTCTGAGATCACATTTTTTCCAATTCTGGTGTTTGATATGAACAATAACTGAGGCCCCTGACCTGTATCTGCATGATATCAAGCATTGCACTGCTGCCACATGATTGGCTGATTGGCTTGGTAATTTTTGTGGGTAGGTGTATAGGTGCTCCTAATAATTTCCTTAGTGAGTGTACAGTTATTTGGGAAACATTTAAAATTTTATTTGTCTTTTATCATGCCTTAATACAATTGAACTAGCTACCAAAGACACTTCAAATGGGGCTCTATAGGATGAGGTAGGTCGCTAGGGGGTGCTGCAGATCACACACACACACCAATTTCTTGTCTTGGGATTACACAGACTGTCAATTAATTTGTGTGTAGTTACAGAGTTACAATGAATATGGCTGCTTTAGATTAACTGGCTTGCTAAACAGGTCAGTGGACTGGACTGTCACTCTTTCAGCTTATTCTACAAGACAGAATCAGTAAAAAGGATTGCTTTTGTTGCTTCATGGTGCATTCATCTTTGTAAACTAAAACCCTATTATTATTATTTTGGTGAAATCTGCACTTTTATTTAAGACTTAGTGTCAGTTCTAGAATGCATAGTTTTTTGCTTTAATTGACCACAGCTGTGGGGCTAGCAGAATTACCAGCTACATTAGCACAGCAGGCCGTCAGGGTCCATCTTCATGTGCCAAGACAGTGAGAACTAAAAAGTAGCAGCTGCACTATTTTATACAATAGGAGGGATTCAGATTGTAAGATAAGAACGATGGGAAAGCTGAACTCAAAGAGTTGACTAAAGACAAGTGCTTTGATTCAACTTGTTTTTTATGTCGCCTAATCAACACTCCAGGTTTATTTTGTAGATATCCTTCAGGTTGCTCCCAAATTTTCCTATTTTTACTTCTGAAAAGCAGTTTATTCTGTTTCATAGTTGTGCAGAAAGTGGGAAAGGGAGAAGGGAATTGGCTCATTGCTTCAAAGTAGCTTTCTTCTTGCGAGAATGGAACTAGGAACTAGATCAGCCTGGGATGAGCTATTGATCAGTTTACTGAATTCACTTTTCCCATTTCTAGGGGCCAGAGATTATGCCAACAACGCTGGATTCAAAGAAGCAACTAAACCTGGATGGAGTACCAATCTATGGCAGGACCCACTCACATTCTCTCAACTTGGCAAATCTGAAGAAATCAGAAGACTCATATAGAGAACTGGCGAGTGTCCAGACTCCAGGAGGATTGTGAGTGGGCTGGGACTTTAGTGCAGTCTATTGAAACTGTGGCTGCGTAAAGTTGTAATGCCCACCTGTGAGTCAAAAATCATTTTTTGATTAGATTAGATTAGGGAATATAAACTTTATTAATGACCTATGGGAAATTCAAATGTATACAACAAAAAGTTAAAAACATAAAATAAACAGATATTGACTCAAAGTACAATATAAGACAATATGATAAAAGCATATAATATACTGTCATAAACTAGCTGCGTGTGGTCTTCAGGACAAAAAACAAACTCCCTAGCAGTTTTACTACATTCGTGAACTTGGAGAGGTATCAGCTAACTCTTAAGCATTACCCAGAGCAGAGGATATGCACCCACCAGTGCTTGCTGCCCCACTGACTTTCATAAGAAGTCACTGGCGATACCATATCTTAGCTGTATGACTGGCATTTGAGTCCTATCAATCTTTTTCTCGAGAAAAATACCATTAGATAGACAATGTTTTTAGTGGAAACTTCAAGCCATGCCCTCTGTTGCTGGTGTTTGCTTCACTTGGAAGTTATTGAGCCGTGGCATTTTTTAATATTGTGTCTCTTCATCTATGTCAATAGTACAACGTCATTGTTGTGTGGCAGCATTTGCTGCACACACATCTTTTGTAGTGAGAAGTGAGGTACATGCAAGCACCAAAATAATTTTGAAGCGCATGCATGCGCCATTTAGTGTCTGTGGTCGAGCATGAGCAGAGAGGACTGCTCTATACACACACACACACACAGGCACACACACATAGGACTTTCGTTTATATACGGTATGTATAATATTATGCTAGGAAAAATAACTATATTCCTATGGCTTCTGCTGGAATTGTTCATTATGACATCCAATTTTGAAACCATCCTCTTTTCCACAACAGCCTCCAGAGTGTCCAGAGTCAGTCCTATGATTGAGCTGGCCTTATTGATAAATTTGTTCAGGCATTTTGCTTTACCTTAACTCAAATTGCTTGCCAAGGAGACCTCCATGTAGAACAACACAATGGCTACAAAAGACTGGTAGCACATTTCTAGCGGCTTGCTGTAAATGTCAAAAGACCCAAGCTTCCTCAAGAAGTACTGTCTCTTTTGGCCCTTCTTATGCAACACCATTGTGTTATCATGCCAGCCCAGTTTGCTGTTCATATAGGCCCCGAAAATTAGTAGCTCTCCCCCACCTTCACTTCCTCCAACTGGATGTTGATTGGTCTTAGTGGCTCTTTTACACACCAGAAATTCACCACCAAATCATTTGTTTTGTTCATGTTGAGCAGCAGGTCTTTATTCTGTACCAAATGACAAAGTCCTCCACCAGCATCCTGTACTCCAACTTGTCTCCATTATCAATACAACATATGATGAAGGAGTGATCTGAGAACCTCTGTAGATGGCATTACACTGGAGGTCCATTATGATAGATAGATAGATAGATAGATAGATAGATAGATAGATAGATAGATAGATAGATAGATAGATAGATAGATAGATAGATAGATAGATAGATAGATAGATAGATAGATAGATAGATAGATAGATAGATAGATAGATAGATAGATAGATAGATAGATAGATAGATAGATAGATAGATAGATAGATAGATAGAGAGAAGCCAATGGGAAACTGAAGAAGTTGGTTAATGGATGCCCTCTACTGAGCCCAGTTTACAAAAATTAAGATTAATCTGACTAATAAGGGGTTGGGTTGAATGAAGACTAAAAACAGGACTTGAAGCACTGACCCTACATAAAAATCTTTTTCACATTTGTCTAAGGGGCAGAATCACAAGCTACCTGACCATAAAATTGCATCTTCATTGGGCAAATCTGTAGCTCGATATGAACACAGAAGGTCATTACAAATCAACAAATAAGACAGGAAGAAAGGAAACTGCAAACAGGCTAATGAAGACTTTGATCAAATTGTTTTCAGCCATAATTAGACATCTCTGCCTTTTTATATCTGTGACCTTTGAAGTGAGTGACTGGGGACTGCATGTTACTGAGTGCCTTAGATGGAAAGAAACAAGTTGTCTATATTAAGATGTGATTTAAAGGAGTCTTTGTATATTGCACTGCTTGTAGGTGCCACTGTGTGCATGTGCAAAATAAATCTACAAGGGAACTGAAAGGTCCATAGGCACTACAATAACTGGCACATAAACTGGCAATTAGTTGGCATAATATAAAAGCACCCATGAACTTGCACGGGATTAAGTGGTTGATAATAGATCGCTGTATTCTACAGAATGACAATGTTTCTATTTAGGTTCATGGAAGTTGAACATCATTCATCAGTTCATCCTGTCCATTTTCAAACCCCACTTTTTCAACAGTCATAGAGAGAAACAAACTGCTTAGGCAGCACTGAGTATATGGATAGTAGATACTGTTGGTTAGTGGCTTATAAATGGAATTTTAACACATAAAGCTATTGATTCAGTCCCTGTCACTGACTTCCCATTTCATCCAATCCTCTACTGGTCATTTCTTTATAGGAAGTCACGTGTGATATGGCGGCTAAGACACTGGACTTCAAACCATAGTTCCACCAGTTCAGTTATTTAATCATCCAGCCCACCATTTGTGAAAAAAATGCCTGTGAACTCTTATAACATATCCTAATCTTGTAAGTGGCCCTGGGAAAAGAATGTAGCCAAATATCTAATAAAGAAACAATAATAATAAGAGGAAGAGTTCTCCCTCTCATTCTAAATCCCAATGGGGCATTTTTCATATCTGCAATTCCCACCAGGTACAATTAATAACATGGATGGGTGGTAGCACAGTGATGTGCACTGCTTCCTTCAATCTCCAAAAGACTGGCTTCATATCCAGACCCGGACTTAATCTATGGGATGTCTACATAGCTTTTCTTCCTGGTACTCTGACTTACCTCTCATAGGCCAAAGACGTGCACGTTAAGTTAATTGCAGAAACTAATTTGTCAAAGTGTGGATGTGTGCGTGAGTGTGGTTGCAGCCTAGCTCCTGATATTTTCATGATAAACTCCAATCTCCTAAACTGCATGAAACAGGACTGATAATGGATGACCAGTGGAATGGAGTTCATCTAAGTATAGTTAAAAGACTTTTCATAACATTTCAGGATCCAGGCCTTCCCACTGCTGTTGAATATGACTGTGGGTGAACATACAATAGAGCAAAGACATTAGTCAATCAGACATATATGTGACCCTCCTTTGATGAGTGAAATTGTCTGTGTGAGTTTCATGGGAGAGTGTTTACTAAAAAACACTCTGATTAAGTTCATCAAAAGGCATAGGAGAGGCAGAGTCAAATTGGAAGGGGATTCTTCAATCTGATAACACAGAACTGACCATTCTGGTCCTAACACTAAGCAGTAAACCTCAAGAGTAACAGCACCAGCATTTCTGACAACACCACTTCCCAAGGGAGTCCCACTGGAAGTATTACATAATAGGGAGGCTTCTTTATTTTATGACCTCTAAGATTTGTGAAGACATGGGAAAACCTACCACAGTATATACTGCAAGAGATAAAACTTTATAATGGCCGACACCTTACCCAGACCGGCCGCTACACTAGCAAGACTTATTCCTTGGATTACCTGAGGTTTCTTGCTCTAATAACAAGACGTACTCCTTACCAGTTGTCTTACTTTTCCAGACACGACGAAATAATCAGAAAACAGTAAACAGATATGTAAAATCAAACACGGATATATTGTAAATTGAAATGACAGACAAATATTCAATTATATATATATATATATATATATATATATATATATATATATATAAATATATATGCGTGCAAAACACCACTATCCCAAAAACACCAGTGACTAATTATTATTTGAGACATGAATATACAAATATTTACATGGAATCCTCCCTTGCCCCTAAACAATAAACAAAAGCACGTAACACAAATACAAACACAGATTAGATAAACACAGCAATTAAAAATGTGGTGAAAAATGAGTCCAAAATAAAATCCGGTGGTATTGATACTGACTGTAGTGTTACTGTGCTCCTTCCCGACAACAAAACGACCTCACCGTGAAAAAGTCCTGGCAATGGCTGGCATGAATCCCAACCCCGGGGTTACTCAGCTCTGGCTGTCGTGATGTAGAATCGGATGTTGAAAAAAGCAAGCAGTGGACTAAAGCAATGATCAGCAGTGATGAGTTGATAAACAGATGGTTAAATTGTCTTCTTTTCCTCTCGATTTGTCTCTTCTCTCTCTCTCTCTCTCTCTATCTCTCCTCGCCTCTCTCTCTTGCCTTTACTCCTCTTTTTTAAATGGAAAATGTCCCAGATGTAACTGGTGGATCCAACAGGTGACTTCCGTCTCAGGGCTGCAATCTCTCTCCATCATCCTTCCCCTCTGCACTTATGGGGACAACATTTACTGACACACATATAACGGACAGTAAACGGGACGATGAAAACAAAACGTACTCAGCACATACATAGAACATACTATTTTTATATAGCCCCGCTACAACTTTTCCAGCTGGAAAATGCTTCAAAATGTAGATGAAAATCTACATTTGAATTGCTTAACAACAATAATGTCAATTCTTACAGTGAAGAAAATATGGAAGAAATAGGAAATCACTATTCAGTAACAGTTCCCATGTACCTTAAGGAAATATCATTTACATGGTAGAATTGATGGCTTCAGATGAACACCATTGGCAGAGATTTGTCACCAGCAATGAGCAAAACAGGCAAGTTATCATTCATATACAGTTTTGTGAAACTGACACTAAAATTCATTTCACATTCATTTTGCAAAATGCGAAAATAGCTAAACAGTTTTTCAGGATTTTAAAGATTTTTTTGGGTGTTTACCAGTGTTCTTTCTGCAGTTTTGTAAAACATGTAATCTTTCGCACACCTATTAAATCAATTCTATTTATACCTCTTCTTCAGATCACTCTGGGGGCTTGTATTGCATTTTTTAAAATATGGCTTGCGGTTTATTTTCCTGACAAAGACACACTAAAATACACCATTGTGTACATGGCTGTGTTGTTTCAGCACACTGGAAGTTGCTGCTGCTAAATTCCAAACTGTTTTATCCTAGTTGAGGATATGCACATGTCTGGTGATTTTTTTCACTAGAAATTTTTATTTAAATACTAAATAACCGGCAAGAACTAAATGCTTTCTTCTTGTATGGATGACACAAATCTATCTGGAAAAGAAGCACAATTTAGTTCATAAATTTGTTTTGCAAAACAAAGCACTGAGTTTCTCTGAAAACTCAGTTTCATGCAAATTGATTTGACTCATTTCTACTTAATGCTTAACTGTACTTTGTCTCAAAGGAGGTCCGTGCTAATGAAATCTACTTTCTTCTCATCTTTATTTCCAAATAAGTCAGAAAGGTCCATGGAATTTTCTTTTACTCTTACAGTGTAGAGTTTTTGTTTTGATTAATGGCAAAATAAATCTCAGTAAAATAGATGAAGAATTCATATTGTAGCAAAATAAAATATATGAAAAGTCCAATTTAGCAGGGTATACAATTTTTAACGTTACTGCTCATTTTCAGTGAACTGGTATTATACATTGTCCCAGCATGAGTGACTCACAGTCTGTGTGCTTTGCAAAAGATTTCCTCCCCATCCTGCCTTGCACTCAGAATAATATAAGGGATAGATAAACTAAGGGAGCTTTAAAAATAGCGAAGTAAAACAACAAAACCCAAAGACTCCTTGGGCCTACCTATGCAGTTTTTCTTCCTAATCTAGCACTTAGGGTAGCTAATTAGTTTTACCTCTATCCATTTTCTACTACTTATCCCATTCAGGCCGCAGAGGCAGCAGTCAAAGCAAAGATGCCCAGGCATCTGTTTTCCTCGCTGGGGGTGATGCTGATTCATTCCCACTCCAGCTGGGAAATATAATGTCTCAGAACCTGCCCCAACATCTCCTCCTAGTTGGACTTGCCCAAACAACTATGCAGGGCAGCATCGAAGAGATATCCTAATCACATAACCAAATCAACCTCAGCTGGCTCCTTTCAACGTAGAGGAGCAGCAGCTCCACTTTCAGCTCCTCCTGAATCTCTGAGCTCTTCACTTTATCACTAAGGCTGAGCCCAGACACCCTGAAAAGGAAGCTCAAAAATCTGAGAATACTCATTTTGAACCACTTTTTCTCCCTCTCTGTCTCTCCTCGTCAGTTAAGTCCTCTAGACTTGTCTCTACATCCAATAAACACCCAATAAACTTGAGTCAGTTTTAAACCCCATTTAAACTCCATTTTAATTTTCTAATCTTATAATTTCATGGTCACTACTTCTGCAGCAGGGGCAGCAGGCTTGAGCTCCATCTAGTGGCTCTTGGTGTCCATGCACCCTAAGCATTTAGAAGAACATGTCTCAAGAATTGCTGTCAGATTACCTAAATTATCTTTTGTATTACCTATGTGTTATGATCAGCTGCTTTATTACAATTTTTCTGGGTTTTCCTTTGGCTTTACATAGAAAGTATGCAATTAAACTAGAGCTTTGAAACCTAACGGATTCATATTAAATGTCATTATGTCATTTTGAGTGATTTTTAACAATGTTCAAAATTAATTTAACTCTTCCATGGCACCATTTTGTTTTGAAACGACTTTTGTGATCATTTGTTTGTTGTTACTATATCAAAGTTATAAAGGTTCATATCTTACACTTCCAGTTTGTCCATGATTGTGAATATCTAAAACTTTCTTTGTTGTTTTACTTCCTGGTTTTTATTCAGAATAGACTTGGCTATGAGTTAGGGTTTTTCTTTTGGCTCTGACGCTTAGACTTTCTGGTTATGAATTCTGCCTATTCTTGACTACGTTTCATCTTCTGACCCCGAACTTTACAATCACTGTAGCTTCTTCCATTGCAGGAAGAACATGCCGGAACGTCCTCTTTCAGTTTGGTGATGTTAACCCTCTGCCAGCCCTTTATGGCCTGATTCTCTCAGTAGAAGAACGGTCATGCACCCGAGGCATTTCCTGGCTTTCCTTACCTATAGCATAATATCATATGTTTTTGTAACACCTATCTATCTGTCTATATAGAGAATACTACTCCATGGCAGTGCCCTTTGCCAATCTTTTCTGCCTGCAGTACCTGTATTCACCTGGCCATCTCCCATGGTATGGACTTTTTCAATGTTCAGTTATAAGGAATCTAATGACAAAATGACCATATTTAAAAGCATTATATTTCATGAATCATTTTAAATTATATAAAATACACTCCAAATTGTCCTACAGTCCTGCACCTTGTAAGAGGGCTCCATACTCACCCACTTGACCCGTTCCTCTTCTGGTGTGCTTGTTTGTCAAACCCCAAACCTCAGCATTAGCCTTTGATGACAGCCCGATGAAGGGCTCCAACTCTGCCTGCCTAAACCTGCAATGACTTTTGACCCGTAAGAGCCTTGAGACCAACCACTCATCAAGTCCCAGTTTAAACAAACGAATATCAGTTTACATTCAGTCTGAGACAGGCTCTCAGGACACCACATTCCTCAGGCTGCAGGGAAAACATAGCAGCCACGTGTGCCTCTCACAATCATACACAAATCACTAAGGACAGCAAAAAGTTGTGTTGTGGCGCCTGTTAACACATCTGACAAGGGCCTCCATGAGTTCCTGGCACTTGGAGAGAATCCTGTTTGCTTAACTTACTCTCACATTACTTCTGACCAACAGGAAAGATTCTTCAGTAAGCTATGAAAGTGCCCCCTGAGAGGTGAGAGCCATGACTTTGTGTGTTTGACGCATGACAGAAAATTATGCTGAAACACTTTAGGTTGCAGGTTTGTAAAAAGAATCAAATCACCATTTATAAACTCATCCATCCTTCCATCCATTTTCTAACGAACTTGTCAAATTCAGGGTTGGAGGGAACACAATGGAGCAGATAGGATCCTCCCTGGAAGAAGCAAAAAAATGTTTCTGTTCATTTAATTGTCATGTAAAGATCAATAATAAAGTTGTTAATACAAAATATATAAATATATGGAGGATTAAGTGGCATGCCATCTAAAGCAAACCACTACCACCCAAACCAGTACCACTGGACTGAATAAAATGGTTATAAAATGAATGGACTGGTTGATGGAATATTATATACTGTACATATGTTTAGTAGCTAATATAATACATCTTGAAATGAGTGCATTTTCATTGATGAATGACCTTTGGTAGCATCTACCTTACAATTTCCTGGATCCCAGCAACATTGGGGCAAAGCTGGGAACAGGTCAAAGTGGGATGCCAGGTCATCTTAGGAAATCTTGAATGTGGATAAGTGTGTTCTTAGACAGTTTACAGTAGCAAATTAAGAACATTTAATAAATGAGAAGAAACCATTCAGTCTATCAGACTTATTTATTTAGCTAATAACTAAGTGGTTCCAATATCTAATCAAGATACTTCTTAAAGGTTTTCAAAGTTTCTGCTTTAATTATATGGTTCGATAGTTTGCTCTAGATTCTCAGAACTCTGTGTAAAGAAGTGCTTCCTGGCCACATTTATAATTGCACTTCCCCTTCATTTCTACTGATGTCCCAGAGTGCCTGATTCACCTGATCCAGAAAGAATTCTGCTGGATCTACTTCATCAATGCCTTTGAGGATTTTGAAGATCTGGATTAGGTCTCCTCCACGTGAGACTAAAGAAGTTTAGTCCTCTGAGTCTGTCAAAGTACAACATGACCTTAAATCTTGGGATGCACCTGGGTGCTCTCCTCGGCAAAGTGCTGCAATGTCTTTCTTATAGTGTGGTGACCAGAACTGCACACAGTACTCCAGATGTGGTCTCACTAGTGTGTGATATAGTCTGAGCAGAACGTCTCTTGATTTATATTCAACAGTTTTAAATTATTAACTTAAATGTTTGTTGTTATTTTGTGACAGAAAATGGGAGCCCCTTAAGAAACTCCCATCAAAACAGTGCCAAAGGTACTTCTCCTATTAAAAGCATTTAGAAAAGGTTTAAAGCTTTACATATTAGACTTATCTCTACAAGTAGTCATAAAAAATGTTTAGGAGAATTGCATAAGATCCCTGGATTTAAAACTTAAATGAATAAAAGTGTGCATTTCCCAGTGAATTCTCTAGCCCATCATATCAGATTGGATATCTATTTATTCATAAATATATCTAAACAGTTTAAATACATGGAAATAACCATCAAAAGTAACTACAATGATCTTTTTCAATACAATTTAAAAAATACTGTGGAAAAGATTTAGCAAGATGTTAACAGATGGTCCACCCTTCATCTCATTTTAGCAGAAAGAATTAACACTGTCAAAATGAACACCCTCTCTAAGCTGCTATTATCTTTTCCAGAGTTTCCCTATATACATCAACAAGTAATATCCATAAGAAATTAGATTCAATTATTAAATTCATCAAGAATTCAAAGCAGCCACACATCCAAAATGTGACTCTACAAAGATCTAAATCAAAAGGTGGCATGGTACTACCTTTCAGTTATACTACTGATCAGCAAATATATGCACAATTAAAATCTTAGAAATTGGTAGAAATTCATTAATCCACACTAGCCAGGATTGTAATGGAAAATAAATCTGGTTCTAAATATTCTCTGTATGCCCTGCTCTGTGTGTAATGGAGGTTAATTAGCCCTCCATTTACAGCCATCCACTAGTATTATTTTTTTGGTTATTTTAGATAGATAGATAGATAGATAGATAGATAGATAGATAGATAGATAGATAGATAGATAGATAGATAGATAGATAGATAGATAGATAGATAGATAGATAGATAGATAGATAGATAGATAGATAGATAGATAGATAGATAGATAGATAGATAGATAGATAGATAGATAGATAGATAGATAGATACTTTATTAATCCCAATGGGAAATTCACATTCTTCAGCAGCAGCATACTGATACAATAAATAATATTAAATTAAAGAATGATAATAATGCAGGTGAAAAACAGACAATAACTATGTATAATGTTAAATGTTAACGTTTACCCCCCCCCCCCCCCCCCGGATGGAATTAAAGAGTCGCATAGTTTGGGGGAGGAACGATCTCCTCAATCTGTCAGTGGAGCAGGACGGTGACAGCAGTCTGTCGCTGAAGCTGCTCTTCTGTCTGGAGATGATACTATTAAGTGGATGCAGTGGATTCTCCATAATTGATAGGAGCCTGCTGAGCGCCCTTCGCTCTGCCACAGATGTTAAACTGTCCAGCTCCATGCCAACAATAGAGCCTGCCTTCCTCACCAGTTTGTCCAGGCGTGAGGCGTCTTTCCTCTTAATGCTGCCTCCCCAGCACACCAATGCGTAGAAGAGGGCGCTCGCCACAACTGTCTGATAGAACATCTGCAGCATCTTATTGCAGATGTTGAAGGACGCCAGCCTTCTAAGGTAGTATAACCGGCTCTGTCCTTTCTTGCACAGCGCATCAGTATTGGCAGTCCAGTCAAATTTATCATCCAGCTGCACTCCCAGATATTTATAGGTTTGCACCATCTGCACACAGTCACCTTTGATGATCACTGGGTCTATGAGGGGTCTGGGCCTCCTAAAATCCACCACCAGCTCCTTGGTTTTGCTGGTGTTCAGGTGTAGGTGGTTTGAGTCGCACCATTTAACAAACTCATTGATTAGGTCCCTATACTCCTCCGCCAGCCCATTCCTGATGCAGCCCACGATAGCAGTGTCATCAGCGAACTTTTGCACGTGGCAGGACTCCGAGTTGTATTGGAAGTCTGATGTATATTGGCTGAACAGGACCGGAGAAAGTACAGTCCCCTGCGGCGCTCCTGTGTTGCTGACCACAATGTCAGACGTGCAGTTCCCAAGACGCACATACTGAGGTCTGTCTGTAAGATAGTCCACGATCCATGCCACTAGGTATGAATCTAATCCCATCTCTGTCAGCTTGTCCCTAAGGAGCAGAGGTTGGATTGTGTTGAAGGCACTAGAGAAGTCTAGAAACATAATTCTTACAGCACCACTGCCTCTGTCCAAGTGAGAGAGGGATCGGTGTAGCATATAGATGATGGCATCTTCCGCTCCCACCTTCTCCTGATATGCAAACTGCAGAGGGTCAAGGGCGTGTTGAACCTGTGGCCTAAGGTGGTGAAGCAGCAGCCTCTCCATGGTCTTCATCACATGTGATGTCAGAGCCACAGGCCGATTTACAATTTACATTGTAAGGGCTATGGAGCCCAGGGGCATTTTATTAAGTTTAATTTCAATTGGAAATGGTGCCATTGCATAACTGCCAGATAATTAACACTGACACTCCTGTCTTTTAAACTGAACCTTCCTGAAGGAAAAGAGCATGTTCATTTGGGCACGCTCTCAGTTTTGTGATGGCCGTTGCTTTTTCTTTTGGTGTCCTGTAGCATTTCATTTGTTAATTTAATAGATTTTATTTTAATACTAAATGTAATTATATGTTTTATACATTTTTTATTCCAGTGAATTAGACACACATGTTGGACAAAACCTTTTAGTAAGTCTCTGTCTTTCACCTAAATCACAACACAGAGGGTTAGTCAAGACGGTGGTTATATATGCTCCAATCAATACACTCGTCAGTTTTCCAGCAATCCATTTGTCCACCAATTACTTAATGTATGGAACCAGTGTGGGACACATTTCAAGGTAGAGAAGCTCTTATCTGTTTCTCCTATACAGTATATGATAGTCACCTTTTCCACCTACTCAGGCCTACTCTTTGTTTAGCTAATCTAAAATGCTTGGGATTAAGACACTTAGAGATCTTTACATAGACAATTTATTTGCGTCTTATGAACAATTACTCTCAAAATTTTACTTTACAGCTATATGCTTTTTATTCCAATGTACAAATTAGAAAAATTGTTAAAAAAAACTCTCAACTCAACTTTCCACATCTCACATCCATATCTATCCCAGAGGCAACACAGGTTAGTCTTGATGAAGACTTAGACAGCATTTTAACAATATTACAATATTACAATTACAAATATTTCAAAGAATCTGCTCATCAAAGATCTTGGGGAATGGTGGGAGAGGAAACTTTCAATTGGCATCTCAGAAAAGGAGTGAAACTCAGACATGCACAGAATATACTGTAGTTTTATATGCAACAAGCATTCCATATTTGAACTAATGGTCTTTCATCCATCATGTTTATCTCATTTACAATTGTCTAAAATGTACCTATGGCAGCATCCAACCATCTAGCTCCACCATTACTAGGTCACATGTTTTAGGAATGCACTAAATTAACATAATTTTGGACAACAATCCTTACATACTTTTCAGACAGGCTTGGCGTCACAATCACTCCTATCCATTAATGGCAATATTTTGTGTAACCCCCCGGATGGCATTAAAGTGCACTGGGAGAAATTGATTGTAATAGCCTGTACCATACTACTAGCATGCAGACTTATTCTGCTCAGCCGAAAAGAATCCCAACACACTTTCTGTAACTCTGTGGGAAAGTGAAGTTCTATATTCAATTTTAACTTTAAATTCAAATTCAAGTGGACTCTAATGTCAGATCATCTATACATTGGCAGCAGAGTGGAACAAAATGATGTTCCCCGGAATCACAGTACAAGATAAAACAACTTCTATCTGGGTACTGTGGGGAGGGCTATGTACAAGGGAGATTATACATTCAAATAAATCTATAAATATATGTAGTTAAGCAATTAAAGAATACTATGCAGTTTTCACAGTGCAATCAGTATGACAGCTCAGGATATTTGTAAACAGTTGAGTATGTTGGGCATGAGGAAACTGAAGATAGGTCAGTGGAAGCAGTTCCTGAGAGAAAATGTGTATTTTTTGTTATCATAAGATGTTTAAACAGTCACAGACAATAGTTTTATCTCAAATTTAAAACAAATCAAATTCTCTTTTAGAAGACATGTCCAAAGCATTTTTGTACAACAATGAAAGGAAGAATTAATATTATTTTAGAATAAGCATGCTGGACCTGTTATTAAATCTCTTATGCTATTAATTATTCTATTATATTTTTTTGCTCTTATCTTTCTTCTTTTCTTCTTTCTCTTGATTCTTGTTTTGCTTCGTATTTCCGTTTTTCATTTGTTTTCTCTGAATTAAATAATTGGTTGAATGTTATGTTGCCTTTGTAATAGTCTGCTTTTTGAGAATAAGTATTTATATTGCAAAAAAAAGAAAAGGTTTAAAGCCAAGCACAAAAGTATTAAGGTGCATATATTCTCAATTCACGGACATGAGAGGCTGGAGCCCAGGGCCAGTCTATTGCAGGAAATGAGAGACATGCTGAAGATGAATCACATCAAAATCAACATTTTTTTTGAAAATCATTGATGTGCTACATTACTATGGTTAGAGCAGGACGTTAGGCTGGGAGTCAAATTTCTACCAAAAGACACATTTCAAGCACTGCAGGAAAGGATTCTGGGAATTGTAGTTCACATCCTGCCTTAGGTGCCACCTAGTGGTAGACAGTGAAACAACAGGATAAAAGCACAAAATGAATATTTGTAAGTCTGGGAAGGTTGGAGAAGTTTTGAGTCAACATTATTAATGTATAAAAATAAAGTATAAATATTTAACATATGGAGCGTGATACATTAAAACTGATTTTTGAGAATATATTTCTGTTAATTGCATTCCACAAATTATTTGATTAAAAATGTTTTTTGTTGTCCTGCAGTGGGTTGGCACCCTGCCCAGGATTGTTTCCTGCCTTGTGCCCTTTGTTGGCTGGGATTGGCTCCAGCAGACCCCCGTGACCCTGTGTTCGGATTCAGCGGGTTGGAAAATGGATGGATGGATGGATGTTTTTTGTTAATAATGTATCTAAACAGTATAATGTTTAAAGTGGAGAAATGATTATTAGTGACAAGTAAAAAACAATGAATACTTTTTCTATAAAATGCAATACTTCAGTAGATCTTGTAAAGATGAATGGGTGTGTATCAACAACTGTGGGAGCCCATCCGGACAGGAGGCCAAGTCTACCATACCCCAGCAGGGATATCAGGTTGGACATGCAAGAAAGAGAACCCCTTGAATTACTCAAAGAATATGAATATAGCAGAAGAACAATGGGTAGAGGACAATAAAAGAGTGCACATACCCCAGCCTTGTCACTGCTGATACTGCTCTTCAAGCCTCTGTAGTCTTGTCTGACCATTTCTTTGAAATTGGCAAGCAGTATAGCAGTGATACCTGGGGCCTCCAGAGGGAGCACTAGGCAGACAACCACAGGAGTTTTATAGGGCTATGTCTGTCCTGGAGGCACTTCAGAAGAGACTGGAAGTGAAGTAGTTCAGGGATCAGGTATAAAAGAAGTCACAGCTTTTGGGAAATTGGATTTGGATGGAGTGTGGAGTTCACTTGTCAGGAGGAAGGAGGAGAAGACGAAGAGGTGCAAGAAAGGAGAAACATAAAAGTTGTAGACAGGAGGAGGTGAGAAGGATCTTTTCATTTTTGCTTTACTGCCTCATTTGTTATGTTTTGCCTTCAAAGTCCTGTAAGCCTTCTTTATGCAGTTGTAATATATGCTTAATTCGTTTACATTTTTAGCTTCTTTGGCATTTTTGGGCTTGGGCACTACAGAAATGGCTCCCACAAGCCACAATCTTGATTCACTGATTCATCCATCTTTATTCATCCTGCTTACATGGTTTTTAGGTTTATGATGGCTGGTGCTTATCCTGGCATCCCTAAATGTAAGTTGGTTACAAACCCTGGACAGGGAGAAATTCCATCACAGGACAAACTCATGTGCACACTTACATTTATACTGGGCCAGTTTATAGTGACCTGTGATACCCCAGTTGCCCACAGATGAAACAATCCCCTGGGACTCGGGTCATCAATAGTCATGATAGTCAGGGTGAATGAGGACACAGAACAATAAGAGAGGTACAAAAGTGCTTTGTGCTTTTTATCGATCAGTAAAATGTTAAAAAAAATCAAACAAATTTATAAATATTCCATAAAGACCAGTGGTCTTCTGTGAGAGATAAAATCAATGAATAAATAAATCCAAATAAATAGGATAAAAATCAAGAATAAAACCATGCAGACATCGGGTTGTCTTTTCTTTCTTTTCCTGACATCCCAGTGAGTATTTCTACCTCTGTCTCCCAGCTCACTTGTTGGGACTTGCAGCCAGGATGAGACACTGACAGCTGTGGTCCCCCTCTCCAGCTCTGAGCCGGACCACCATCCTTCATCTTGTGCTCTTCTCAATGTCTAGAGGGTTCTGAGGAGTTCTAGTTACTGCCACAGCATTGAATGACCAACCCCTTGAGCTCCATTAGTCTCTGTCCCATATGGTGCCACTGACAGTCTGCCTCCTCACTACCATGCCGGCTCATGCTGCTGATTCTTTCCTGCTAGACACTTGTTTGTTTGTTTTTTTTCACAATCTCTTCTTTCCGGCCTACCCAGGTTCCTTTATACTCCTGTAGGCACGGTTTCCTAATTATGACCTGCAGGGAGTCAATGGGGAAACTGTGACCAATTGCGCATGTGTAAGCGGGATTAACCCCATTAAACATCCCAGGGCCACATGACTGCGCACACCAACAGAACCTGAGCTGTACTCTTCTAATTTAGAAACTAGCACATTGCCATGGGCCTCTTACTCACTTTAACACATGGCCAATAATTTATTTTGCAAGTTGTTGGAAAGTGGAATAAAACCTGAGTGCCATGACACTGGAAGAATATGATGTGCACAAATGTGAACCCAGTAGTCGAAAGTTGTGATGTCGCACTTGTCTGTAGCTTCATAAGCTAAATTGATGGCTTCCTATTTTGCTTGACCTGCCTCAGAAGATTTTAAAATAGGACATAGAGCCAGCCATCTAACTTCTACCCACACTTTGCCACACTGTAGTGAGACGCATTCAGGTAAGAAGACCAGCAACATCACTGCTTCTTCTTCTTCTTCTTCTTCTTCTTCTTCTTCTTCTTCTTCTTCTTCTTCTTCTTCTTTCGGCTGCTTCTAATCATCCAAATAAAGACTCACTCCAAGATCTATTTTTTTGAGTACCACAAAAGAAAATAATAATGTTTTAATCCTAATTGAAGTAGAATATTTTTAAAAAATATATAAGCATTATACAAAATTCGTTCTGAAGGCTAGTAATGTATTTAACACCAAAGAAATGCTTTAAAATCATCTGCCCAGTTCTTTTCTGTGATGATGTGTATTTTGTTTTTTGTCTGCCAAACATTTAAAAATACGTTAACAGAAATTGAATATTTCATTTCTAAAATAAAAGCAATAACCTTCCCTTATAACAATAACAACGTGATTATACAGAAGTTGCCTTAGTTGAGGGAAATGTATGTATTTATTTTCCCCTGTTGTATAGTCCTAAAAAGAAGCATTTGATTTTAATTTAAAAATTATTGATTCACCAACTTTTTACAGCTGAAACATTACTGACATGATTGGTCTTGATTTAAGCCTTTACGTTAACACATCTCAAAAAAGGATGTGGAGACATTTGACATCAGATGTAAATGTTGAGACTGATGGGGCCTCTTTAACATTTCTAGTTTATTCCCATAACTAAAGATTTTGACACCTTCAGTAGTTTTCTTTATCACTGAAAATTTAAGAAGACTTTCTTTCATCTTGGGATCACAGTGTATTTTCTCAAGAATAGGTATTAAGGTATTTATATTAACAGGGGGATTTTAAAATTGGCTGTAAAGTTGTCAGGAATCCAGTGAAGGGATTTAAGTACTGATGTCATTTGAATTCTTATTGTGGGTTGAATTAACTGCAGATTAGTAAGTGAATGATATGAACAGTTAAATCTGTTTGGAACAAGCTGAATTTTATACTCTTGAACATGTTCTTCTATTACTGAGATAGGGCAGATGCAAATACAAAAGGGCCAAGAGACCATAAGTAGTCAAAATATTTCCACACAAGTTAGTACCAGAAAATCAAAAAGCACTTTTGTCAAAACCCCAAAAAATACCCTTAACTGAACTCAAAAGCCATAGCTAAAGCTCTGTTATCAGGAAAACCGAGACAGAAGGAATTCCAATGCAAAGTCTTGAGGACGTTATCTGCAATACAGGAAAGCAGGATGTGTGGCTCAACAAACTTTAACCTGCTGTAAGGCTGACAACATAGCACAAGGTCTGAGCAACAGCACAGCAACTGCTCCACAAAATGGTGGCACCAAACAAAAAAACAAAATCACATTGGTAAACAATACAAAAATAATTTAACTGTTCTAAATACACTTTTTAATTGAAAATTGCTATTAAAACTGAAATTTCCATGATTAAAATCCTTACATGGGTGTAAAAAACAAAGCAGCAAAGTCCAAAAGATTTAAATCTGTTGTGTCAACGAACTGACAAGATTTGAGAAATAACAGGGAGAACAGATAGGATAAAACCAGAAAATCAATAACACAAGTGTCAAAGCTAAAATGAGAGACAAGAATTGAGGTTACACGTTCAGAGAAAATGTCAGGACCGAGGAAACATTAAGGCTGAGAAAGAGTGATCTGAAAATGGTTCAGAATCTGCAACCTGGGTAACGAACTGAATTCCTGGATGACATTTTTTCCTGTCACATCATACCTGAAAGTCGTCACCTCTGAGGAAACATCCCAAGCAATGAAGTGTATCTCCTAATGATGGAAACCAATAATGGTAGTTTATCATGAAAAAAACAAAACAAAATGGCTGATGAAACGGACCGCATAATTTCAAAACTCTTTAAGGGATGGGAATTTACAGATTTAAGTGACAAGCTCACATTCAGGAGCTTCAAAAACATTAAATTGGGTGTCGGAACACAGAAATTCATCAGATATGGTATGTTTACAAGCCTTAAGTTTTACCCCGTTGGCCATGCTGTCTTTCTCAGGCGTGGGGGTCGACTTGTTTTTCAATCCTATTTTTTGAAAAAAATTGATCGATTTGCATGAATGATTACAATAAAATTAATAAAATTAAAAAAAAAAAAAAAAGAAATTCATCAGATAAAACAGAAAAAAATAAAAAGAGAAATTAAAGCCTGACAAAATGTTTTATTTGTTTCTCATATAAAACACATGAAATTGATACATATTGACTATTGTGGAAGGAACACAGGATGACTGTATGAAGTGTTGGGTTGCCAGCTCCTTTTAATTGCAGTGGCTAACAGCGAACAAAATAAGCACTCAAGGGCACAAAGTTTAACATAAATAGCCCTTCTGGCCATTTCTAAGAGCCACTTACGTCACAGCATTGGAGCTCTACCCACAGTGAGGTCTGGGTCCAAATGAGACGCCGACATTTGGGGTCGTTGGATTCTTATAGTTTTCAGGCAGTAAGGGGCAGGGTTAGTGGCCCACAAAGGGTGTCATCTTGCTGTTGTGGATGCGATAAAAGATGACATTGTTAGCAGCGGTGCCCCCTCTCACCCAGATGGGATATTGCATACCTTAAATGTGCCTCGAAGGTGACCCTGTGACGTGAATGCGTGACACTATATACCTAAGTCTGGTACATAAAAGGTTGAAAATGTATCACTATTACACAAAAATGTAATTATTTTGTCTGTGTCCACTGTTAAAAAGATGCAATGGCCTTGCTTTTTCAAATAAGGCTGAAGTCATTGGTAAGGTACTATTTGTATGTTTTCTGCTCCTCTTGTATATCTTAAGATTTAGTAAGATGCTCTTTGTGTGGTCTCTTCTCCACTTGTGTATCTTTAAATTATTGGTACAGCTCATGTGGCTGCAGCCCCTAGCAGCACCCTAGAATTGAAGGGAACCAGGAAGGACAGCAGCCTTGTGCTGCTGGACTTCGTTTCTTCCTTCTTTTGTTTTGCTTCTGCTCAGACTAATGTCCAAGATTCCGACGACAAGGTAATCTAGTCATTACCCTCTTAAAGACACTAGCCAACCCGGCCGGAAAGCAGCACTCTAAATAAATTGCTGGCCATGCCTCCATTTGGCCATATATAAATCTAATAAATGACCAGACGCACACATCATACAAGACAGAGGAAGAACTAAATCCATGACTCTACACAAATATTTAAAAGAAAGGAAAAGGGTGATACCAAAGCTTTAGGTTGGACTTGATGATTTTATTTATTTTATTATCAAGTCAAAATTCAAAACAAGAGATTCTGAATAACTCAAATAGATTACATTGTGTTGTTCTTGATTTGTGTTCCTCCAGTGGGCACCATAACTTGAACCTGCTTAAAATACAGAGCTTAAAATATATACTTCCTAACACTGTCATTTTTTTTAATAATATTTTTTAATCAGTGGAATTTGCTATTGTGTTTTGTGGTTTTTGCTTTTTTTTGTGCTTCACAAGTTTTATTAGACAAAGAATAAAAACATGCAGGTTACACATGCTTTTTTCCGCTTGTTATCTGTAGGCTTTCAGTAGTTTTTCTAAGAAGCCTTGGCTTCAGTGACTTCCTACATTTAGTGCCCACCCCGTTTCCAAGCCTGACTGTGAGATTATCTCCTGTATAGCAATTACAATAAAATGCTTCTACCTAAATTCAAAGGATGAGCTGTTAAAAACTACCATGCGTATTCAAGATGAACAATAGACTATAGAGGTGAAGAGGAAGCAGGAAAAGGATGCACTGCATTTATAATATGCAAAAATAAGATCATTTTATATTTATGACCCCATTTCAGATGTGTTCATGGGGAAAATTTAAGGTGAGTGTAGTATTAAAACTATCTTGAACTACTGATGCAAATTAAGCTGATTAGGCAGAGGGGTCAAGCGCATGCTAGTAGTATGGAGTAACTGGTAGTGTTAATGGCTGCAAAACAGAGAAGCAGATTGGGGCATTGACCTTTTATAAGAAACTCTTACCTTGGGGTACGTGCCACTTCATTTCTATCTGTATATCCCTCTCTCAAATAAAATCCGACTACTTTTGACATTACTGTTACATGTTAAACAGCCCTGAAGTCTCATACAAACTTTGTAAAAATTAATTCGTAAATACAATAAAGTATCAAGTTGATACTATAGCAGTTACTCAATTGCACATTAATAAATTAAATATTACTTCTATTACTGGTATTGCTAGGGCATCACAGCAGCACTAAGGACAACACAGGGACCAGCCTCAGTCAGGTATAAGTGCATTCTGAATATGAATGAACTGGAAACATGTACAACTGTTATGTAACGTAACAAAATTCTAAACCTTTCAATAACAGGAGGTCTCCGTTCAGTAATCTTGATAAGAGATTTACCTCCACTAGCACAAGTTATTCATCCATATTTAATACAGATCACTGCCCATTGAGTAAGAGAGAAATCAATACACAATGTACAAGTTCAAGGAAAAATTGAATTAACTAAGTAGCACAGAAAGGTATTCTGATTAAAGACAGTTGAGTTCGCTTTCCGATGGGAGGTTTTGAAATTTCAAAAGTTGGTACAGCACGACCTATTCAAGATATCTCGTTGAAAATTTAACTGTGTTGACAAATTTCCTTGAAGAATAAGTGTGACACGTTTCAACAAAACTGGTCCTGAATTGTTACATGCGGGCAGACAGCTGGAGAGACAGACGTGGCTACTGCAATAGGTGCGTTGTGCGTTATGTGTGAACGCATCTACAAAGCACTGCTTTTGATTACCCAACTGAAAAATTCAGAAAACCAGGGTGGGCCATTGTGTTTGTAAAGCATCTCTCTTGTGACATAGGATTGTATGTTGGGTAAACCCGCAAGTAAGAATTTTATTAAAACTTACTACTATATACAATAAAGAAGAAAAAATAAAAATAATAACTATTCTTTTATTTAATGTGTCCACTTTTATAGGGTGCCAGTGTCTATCCATTGCACAAGGTAGAAATGCTCCCTTTGTGACGTAAAGCTGACCAGCCATTAACTGAAACAAACAATAAGGGCATCTTAACCTGGTGAGCTAACGGACCATTCCTTTAGTCCAGGGAGCTTAAATCACATCAATCCTCCACTCTTGTAACAAGATCTCTCCTTAGCTCTGATGCATTACTAAGAAGCATGACCAGGGACTTTGGTGGAACATCACATTATTTAATAAGACATCAAAGAAGCAACAGTTAGAGAGATGTGGAAGTTGATCCATTAGCACATGGAAATAAAAGGCACATGAGATCTTATTAAAAAGAGTAACTTGAGAAACAATGCTGTGGTACCCCTAAGCTTGTTACCTTGGCCTTTGGGACACAAGACTGCAAGGCAAATTGACTTCTGTTTCCTTACCAGGGAAAAAACGCTTGGGATGGAATGAGGCTGCAATTCAGCCAGCCAGAGTAGCCATATTCTCACTAGATTGAAAGAATCATTGATATCTAGGATAAGATTTTGGGCTTACTGTTGTCCCTTGGAGTAAATATTAATTATAGACTGTCAGGTTCAAGTGTTTCATTATGTGTACACAGTACAAAGAGATTCGTTCTTACATGACTTTTATAATAGAGTTACATACTGACAGAAAGAAAAAATAGTGAACAAATATACAGATACAGTAGCATTTATATGCAGAACCAAAAAATGACAAAATATATCTTTAGCAGTTCTTTTCCTAATAAATAAAAAGAGAAAGTATTAAAACAAAACTTCCCCCACATCTCAGGAGACAGTTTGGCAATTCTCTTTACTCAAGTCTCCAGAACATATGGCTTCAGATCAGATGACACAACTATGAAGGTGATCATTGACTTTCATCCCAAGGTGCTCTGGTACCAGGTACCATTTTTGAGCACCTTTATGTTCAACCAATGGGTTTATTATGCACGGTTCAGGGCTAGCACATAAATCTAATAACAATTCACCATTCGTATATCCTTGTATATCCATCAGATCAGGCAAGCTGTTTCTCCAAGTCATATCCCTGCAGGTATTTCCGTCATTTCCCACATGATAGCTGAACTCTCACAGAAGGATTACAGGGACAGTTCTTTTCAAACACTAAATCCAATGTATCTGAAAGGGGGGTAATTCTCTATATTTTTGCTTTTAGCATATATGCAAGTAACAGTCAATGGTTTGCCCTCTGCAACTCAGAGTCATTTGAGGCAACCTTCTCATCCACCGGAACAAACTTCAGCTGTATGGCATCCAGCTGGGGGCCTGTGACATCCTTTTATCTCCAAACTTGTCCAGGGCCTCTTCCCTTGGGCAAATTCAGCATATTTGAAAGAGATCATCTTTGATCAAGAAGTCTGATTCCAGAGCCCTTGCTGTGCTTTGAGATAAGACTGACTACTGAGTATCTGCCAGCTTTTTCAACCTCCTATATGAGCTCTGCTCCCATCGCCACCAAAGAAGTTTTGTTCCACATCCCAAGTGTCACTTTCCAGGGTTACAAATGTGTGAATGTGTAATGTGAGAGGACACTCTACAATTCACTGACTGATAAGCAGGCACTGTTCATTTAGCCCCCAATTCTCAGGTATCAAGTATAATGAAGGCGATGATAGCAACAGAATAGAGGAAGGTCCTAAAGGTTAAAGTTTACTGACCTTACGCGAACAGGTAAAATAAGTTCTTAGGAAAGGTAGCACTAACAAATGTCTCAATTTGTTACGGGCATTGTGTTTGTTTAAATCTTTTCTCTTAGGGAACACAACATCTATTCCTTCTGGAGTCCCATTAGCAAATGATGTACAAAAAAGTGTATGGTCTCTAATGCTTCATAATCTGTAACAAGTATGGATTTGCATCTCATTGCAAATGAACGTTACCAGTCTGCTTCAGCCTGAAGACAGATATGTGGGGGAAATTATTTAAATTACTGTTCTTAATTATTTTAAAAAATGTTGGAGACACAAACTTTAAGGATGCAGTAAAACATATTGTATGAGAAATACTTTAACGTTGCAACACAAATAATTACAAAATCCTTACCAGGATACAGGTGTAAATGGTGTAAGGGTGCAGATAGACAGGCAGTGTACAGTGACTCATACATAATCAGTCATAACTGTTAGTAGTGTTAATTTGAAGATTATTAGAAAGTCAAATAAACAATTGCATGGAGTCGGGTGGGGTCTGAGCCTGTCCCGAATGAAGTTTGCTTTACTTACAGAATTAGATCAATTCATGTATTTATAGTGGTCTTAAAAAAACCTGTCTGTCAAGTGTGCTGTTCCAAAAAGTCCAATTTATACACCTTTATTTTTTAGATCTTTGTTATTGTAACCCTGTTTACTTAACAAACTCAGCAGAATTGAGCAGTGTTGTCCTGAAAGATTCACTTTTGATTACATTGTTAAATACGATTGTATAGGTTTATAAGTCATCATTGTCACATGTGCAGAGTACAGTGAAATTCTTACTTGCTTGTGCTGATCAACATGCCATCCATCCCTCTCCCTGGTGCCATCATAAGTGACCATAACTACCTTACCTTGAACCTTTTGTCTCCCTACCTTAAAAAAAATCTCGGTCACACTTTAGTTTAGGTATCCACTATAGGGGGCGGCACGGTGGCGCTGCTGCCTCGCATTAAGGAGACCTGGGTTCACTTCCCGGGTCCTCCCTGAGTGGAGTTTGCATGTTAAATAATAAATAATTAATAATAATAAATAATTCATTATATAGCTCTTTTCTCAGTACTCAAAGCGCTATCCACACAGGGAGGAACCGAACCCACAACCTTCCACAGTCTCCTTACTGCAAATCAGCCACGCTACCACTGCACCACCTGTGAGGATGTTCTCCCCGTGTCTGCGTGGGTTTCCTACCACAGTCCAAAGACATGCAGGTTAGCTGCATTGGCAATCCTAAATTGTCCCTCATGTGTGCTTGGGGTGTGTGTGTGTGTGTGTGTATATGTGTGTGTGTGCACTGCGAAGGCCTGGTGCCCTGCCCGGAGTTTGTTTTCTGCCTTGCACCCTGTGTTGGCTAAAATTGGCTCCAGCAGACCCCCATGACCCTGTAGTTTGTATATAGCGGGTTGGATAATGGATGGATATCCACTATAAACCAGCTGTTAACAGTCTATAAACATTTTATTAACTATGCTATAACAATATACATTTAACATTAAAATATTAAAACTTGAAATATGGTAATGTCATTTTTCATGGTTTTATATTATGTTAAAATCTTATAATATGCTTTACAAACATGCAGACAGCTAATAAACACCATAACATATGTAAGCTAAAGTGTTACTGGGATTTTTCAGCTCCAAGCATTTCTTCAATAAACTGGCTGCGCTGCACATTTAACATGGGTTGAAACCTAAGTAATCAATTTAGACCTTAATGTTAACATTTGGATTACACCATGCATTACATATGTCTCTATTGTATGTCATTTGGGATGGGATTTGCAAATGCAGTGTTAATGTTTGTGATGCACCTCTTATTGTAATGCAATTTATCACTAAAAATGTTTTTGATGTGCCATCTTTTGGAATGACAGAGATATAACAACTGGATGCACACACAGACAGACACATCCTTTATTAAAGTGCATAATTAAATATGTGACACAAAGGAACTGACACCTCATAGTTCCAAAATATACTGTAATAAATTAAATTCAAAACATGATGTTAGTTTATTCAGTCAGAAGAAAATATGACCCCATAAACCTGATATACTGAATTGAGGTTTTGGTAAACTAAAGTGTGACCAACACTTGATAACTCAGAGGATGCAATTCTCAGTGTTCAGTGATATTAACATTGCCTGTGAAATGTACAATGTCATTTTGAGAAAATCTCATTTAAAGAGATATGTTTGAAATTTTTACAGAATTTCCCCAAACCTATATCCACAAACTCAGCCTCACCTAGTCCTCTTCTTCAAACTTGACAATCTTGCAACAAGTCCTGCCTAGAGTATCTGTCATTGCAGAGGTGGCTACAGGACGTGTCAGTCATAGGTGCAGATATCTTTTAAGAAACAGCCATTCACTATCTTCTTCTCTTCAAAAAAGTAAAGCAAAGGTTCAAATAGCTCTTTACTAGTGTGTTGAGCTCCTCTAGTATTTGAATTTCTTTGCAAAGTACCACCGTTCCCACTTTTGGCACCAAATTACCTTTTAAAAAAATCCAGCTTTTACAGTATGTTGTAGGAATTCATGTAATTATACCTATTAAAATATTTTGGATGCCAGTCTGATCATCTGATCAGCCTTAAAATCTGTGAAAATACATTTTAACTATTATTTGGATTTAGAGCAAAGGAGAATAAAGTCATTGTCTTTGCTGGATGAGTGTTATTTTATGCTATGTGTTTTTCTCTGCAATAAGCAGTAAAAGGGTGCATGATTGTGTTGCAGGCTTCATGTATAGTAGTTTGATTTAAAAGAACATTTATTGTCTCAGTGTTAGGAATATTGTATTCCCCAGGTTTCTCCACCATAAACTCCCAGGGTGCTTCCAGATGCTGAAATACATAATAAACATAAGAATTACCCTTTGATAGCTGCAGATTCTGACGCAATAATTTCCACCTTTTCTGTCGTCATTTAGATTCTGATTAAAACTCAGTTTTCTAACATACACAGCAATGTTCAGTGCATTATTAGCAGTTATATATACTTTAAGAAGTCATCCAGTCAGACATGTAATGGCCTTACTGTATGAAGCCATCCAGACATCCAATCTAGATGAATTTTACATTTCTCACTGATTAATAAAAAAAGTATTAGAATAAATAATTCAAATGTATGGGATAAATGACAGCTGACTACAATGCAAACCGATGAAAGCAGGGCAATTGTCCACTGAGCAGTCAAGTGATCCCTAATGAATTGTTACTCCAAGCTATAGACACACTCTGTCTCCCGAAAATGACAGTCTGTGTTAGCGTGCCATTCTCTTCAGTTACTTACAGCTTTTCAACAAAAGAAAAATCGCAGGGAGCAAACATTGGGGTGTACTGTACACACCAATCTCTATGTTGAATACATTTGTGTGAATTGATAAACTTCATCATCAAAGGCTTGATTTTACATTATGCTGTTCAAGACAATATTTCCCTTTTTTGCATTTTTTTTTTGTTTTTATAAAGTTGTTCATTTTTTTCCACTTTGATCCAGGCCTATAATGACCTCTTGGGCACAGCCATCAGCAGTGTGTCTGTCTGCAGAGAGAGTGTCGACCTTGCCGAGAGGTTTACTTACCTCAGCAGTGACATTCATGTCTCTGGTGACTCTTCCTATGAAGTCAGTAGATGGATTGGGAGAGAATGGAGGGTCATGAGGTCGATGGAAAGGGGTGTGTGGCGCTCCCAATATCTATGCAAAAGGACGAATGTCCAAGTCTTTAGAGTCCTGGTGCTTCCTGTCTTGCTATATGGCTGCGAGACATGGACGCTATCCAGTGACCTCAGACGAAGACTGGACTCCTTTGGTACTGTGTCTCTCCGGAAAATCCTTGGGTACCGTTGGTTTGACTTTGTGTCGAATGAGCGGTTGCTCGTGGAGTTCTGAATGAGGCACATTACCTGCATTGTGAGGGAGCGTCAGTTACGGCACTACAGCCATGTGATGCACTACTCTGAGGGTGATCCAGCTCGTAAGATCCTCATTATTGGGGACCCAAGTGGCTTGTCCAGGCCAAGGAGTCACCCACGTAACACCTGGCTGCGGCAGATAGAGGGTCATTTCCGGAGGGTGGGACTGGACCACGTGTCTGCCTGGGGGGGTTGCAAACCAGAATCCCGAGCTGTTTCGTCGTGAAGTGGATGCGGCAACGCATTGTACCGGTGCATGCTCCCCAACTTGACTTGACTTGTCACATCTTTTTCCTGCCAATTGCACAGTCGGCAGTCATGTGACTCGTGATATCACAGCTCTGGCCCTAATCTATTCTCATCGTCCAACTTTTTGGATTCTATAATTTAAAACGTAAACTTTGCGGTTTATTTATTTGGTTTGTGAACAACACATTTTGGTCCTTGGCAGTCATTCTTTTGTCTCTGATTTTTTTAGCTTGCGTTTTGGTTTTTGGTCCGTTGATTGACCTCCTAGTCCACTAGTACTTACAACAATCATTTTTCTTTCCCCTTCCAGTGTTTCAACTTCTGATCCATTTAGCATTGTTATGTTTAGAACAAGCATATTCCAGGACAGTGGAGCATGAACTATAAGGTATGATTGAAGGATCTGAAACTTTTTAGTTTAACCAAGCAGCAGTGAAAAAGGAACATCATTGAAGTGTTCATAATTATGAAGGGAATTAGTGCAGTGGATTCCATCTTTTACTTTAAAATGAGTTATGCAAACAGAAGATAGATGAGGGCAAGGTTTCACACAAAGTTTACAAAGTTTTTTTCTCTCAGTAAACTATTAACATATAGAAAAAGTTACCAAGCAGTGTGATAGATAGATTGTAGCACTTTGGGGACATTCCAATCTCGATTTGATGATATTTTGTAGAAGTTAAGTGAAAAAGGATTGATAAACTGTATTGGGCTGATTGTCCCGTTCTTGTCAAAGTTTTTTTTTAGTCCATGAAGTATGTATTTATATTGATGTATGAAAGTCAACAGTGTATGAATAAAGTGTGTTTAATAAAGGACAGGAAATTAAAAGACATCTTGTGTTGACTGCTTTCAGTTATGAAGAGACCAGTTTACTGTTTCTGTGCATCAGTACAAGACGTCCTCTGTGCCTTTGTTCAACAGTTTATCAGTAAATGAAATGTAGCTACTAATTATGCTAATACAGTCAAATAAAGAAAGAGATCACACTTAACAGGGCATGTTAAAGAGTTTGGAAGCAGTAACTTCCATGAAATCAGTATGTATTGTTCTTTTTCTCTTTTGGGGTGGAGATACACAGCAGGCTAGTAGCCAGAGGAGAGAACAACAGTTTAATAAACACTTGGGTTAAAAATTATGGGAACCATGAAGGACTCGACTTAAGAAAAATGTTTTTGTTTCCTTGTTGGAATCTCTGTGATGAACGACAATGTCCAAAAAAGATGTGAGCAAGTCCTACTGACCTTAAATATGGTTTAGGTTTGAAGTACTAGGGTGTTGTACCGTGTTAGCCATTATGAATGTAGTGAGAAGTCAAGCAAAATGACACCTTTTATTGGCTAACTAAAAAGATTACAATATGCAAGCTTGCCTGAAGAAGGGGCCTGAGTTGCCTCGAAAGCTTGCATATTGTAATCTTTTTAGTTAACCAATAAAAGGTGTAATTTTGTTTAAGTTTGAGAAATGCTATGATTGTAGAGGTAAATTCCAGTAAAGTTTAATTAACACCAGTCAAATATAATGAAGAACTACCCATTGTTAAACCATAAGAATATAAGAATTAGCTTGTTGTAAACATAGCATGCACATTGACGTAGTTCTTATTGTCGGTCCAAAAAAAATGTCTTATTAGGTAACATTTTATGATTAACATCTCACATAAAAAGACTTCTGTACTAATAACCATAGAGTATGCAGAATGTATTGAATTAATTATGAACACAAATGACTTTTTAAAACTGTTTTAATAAGATTCCCATCTATTTCATGGCAGAGTCTACTGAACTTTAAGCTCAGACTATTTTAACGTGACATTAACCCTCAGTGCAGTGACACTGCTGCTGCTTCACAGCTCCTGTGTCCCGAGTTCAGAACCTGACCAGTCACGGACTATATTTACATGCAGGTTTGGATTTCCTTCCGAATCCTGAAAATGTGTGTGTTAAACTGATTAGCAATGTCCTTCAGATGAGACGTAAAACTGAGGTCCTGACTCTCTGCGGTCATACAAGATCTCTGGGCATCTTTTGAAAAGATTATAATATTTCCTGATGTCCTGGCTAAATTTCTCACCGTGACCTTCTAGCCCCCTAATCATCCCATCTATCTCTCAGAAACCTTCACCACCTAATAACTAATGTGTGGTGAGTGTACTGGAGGAAGAATGGCTGCCAGTGCATCATCCAGATGGATGCTGCACATCTGTGATGGTTGAAGTGGTTCCCCACTGTTCATGTAAAGCACTTTGAGTAGATAGATAGACAGACAGACAGACAGACAGACAGACAGACAGACAGACAGACAGACAGACAGACAGACAGATAGATAGATAGATAGATAGATAGATAGATAGATAGATAGATAGATAGATAGATAGATAGATAGATAGATAGATAGATAGATAGATAGATAGATAGATACTTTATTAATCCCAAGGGGAAATTCGCATACTCCAGCAGCAGCATACTAATAAAGAACAATATTAAATTAAAGTGTGATAACAATGCAGGTATACAGACAGACAATAACTTTGTGTAATTTTAACGTTTACCCCCCCAGGTGGAATTGAAGAGTCGCATAGTGTGGGGGTAGTGAGTAGGTCAAAAAAGTGCTCTATAAATGTAATCCATTCATTATTATTAATAAACATCTCCTTTTTTATTTTATTGATTTTAATAACAAATAGCATTCCGTACAAATAAGTCAAGTTTTACAAAAGAAACCAACCCCCACCCATGAGAAAGAGAACTAGGCCAGCAGAGAAAAATAAGTAAATAGATAAATTAATACATGAATTAAAATAAATAGAGTATAAAGAAAAAAAGAGGGGAGAGAATCCACTTCCTCAATGTAAATGCTTATTCTAAAATGTTATTGATCAGATCCTGCCAGGTTTTAAAAAAGTTCTGAACAGATCCTCTAAGTGAGAATCTGATTTTTTTCCAATTTCAAATAGTATATAAGATCAGTTAGCCACTGACTTAAAATAGCTTCGTAACCATCTCCACCGTGGCTTGTGTGTGCTGTGTGATGGACTTGTCTACCATATAGGTTTGCCTATTGCCTTGAACACTGTATTGTCAGGATGGGCTCCAGCCCCCATGACATGAAACTTCATTAAGTGTGCCTAATAATGAATGGATAAACCTTTACAAAAGAAAGCCATTTTTAAAATGCAATTCAAATGTGTTTTTGTGGCAACTTCCATATGTCAGGTTTTCTAGCTTACAGAACTGTTTGGCTGACAGCTTTGTGATTATTCCATCACATTGCAGTTTTCCATCAAATTAGTTTTCTACTCAGAAAAGGAAAAAATATAAAGTCATGTGAAACTACAAGCCGAGAAGACTTTTCACTTCAAATGTGACAGTGGCCTCCATTTCATAAATACTAATAGGAAGCAGGAATTGGCAAGTGACAGTTAGCCACTGAATAACAATGTCCTCTGGAAGGTGGCTTGAAAGGCAAGGCCTAGTTTCAAGTCTCTAACGCCGTGCTATGTTTTACGCTCTGGGCTTTATTATTCGCTTTTCCTCCCCTGCTTATTCTGCAGTTGTTGGCCTCTGTCTGAAAGCACCTTTTCAGCAGGTAAACTGAAGGAGATCCTCCGGGACGAGTTTGTTTATTGGCAACACCATTGTTTTACTGTTGCTATAAGACATTTCACACCTTCCTGCATTCTTGCTGCCATCCGCTTTCTACCTGTCGGAAGCACTCAGGAAAACAGTCGTTTGTTTTCTCACCTCAGATTCTGTGCACCTGTTTGTGATGTTTTGTATTCCAATTTCTTAATGTCTTGTAATTAACGTGTGATGTTTTAGACATTATTCAGACATTATTCATGGTTAAAAAATTAAACATTTAACAACAACATATTTAAATTATGATTGAAAAAATAAATGCTGACTAACAGCATAATATTGTTCTCTACTTCAAATCACATCCATTTTCTGAAGCTGCTTTTTCAGTTTTTCTGTGTTGTATGTAGCCACATGTACTGGTAGGAATCAACCCTAATGGAATGTGAAGGTGGCTCAATGCTTAGCGCTGTTGCCTCATAGCTCCAAAGTCCAGGATGTGAATCTCATCTCGGTCACTACCTGGGCCTACTTTGCATGTTCTTGTTGTGTCTGCATCATTGCTTCTCTATTTACTCTGTTTTCTCCCCAATGGCCTGGTTACGTTAATTGGTGCATCTAAAAAAGCTCTGTATGAGTAAATTTGGGTAGTGAGTGGTAATGTGTTTAAGAAGCAATTGAAGACCCTACTGATGTGTGAATATCTGTCAAATGGTTAAGGATGTCTTTTGCTCTGTGGATCTGTCATGAGGCTAGGGACCTGCACTGGCAATCGGAAGGTTGCCGGTTCGAATCCCGTAAATGCCAAAAGGGACTCTGCTCTGTTGGGCCCTTGAGAAAGGCCCTTAACCTGCAATTGCTGAGCGCTTTGAGTAGTGAGAAAAGTGCTATATAAATGCAAAGAATTATTATTGATTTTTTGTTAGATGAGCTTGTATTGCTTTAAAATGAATTGTTAATTGATGATTTTCAACACTTGTTTTCTTTAAATATAGCTCTTCACTTGTGGTGATCAACTTTTGTAACCTGCACTGTACATTTGTTCAAAAACAGTCCCTAGACCGGTGAGTACTGCATCTCGATCATGTTCACCTCCTGTGGAAGCCATTTTGGATAAAAGCATCTGCTAAACAAATAAATATATATGGTAAGAAAATACGTAAAATTTTATTTATGCAATGTGCATTTTTTAAATAACTGTAGCTGAGCAAAGTTTTGTAGAATATAAAATATAACACAAATTAAAACAAAGCACCAATAGCACAGAAAAATGGAATAATAAGCAATGTTAACCATAAAATAAAAATGCACCACCAGGGGCTCAAGCTATAAAATTTAGGAATGGACAATAGAAAAAGCGTTAAACTGATGTAGCTTTTCCATTTATGTACAGTCTTTTGTTTTGCAGTTAAAGTAGCACTCATTTTTCTCTTGACTGACCTCCATGTCAGTTAATGTTTTGATGAATACATTTTAAAATTGTATCTGAATTCAGTAATTCTTACTTCAGTTATAATTTTAAATACTCATCGTTCAATGTAATCTCTTTATAATTTCCACTTGTGTGATATAAAAATCTCCTTGTCTTTTTTTAGATGCTAATACCTAATGCTAAGTCTAAGAGCTCTTTCTGTCACTTTGTTATTTCCATCTTGGACTATAATGAGTACCACTGCATATCGTACAGCAGATGTGGTCTCACAAGTGTGTTAAGTAGGTTAAACTCCGCCGCTATTGATGTGCACTTCTCCCACTGTGCTAAGTGCCTTTTAGCCTTTTTATAATAATTGCTTCTGTTGTTATCTTTAATGGACGGTGATGAGTCCACCAGAAATGTTTTGAATGAAGGTCACATTTTCAAGAACTTTCAACATCAACTAATTCACTTGCTTTAAAAAAAGAATGTGAAGTAAGCAAAACTTATGCTGAATCAGAACATTCAAATGTTTTAAAACTTGTTTTCCCAATTCCCTAATATTAAAAATAAGTAGTTATTTTAGGAATGTGTTATGGTAACTTTTTGCACAGTACACTTTGCTAGCAGGAAGAGTCACTTTAAGTGGAAAAATAAAGAGGCACATGGAGAAGTGCATGAACTGCTGCACATTGTCTTTTAAGGTTGACATTTTTTTATGTTGGCAAAACATGGTATGTTTTATGTATGTACACTGTGGCACGCGGCTGGGGGTTGTACCCAGCCGGGACGCCCAGGAAGACAGGAGGAGGTCTCATGCCTCCTCCAGACCATGAGGGGGCAACCGCCCTGGTTCCTTTGGGGGCCACGGGTGCAGGGCTTGGAAGCCCAACCCTGTAGGGGCCCGTGGTCTCCGCCAGGGGTGCCTCCATGCCGGAAGTGCTGGGGGGAAGAAGACTGGGGACACCCGGAGGGTTTCCAGGAGCACAGCTGGCACTTCCGCCACACAGGGGAGTGTCCGGGGAAGTGTCGGGAATCACCTGGAGCCCATCCGGGCATGTATAAAAGGGGCCACCTCCCTGCAAACGATGACTGGAGTCGGGCTAGGAGTGGACGAGGTTCTGTGTGAAGGTGGCCTGAAGGAAGCAGAGACTGGGAAGAGAGGCCTGGACTTTGAGGGGGATTGGTGCTGGAGGCACTGGGTTGTGCACTTATGGACATTGTGTAAATATGGTGAATAAACGTGTGGTGGACTTTAAAATGGTGTCCGGGCTGCTTCTCGCAACACCCACACCATACAAAAACTGAATATAGTGTCTCTTCGGTCAGTTCATGGCTAGCACAGCGGGCACTTGACCTGTCGGCTAGTTCTCAGAGAAGTGACCATAGGTAGCCAATATAAGCTGAAGAAGAAAAAAAAAAGTTCTTCAGAGTAAATATGCAGAATTGGCCTTCTTAAAAGGGAACTAAAATACAGTCTGTACATCATATTCATCAATTTTGACTTTTAATATGTCACATCAACACACATTATAACAATGTCTCGGTGATATGAATTATTGAATCATTATTTAGCTGCTTTGGGAGCATTTCCCTACTTGATCACGGGCATCCCCAAGATATCTCATTATAAATATTTCAAAATACAAAAATATCCAAAATCTGAAATACTTCTGGTCCCAGGTATTTCAGATTAAGGATTCTCAACCTGTACTCTCTTTGACTTCTATACAGGTGACACTCAGTGTTTTATATTTTTTTCAGACGATATGGCATTTACCCATTTGTGTTCTTAATTAATTACGATTGAGTTAAAATATGTAAAGAGTAATAATGACTTGACTTTGAATACAACAAAAAAAGGTGAAGTTATTATATGGTAGATATGATACTGATAGTAACGAGGTTCTTTTATTCAGCAGGCCTAAACTTTAGTTTTATCAAATCAGTGCACAACATAAGTGTGATCTCTAACACTAGTTAATCTTTTGCCAAATCAAATACAACATGACGTAAAATCTTCTTTTTCACTCTAAAAACGTAAGAAATTTAAACATTTACTTAATATACAGGATAGTGTGAATGCAATTCTGCTAAATATGAATGCATGAATTAACTGCTTCAATGTGGCATTTACAGGCTGCTCAAATCATTTTGAGTGTTCCCTCCAGTCATTTGAAACAACTGCTGCCAAAATCATATTTAGAACTAGGAACTACAAGCACATAATGTCTGTGCTAACTCCTTAATCTTGGTTTCCAATTAAGTTTAGGGTTAATTTCAAAATCCTGTATCCTATTCATAAAGTTTCAAATAGGTTGGGATTTATTTATAAAGTTTTGTAATTAGATTAGATTAGATTAGATAAACTTAATTATTAATCCCAAATTGAAATATAGACACATACAACAGCAGAAATATAAAAATCAAAGATATAGACCAACAGAACAAATAATACAGTTAATCACTAGATAGATAAATTAATGCACAAATAAATGTATGTAATACAGAAATTGCAAAATAACTTTAAAGAGTGTAAGAATTTAGTCTGGGATGTCGGGAGGAAGCACTGAATTGCCTGATAGTAGCAGCAGAATAGACCCCCAGAGGCAGTTCTTAGCGCACTGTGATGGAATGAGCCTGTGGCTGAAAGTGTTCCAAAGAGTGCCTGTTACAGGGGATGGGGGAGATTTTTCATGATGGAATCCAATTTTGTCACTATTCTATTTTCCACAACAGTTTCCATTGTGTCCAGGGTTAGGCCTGCGATGAAGCAGGCTTTCCCGGTGAGTTTGTTCAGGCCTTGTGTGTCTTTTGAACTCAAGTTGCTTCCCCAGAAGACTACAGAATAGAAAACTACACTGGCTATTATAAACTGACTATTACAAGAGACCCGAGTCTCCTCAGGAAGTACAGTCTGCATACATAACAGAGTGGACAATGCAATCTAAAGGTGCTGGTTATCAAAGAGTTCCAAGGATAAATAAAACTGCTATTGGAGGATGTAATATGATATAATTTTACGTGCATCTTCTACTTCTTCTTCTTCTTTCATCTGCTCTCATTAAGGGTTGCCACAGCGGATCATCTTCTTTCATATTTTTCTGTCCTCTGCATCTTGCTCTGTTACATCCATCACCTCCATGTCCTCTTTCACCACATCCATAAACCTCCTCTTAGGCCTTCCTCTTTTCCTCTTCCCTGGCAGCTCTATCCTTAGCATCCTTCTCCCAATATACTCAGCATCTCTCCTCTGCACATGTCCAAACTGACGCAATCTCACCTCTCTGACTTTGTCTCCCAACCGTCCAACTTGAGCTGACCCTCTAATGTACTCAATTTTAATCCTGTCCATCCTCGTCACACTGAGTGCAAATCTTAGCATCTTTAACTCTGCTACCTCCAGCTCTGTCTCCTGCTTTCTGGTCAGGGCCACCGTCTCCAACCCATATAACATAGCTGGTCTCACTGCCGTCCTGTAGACCTTCCCTTTCACTCTTGCTGATACCCGTCTGTCACAAATTACTCTTTTCTACCTATTCCACCCAGCCTGCCCGTGCAGATTCAAAATTGAATGTTAGTTTTACATTTAGTTTTGAAAACAAAAAGTTGATTTTTAATACTGTTTTATTTTTTATTTACTGTAATGCCATATTGAATTTGGTCACATAACCGCTTTCATTGCAGAAATTACATCACAGGGTGTGAAGTATAAATAGGACTACTGTAATGTATTACACCACAAGCCATGTCAGTTTGCAAACTTGCACTGTGGCAACTTCTGAATTCTAATGGACTTCTATGACCTTTTGACTGGTGAGGAAGGCAGGCTCTATTGTAGGCACGGAGCTAGAAAGTTTGACATCCGTGGCAGAGCAACGGGCATTGAGTAGGCTCCTGTCAATCATGGAGAATCCACTGCGTCCACTAAACAGTGTCATCTCCAGACAGAGGAGCAGCTTCAGCGACAGACTGCTGTCACTGTCCTGCTCCACTGACAGACTGAGGAGATTGTTCCTCCCGCAAACTATGCGACTCTTCAATTCCACCCTGGGGGGGTTGGGGGGTGGGTAAACATTAATATTATACAAAGTTATTGTCTATCTGTATACCTGCATTGTTATCACGCTTTAATTTAATATTGTCTTTATCAGTATGCTGCTGCTGGAGTATGTGAATTTCCCATTGGGATTAATAAAGTCTGCGGTGGGTTGGCACCCTGCCCGGGATTGGTTCCTGCCTTGTGCCCTGTGTTGGCTGGGATTGGCTCCAGCAGACCCCCGTGACCCTGTGTTCGGATTCAGCGGGTTGGAAAATGGATGGATGGATGGATGGATTAATAAAGTATCTATCTATCTATCTATCTATCTATCTATCTATCTATCTATCTATCTATCTATCTATCTATCTATCTATCTATCTATCTATCTATCTATCTTTAGAGCAGTTTATCAGTCTGAGCTAAAGGAGGCTCCTGGCCTTGGTTGTGAAGACACTGCTTCTGTACACTGTAAGTGGAGCACTTCATGGTGACGTCAGCTAAACTCTCTTTCTGACTCAGCCCCCACATTACTGCCTGGCTCCACTGCCTCCACAGTGACCTAATCACTTGTCCATATCCTTTTGTGGATACTTTGGAATCATCTTAAAGATAGTTTTGCTTCCCAAGTAGGCCTAGTGGTTGGAATTTTATTACGCCTTCCTTTTTTGACATTGAACCACAGTTGTGGCCTGTCCCTTTGACTCCAGTTCACCTGTCTCAGTTTGTCTTCCCAGTTTTGACCCTCTTCTTGTTTTTTAAAATGTCATCTCCTGGCTTTATTTCTTCTCACAACAATCATCAGGCACCCTGTGTGTCTATAATAGAAGCAAAGCTTTCAACTGCAGATCCCTAAAGGTGTTTAGATCTGCTGATTAGCTGTTCATATTGCAACCATGGTTGTTAGTTCAAGAGTAAAAGTTTTGCGGTCGTTATTAATTGTCACTGACACTCCTCTGTTCAGATTCAGTTTTTGACATCCTTCTCTTCGACTTGGTGCTTCAAAGCAATTACTTCTGCACCATGGAATATGAGATTGTGGAAACCCTGAACTGTGTAAGTGTGTAACCTTTGTATACTGTCAAGCATGTACCTATGAGATTACAGAACGCCAAGGAGGGGCTGGGCAAACAGTGGCCTAGGTCATCAGAAATGCATCTGACTTTTTCTATTAAAACCATTTGTGGATCCCCCAAGAGGTTTAGATTCCTCAGTACTGTTGTTAACTGGAGGTTTTCTTTTCTTTTCCTCTGTTATTGACTAGTAATTTCTCAATTATAATGTTAAAATGCTTTACATTGCTATGATATGTTTATGTTAATATAATTGAAATGGCTCTGCTTAAATGTGCCTTTAATGTGGTTTGTGTATTCCTCTTTATAAATACTGTTGTCGTGGTTTGGTGATGTCTCCTTCCATGATCCCACATGGGTTCTGTAAACTTAGGTTTAAGACTATGATACGTTGTCAGGGAGCTTCAAGGGAAAAGGATTCTGAGACCTATGCCATGACTGGATTATTTCATCATTATGTATGATGAGATCATTCTCTAGGCTTTATAGTTTTAGTAGCAAAGAAAAGAAGCCAAATCACTAGACTAATCATAATTATGGACAAGCAAACATCAAAAACCCTCAATGTATTTTAAATAAAGGTTTGAAAGAAGGAATGAAACTTGGTTGCACACAAAAACTCATAACCACATTTTGGACCCACCTAAGCAATGACTTGCAAAGTATTAAGTTAGAATAACTCAAGGAAAATACAGAGAAACCATAAGGTCTACTGTATTTGGTTATGGCTCGTTTTGGTTTTTGATGAGTACTTTTGAAGAGAATATTAAGCTCTTGTGATTAATGTGTGCCAGCTTTACAACAATTCTTTTGGCTTATCTTATAATAAATAGCATTTTTTATCTGTGCCTCTCAACCACTCACAAATCTTTTTGAAAAATGTACTCAATAGCTAGTTAGACATTGTTTCTCCTAACCCATCATGAAAGAGAACCTACCACAATATACAAAAACTTATTAAGTGAATTTGTCTCTTATGGTCATTGTCTTAGCATTCAATAGATTTCACGATTGATTCATCATTCTTCTTATGGAGATAACACAATACTTAAGCTAGTACATTTGTTTTTTCTAATCAAATGTTTTCTTAAAAATGCCCCTTAAAAAGAATTAGGTTATATTTTTATTTTTGTCAAATACATTTTCATGTCACAATTTTCCAGCATATATTATATTTCACCAGTTAAGATAAAGCGACATGGTCCAACAAAAGACTGCTAAATAATATTCCAGTTAAAAATAGTGTAGGTGTCCAAATGTTTTTAAGGCCACTTTGCTCTGCAGTCCTGTTGTTAAAATATTGACTGAGGATGGAGTATTCCATCATGTGGAAAAGTAAGCACATCCAATGAAATGTCTTTTTTATTGCATGTGGACATATCATGATGTGAACTTTATTTAAACAATATCTGTAGATAAACGTTATGTATTTAAAAAAATGAAAATTTGACTTTGCAGTAATTTATTCAATGAAAAATGCACAGATATGCTTCTCTGATATCAACTTTTCCCATTCCTCCATGCAGAATTCTTTCCGCTGTGCGATGTTTGAGAGGTGTCTTGTGTCCACAGCCTGTTTCAAATCCCCCAAGGCAGATCCACGCTTTAACTTGACCATTCTAGAACTTTCAATTACTTTTATTGCAGCCATTCCTTGTCGGATTTATTGGTCTGTTGGTAATCGTTGTCGTGTTGAAAGGCTCACTTTTGGTTGAGCTTCAAATGTCACAGATAGTTTCACATTGTCTCCAAGCACCCTCTGGTACAATAAATAATTCCTAGTGGATTCTGTGATGATGAGCTGCTCAGGCCCCGATGAAGCAAAGCAGCCATAAACAAGAACATTTCCACCACCCACTATGCTTTACAGTTGACAATATGTTCTTCTGGTCAGATGCTGTGTTATGGTCTGGGTTGACTCCATGCTCCTCTTCCAGGGACTCACTTCCCTGACTGCCTACCTCCATTCTACTCCATGGGCTCCTTCTGATCCTATCTTCTCTCAGTCCTCCACTTTAACCTCCAATCTTAATCCTCTCTTCTCATGCTCACTCAGGCTTCCCTCCTTATACTGCTTTGGATGCAGGTGGGCTTGTGCGGATTACAGTTTCTGTAGAGCTGATGAGGCACTTGACTGATTAAGTCCTTGGTCTTTGCTTAGGTGGTTGTGTGCAAATTTTGGTTAGTCCTGATGTTCTTTCTTTTCCTCTCTCCACACCCCAATGCAGATCTCATCTGTTCAGCCTCTTTCTAATGGTAGGCTAATGACATCAACCATGGCAGGAGCTACATGTAAGTCCTATGATTAAATTCTGGGCTTCTTGGAGACTTCTTTCAAAATCTTGTGCTCTGTTCTCAGGCTGATCTTGTTGGGGCAGCCTGGCTAGTCAATGATCTTCTAGACAGTGGAATGGTTGATCTCTAGTTCTTCTTAAATCCATTTCCAGACTCCTTGGCAGCTCCGACTTTCTTTGTGAAAGAATCAGTGTGCTCTTTCTATCTCCCCATAATGATAACACACATTTCAAACCAAACTAAGTGTCTGAGGTTTAAATATGAGGAGAAGTTAAAACAAGATCCTCTCTAATGATGCTCGAATCAATTCTACCAGATTCTAATTTGAGGTAGTAACAAATGTGGGGCTGCACTTACTTTTTCCATATGTAAAATTTGCATTTATATTTATTTAAATTACCCAAAATTTAGATGTGGCATGATGTTTTTAAATTACATCACATTTTTCTCCAGATGCTGTTTAAATGAAAATCAAATCTCAATATGTCCACATATGTGTTAAAAAATAAACATTTAATGGGATGTACTTGTTTTTTCACATGATAGAATATTCTATCACTTAATAAAAAAATTATAATTACTAAATATGCACAATTCATTAATTAAGTAGACGGCTCCACTGTCAAATCTCCTGTTAACTTTGTTAAATGATCAGAATGACAATAAAATAAGTGATACATTAAACTATGAAAGGAAGAAAAGTTTAATCACTCACTAAGGGTAACACATGGGACAAACGCAAACAAAACAATGCCTAATTACTTGTTGACTAGAGAGGAGATGTGAGCCTCTGTGATCTGCTTCTGAGAATTACAAGTGTTCGATTATGTGAGTTTTGCAAAATCCTTATTCAAGGACCTGTTCAGTTACCCCTGCTTAGCCATCTTGTTGAGAATTTTGGCCATCTGATGGATGTCTGTTTTAGTTTTTACAGTAGTTGTTTCATTACTCATTAACAGCACAGGGAAAAAGTTTTCATTTAATTCACATTTTTTGGAGAATTAGTGCAAGAAAAACGTTTCATTTAATTCACATTTTTGGAGAATTAGTGCAAGAATCTTCATTAATTAATTAAATGTTGTAAATGTACTTGTAATGGTTGTAATGAAAGAGTTCTATTGCTTTGATAAGGTATAAAAAGTTCCCTGGCCTACACAATTACTTGCCAGGCCCATCACTGAGTGTAAGATTGTTTAGAAGTTTTTTTAGATCCTGTTTTTAAGATTTTATTGTAGCGCCCACTACTAATTTTAAATATATAAGTGTTTGTGTGTGTGTATGTGAAATTATGAGCTGTTTTCAAAGCCTTCCAGTTTCATTTTAACTCTATACAGAAAAAGAAAAGTTACTAAAACACTGCTCAAGAGGCATGAGGGAAAAGTGGCAACCCAATTAGTATAATTGGAGTCAGGCTTACTTGATTTATAAATATCTTTGCTACATTTAGAAAGACTTGCCTCCTGGGCTGCTGCAGTTCATCCACCCACAGATACAATAAACACAGTTTTAAATGTGTATTGCCTAGAACCCTCCTCAGATGTACAAATCCCATTCTTTCAATTTTCATAAAATTCTGATTCTCCTAAAAAAACTAATTTCCAACTCAATTTTGATGACTGTTCATTGATCATTTCACAGTTTTGTTTGTCATGTTGTCCACAGATGGAATCTAATGTTCCACAGTACTTTGTATTGCCTACAATAGCATTGTTACTGAAGCATAAGAAAAACATAAAAAAGTGAACAAATTAGAGGAGAAAATGTTATCCACCAGGCTCACATGGTTACCTAATTGCTAAGCTGTTTCAGTATCTCACCAGATACTTTCCAAAAGTTGTCGTCTTCTTCTTCAGCTACATGGCTCAGTAGCTTGTTTCAGTTTCCCATGACCCTTTACATGAAGACGTGTGAAAACATGAGTGTAACAGCAAATTCCAATACTCTACTGCAAGAGCTTTCAGCCTTCTTCTTGTTAATGAAAACATTGGCCACTACTCCTGGCATGACTTTACTATTTATGTGGAGTGACCAGACCTTTTACTGGATTCAAAGAGTTCTGACACAAAGCTCATGTAGTACCTGGACTTTGGTTTGCCCAATTATATTCAGTAAAAGTGGGTGACTCCAGATTATACAAAGCATTGACAATCTTATTGACAGAAGTTAAATACTTAAGTTACATTGAGTTATATTTAAATTAAATTTATGTTCAAAAGAATTATGCTCTCCAAAATCAATCACTGACAAAGAACCATAGTGACAGACAAACACACACAATGACAGGATGACTAAAGCTGGGTCTTTGAAGGTAGTAATACATATATATACACACATATACATACATATATATACATATATATATGTGAATTTCCCATTGGGATTAATAAAGTATCTATCTATCTATCTATCTATCTATCTATATATATATATATATATATATATATATATATATATATATATATATATATATATATATATATACTAGCCGTCCCCCGTGGCTCTGCCCGCATAGTAATGAAACAGGACAAACTTTAAAAATCAATAAGGTATCGCTAGCTAAGCAGAGGCAAGGTCTACTCCAAAACACAGAGGTAGACCGACTCCCCACTCGTGATGTCAAGCTTCCTCCTCCCCTCAGCCTGCAGTCTCTGTCTCAGATTAGAGTGACTATATAGCTCCTGCAAGCAAACTATGATTCTTAGTGCGATGAGACAAGTCGCAAAATCGGCCTTAATGTTCAAGCAAATTCTAGAAAAAAACCTGATCTAAATCCGTTAAGTAGTTCTCTTGTGAAAAGCGGACAGACAGACAGACAGACAGACAGACAGACAGACAGACATTGCATTTTATACATAGAGAGATATATATACAACTTGTCACGCACGAGCGCATGGGGAGCAGCTTAAGGACCCGACGTGTAACGCGACAAGTGGTGCCAGGGGACAACGGTGGGGTACTAACCTCTCTCTCTCTGTTTCCCCAGAAAAGACGAAGCACCGCCGCCATAATCTCACCCGGACGACTCCAAGAAATGCAACACTTCCGAGTCCCTTTCTTTCCTCTGGTCCCCATTTGATGATGTCAATTACCCATCCATCACCACCTTTTCCCAGCATCCCACTGTTTTGATTTCCGGTCTGGCTCCATAAATTGCCCGTCTATCGAACCTTCTGTGTCTAATTATTTGTACTGATTATTTTGACCTTTGTTACAGTATACGGGGTGTAATAACCCCAAACCTTTATGAATTTGTGGTTTCTCTTTATTACAACCTGTATATATATATATATATATATATATATATATATATATATATATATATATATATAAATGTATAATATTGCTTATTTTTTATGAGACATGCAAGTATTCAAGGATTATTTTGAGCGAACAAAAAGAATGCGAGGTGGTATTGAATTCAGAGAAAAAAAAATGGGTCGGAGACAGGAGATGAAAAAATAACCAATCAAACCAGAAATCAATGAGCAAAAGGTAATTGCAAACCTTCTGGCAATGGCACGTATTGATGAGACACCCTGTAGAAGTTGAACTACCTGTGCCAGCTCTGTAGGGTCCAGGTATCGCCTCATGCTACCAGTAGTGACAGTGACCGTAGCCAAATGTAAAACTAGTGAAAAAACAGTCATAAAAGATGAGGAGGGAAAAATGTCAGTGGCCTCCACCTGTTAAACCATTCCTGTTTTGGGGGTTGTCTCATTGTTGCCCCTCCAGTGCACCTGTTGTTAATTTCATTAACACCAAAGCAACTGAAACTGATGAACAATCTCCTCTGCTACTTAAACCAAATGCCTGAACCACTCATTTGGCTCTTTTCGATACTTTGCTCCTCTCCTTTTCAAGAAGACCTCAGTCTATAAGGCTGAGCCCAGACCCCATGCATAGGAAGCTCATTTCCTCTGCTTGTATCCACAATTTAGTTCTTTCAGTCACTACCCAAAACTCATGGCCTTAGACAAGTAGGAACATATAATGGCTGCAAATCGAGTGCCTTGCCTTTCAGTTCAGCTGAATCTTCATCACACCTGACTGGTACAAGATTTGCATAACTGCTAACAATGCTCTGAATCCACCTGTTGATCTCTCACTGCCTTCTCCTTTCATTTGTGAACAGAACCCCAAGATACTTCTCCATTTAATATAGTACCTTCTGCCCAGCCTGGAGAGGGCACTCCACCCTTTTCTGACTGAGAACCATAACCTCAGACTTGAAGGTGCTGATCCTCATCCCGACACACCTTGCTTCTTGCACACCTGAGGTTAACACCCGATGAGGCCAACATGACTGCATCAACTGCAAAAAGCAGTGGTGCAATCGTAAGGTCACCAAACTAAATGAGTGTGGAACAAGAAACAAGAAAACAGGAAAAGGAGTGGGGTTCCAGAAGAAAGCCCCTTTTAATGATATTCTAATCGTATGTTTTCGCAAATTTTCATGTACTTGAGGTTAGCAGTCAGCCCACTTTACTTGTTGAACCATTTTTAAAAAGTTAGCCATGGTAATGTTGATGAGCAGGTAGGTAGATTTCTGGGGTTCAGTGATACTGTTCTGGTTTGACAGTCTCAGAGCTATGGAAGAAACAGACAAACATACAAGCCCTGTAGTCTGTCTTATACAGTAACCGTTTCTCTTGATCCCATGCACTCTGTCCTAGTGGGCTTGTGTGAATTTATACACTTTTGACATGGGCAGTTCAGAGCTATAGTCAAGAACCAGAAATTCTTTTGTAAGAATGAGACTTCATGTTTATTTAAAATTTATACAAGAAGCACATCTAACCACAGTCCTTATATAAAATGGATTGACAAACATCATCTTGCCACTTTCAAGGAAAAGTCCATCCATTTTTTAAATTCACTCATTGCATTCCTTGTCAGTGGGGTGTCTTAGCTTGTGGTAAAGTTTACTATTAGCTTAGTATACAAATGTTTATAATATGGAAGGAATCCAAAAAATCAACACAGATATGGAAATTACACCCAGTACTGACCACTGTGAAAAGTGTTGTATTAAATATAATATTGGATATGAATACCTAAGTAAAGAAAAACTGAAATGTATTCCCCAGATATTTTTACACATTATATATGTGTAGTAGCAGCATTTTTCAATTCAAATATGGAAAAAATTATCTATCACCTTCCATAATTAATGGTTAATTAATGGTTTTCAATAGCAGAAGGAATTTATTGATTTTCTTGACAAAACAAAACCAAAAGTCCCAAAGACATAAAATGCAACCAGGGAATTAGCCTAATAGCTGATATGAAGGTTAGCGTCTAAGGCAATCGAGACATATAAACAAACTTACGTCCTCTAAAAATGTCAGGCTTTTCCTCAGGGTGCTACCCTGGTAATGTGATAGTATCATTTCTTCTTTTAGCCAATAAAAAAGTAAAAGCTGGCCCAAATGGACAGATGATGTTTGTTTTTAGTGGTGCCGAAAATGAAGCATAACACATGTTTTCTGTCTCTGTGGGACAAAGATGATTGAGTGTGTCACCATCATTGACATACTTATTGCTAGAATAATATTTGAAGTGCTTGCCCATAAGGAAACCTTCCGTTGTGGTCTATTGACTTTGTGCATAGAGATCTCAGGATATTCCATTTCACTATTGGATTGTTTATTTATTTATGCTAATTCCTTATTTCCTTTTTTTCCAAATGACTTTAATGACATTTTATCTGATTTATAATTACTTTTAAATAACCACATCCAATGATCAATTTCTATTATCTTATTGTAACTTTATTGTAATAGTAAAGAAACTGTACATTCCCTTTTTATCAATTTTTGAATTGATGTTCAATTAATAATCTTTTGAAGTTGTACAGCAGTTTTTTTTCTTTCATTACTTTCCAGAACTTTATTATGCATGAAATTCTTCTCATCCAGATACAGTATGTCCATTCTTCTTTTTCTGTTGCTAAATGCACTTTAATTCAAATTTCTAAATTATAGCAAAAATGCACAGTACACAGTCTGCAGTGCATACCCAGTATTCTTCCACAATGCTTCTACAGGATTTTAGAAACATAAAAATAAAGTAAACAAGTAATGTAAGTAGCAGCTGTGAGGTGCTCAGATTCTTACTTCTAAATGGTGATTTATTTTATTTTGGGGATGCTAGGAACGCACCCAGCCTTGACTCAGCTTCACACACTCACACACAGAGACATGTAACACAGTAAGTCAATAATAATAATCCATCCATCCATCCATCCATCCATCCATCCATCCATCCATTTTCCAACCCGCTGAATCCGAACACAGGGTCACAGGGAATAATAATAATAATTCTTTACATTTATATACAGTAATCCCTCCTCCATCGCGGGGGTTGCGTTCCAGAGCCACCCGCGAAATAAGAAAATCCGCGAAGTAGAAACCATATGTTTATATGGTTATTTTTATATTGTCATGCTTGGGTCACAGATTTGCGCAGAAACACAGGAGGTTGTAGAGAGATAGGAACGTTATTCAAACATTGCAAACAAACATTTGTCTCTTTTTCAAAAGTTTAAACTGTGCTCCATGACAAGACAGAGATGACAGTTCAGTCTCACAATTAAAAGAATGCAAACATATCTTCCTCTTCAAAGGAGCAAATAAATCAATAGGGCTGTTTGCTTTTAAGTATGCGAAGCACCGCGGCACAAAGCTGTTGAAGGCGGCAGCTCACACCCCCTCCGTCAGGAGCAGAGAGAGACAGATAAAAAAATCAATACGTGCCCTTTGAGCTTTTAAGTATGCGAAGCACCGTGCAGCATACTTAAAAGCTGCACACAGAAGGTAGCAACGTGAAGATAATCTTTCAGCATTTTTAGACGAGCGTCCGTATCGTCTAGGTGTGCGAACAGCCCCCCAGCTCACACCCCCTACGTCAGGATCACAGATAGTCAGCGCAAGAGAGAGAGAAAGAAAAGTAAGCTGGGTAGCTTCTCAGCCATCTGCCAATAGCGTCCCTTGTATGAAATCAACTGGGCAAACCAACTGAGGAAGCATGTACCAGAAATTAAAAGACCCATTGTCCTCAGAAACCCGCGAAGCAGCGAAAAATCCGCGATATATATTTAAATATGCTTACATATAAAATCCGCGATGGAGTGAAGCCGCGAAGGGCGAAGCGCGATATAGCGAGGGATTACTGTAGTGCCTTTCTCACTACTCAAAGCGCTTCAGTGAGTGGGGAGTGACTTCAAGCACCACTAATGTGTAGCATGACAGCATGTCATGTGACAGCAGCCATTTTTTTGGAGCCAGTACGTTCACCACACATTAGAAGTGGTGAGAGAGATAGCCAATTAGAGACAGGGGATGATTAGGCCGGAGTTATACTCCACACGACACGATGCATGCTGCAGTGGATGCTCCTGCTACGCAAGTGTTGAAGTGTTTATACTTGCGCGCATACTTTATGTAAATCTGGAGGAATCCGCCAGGTGGCAGTGCGAGATATTATCATGGTGAGAACATGTTCGGCTTCTCTGTGTTGTGAATTGCCTAGAACACCCATTAAATTCCGATGACACTTTACCACAATATCTCTGAAAAGGATGTTTATTGATTAAATCCAGGGATGTGTCCATTCCAGCAAGCATTGGGCACGAGTGAGAAACAATCCCTGGACGATGCCTCGGCTCATCGCAAGGTGAATACAAGCACACACATACACTAGTGTCATTTTAGCGGCACCAAATCCCCAAATCTGCATATCTTTGGAAGGAAACTGGAGCACACTGAGGAAACAGAGCAGTAAAACGTGTAAACTCCAGGCAGGGAATATCAGCGACGTGACTCCCTGCAAGACAACAGCACTAACGCCCTACCACTCACCCCATGTGTGTAATTATAATAAAAATAATTCTTTGCATTTATATAGTGCTTTTCTCACTACTCAAAGTGCTCAGTAATTGCAGGTTAAGGGCCTTGCTGAAGGGCCCAACAGAGCAGAGTCCCTTTTGGCATTTACGGGATTCAAACCGGCAACCTTCCGATTGCCAGTGCATATCCCTAGCCTCAGAGCCACCACTCCGTTCTATTAACATTATTCATTATTTAAACGAAATTACCGATTTATCTGTAAAATGTAATATACATACTTTAATGCTTTTCATCATGAAAGTGATATCAAGTATAAATCTAAGGATTCTAAATGTGCAGAGAGTTGGAATACCATACATTTAATGTGCTCAGTGTGGCGATCTATTGCTGGCGATTCGCTGCTGTCAGGAGCAGAGGAAGCCCTAGAAAAGAAGAAGGCACAGTATGTGAGAATTTTAAAACGTATCATGTCATTACGATCGGGAATATGCGAAGCTTGAATATAAAAGCACCATGAATACATCTGTATGTAGGCATTTTGCTTCACCACATCGAACCATTTATCAAATATCGAAACACGCACACCGATCTCATAGGATCCGCAAAGCAGCTTTCTGTCACATGTAGATAGTAAGCAGAGACTCTGACGTCACCATTCCAACTTTTAGCACACTGCGCCCCCCGACTTTTTGCTGGTACTGCAACTCGCGCACGCATCGCGTTAATTTCTGAGGACCTGCTCAGAGGACGCATCAAATGAACACTCAGAACGCGTGGAAGCCATGATGCGAGTGCGTACGCATTCTGAGCCTGAAGTATAAATGAGCCCTGTATGACCAGGCTGTGGTGGGCAATTTAGCCTGGACATCAGGATACGCCCTACTCTTTTTTGAAGGATGCCCAGAGATCTTTTATGACCACAGAGTGTCAGGACTGCAGTTTTACATCTCATCTGAAGAATGGCACCACTTTTAGATAGATAGATAGATAGATAGATAGATAGATAGATAGATAGATAGATAGATAGATAGATAGATAGATAGATAGATAGATAGATAGATAGATAGATAGATAGATAGATAGATAGATAGATACTTTATTAATCCCAAGGGGAAATTCACATAACGGTGTTCCCATCACTGCACTGTGGCATTGGGATTCACATTCAGATCACAAGGTAAGCACCTCCTGCTGGCCTCACCAACACCTCTTCCAGTAGCAACCCAAGCTTTTCCTGGTTGGTCTCCCATCCAAGTACTGGCCGGGTTGAACATGCTTAGCTTCAGGCAGATTACCTGTTCTGAGTTGCATGTGGTATGACTGCTAAATGAATCAATAATAAAGAAAGTAATGAAAGTAATGAATGTAGAAAACATGTAAACAATTAACGCAAATGCAAGAACCCACTCTAATGGTGATACATTAGATAGCACTACAAAAAAAAACATTAGATGCAAAACAATAAATGGTATACATTCAAAACACAATCCAACGTAGTCTGGTATTCATACATGCGGGCGAAGAATGAAATGAAATCCCGGTGAACAGCCTCCTGAATATGATATAAAGTTTTTTTCTGCTATAATGCAGTTGTTCAGTGAGGATTTGTAGAAGCTAGGAGTGTTCTCCGCAATTAAAGACGTTCTCCAACTCAGATGAAACTGCATTAACAACCAAGAACAGGACTAGACTAAAAAATCCACTGAAAACTCCAGTCCAATGTGTATGCTAAAGGTCTTAAAAATCATTACATTGTTAATGAGTCTTAAGGTATAGATCAGGAGTATTAAACTCAGTTTAACCCTAGAGGATCATAGTGGCTGCAGGTTTCTATTCCAGCCACTTTCTCCATTAGTAATCACCTTCCTGTTTACCCTCTACATAACAGACTTCCAGCACAATACCAATGCTTGCCATCTACAGGAATTTTCAGATGACCTGTTCATCATAGACTGCATTAATAATGGAGACAAGTTAGAGTACAGGAAGGTTGTGAAGGACTTTGTCTTGTGGTACAGAGACAATAACCTGCAACTCAACATCAGTAACTATAAAGAGGTGGTGGTGGACTTCCAGCCTGCTAAGATGCCTCTGAGATCAGTCACCATTCAGGGGGAGGATGTGGCAGTAGTGCAGTAGTCAGGGTTCGCACACAGAACAAACTGGACTGGTCTGACAACACAGTGGCACTGAACAAGAAGGGTCAGAGCAGATTGTACTTTCTAAGGAGACTCAGGTCTTATGATGTATGCAGCAAGCTGGTGGAAATGTTCTACCAGTCCATAGTAGTCAGTGTGGTGTTCTACACTGCAGTCTCCTACAGAAGCATCCTGACCTCAAAAGAAGTGCAATGCCTGAACAAACAGATCAAAAAAGCCTGCTCCATCACAGGGTGATCTCTGGGCACACTGGAAGCTGTTGTGGAAAAGAAGAAGATGGCAACATTGGATGCCATCATGAAAAATCCCCTCCAGGATGCCATCTCTTGGAGTACTTTTAGCCATAGGCTCATCCCACCGTGGTGTACTGAGAAGCTCCTTGGGGGGGGGTCTTTTCTGCCCCCTGCTATCAGGCAATTCAATACTTACACCTGATGTAGTTGTTTATTTTTATTTTTTTAATTTACTTATAGATTGATTAATTGATATGCTGCAGTGTTTTTCCTTGGAATCTGTATTCTGTTTTATGTTTCTACTGCTATATACATCTGAATTTCCCCATGGGATTAATAAAGTTAATCTAATCTAATCTAATCTAATCTAATGATAATACTATATTGCCGTGATTTTAACTGCTTCAGCTATTAATTGTTTAATTTTTGCTTTAACAAGCAGACAAAGCAATAATGAGATGAAAAGCAAGCCAACAGATGACCAGGCTAACTTAGACGCAATTTATGCCCATCTTTTCATGTCTGCCTCAATAAAATGAAAATTAAAAGTGATGGTCTAATAAATATCAATTTGCTGTAGTTCACAAAGCATTTGGAAGGTGATCTCAAAAAAAAGAGAGAATGACTGGCATGGCAGAATGAAACACTAACAAGCCATAAAATCAAATAATAGGCTTTATTAACATCTTAATAGAAGATTGGCTCGAGTGAAAATAGAGTTTGAGACCCATGAGTTAGGAGGTCATCTGTTGGCTTGCTTTGTACCACTTTATTGTTTTACTGCCGGTTAAGGCGTTTAGAGGAATCTGTGAACAAGTGACACACCATCTGTGGTCTAGCGACCCACGTCCTGCTTACAGAGAAATCGAAGCATTACGCACATCTGAATCTGTTCCTCGGAGAGTCGCAGTCAGGGCAGCTGAAGAAACGGTCCTTACAGATGACACTGCAGTTGTGACCCACTGGGCTGGCTACTTTGAGCAGTTGTTCAAAGCTGATCCTCCGGCCAGGATATTGGAAATCTCTGGGTCCACGGTTCTTGAGGCTGATCCTCCAATTAGCCATGACCAACCAATCTCACTGAGATTGCACAGGTGGTGAACCAGCTGAGGGGAGGAAAGGCTGCAGGGATCTGTGATATCCGGGGTGAACTTCTCCAGGCGGGTGGTAAGGATATCCTCCTGGCATTGCAAGAAATCTTTGTTTCCATTTGGGAGACTGGCATCATCCCAACTGACTAGAAAACGGGACTTGTCGTCCCTGTCTGGAAAGGGAAGGGTGATAGCCTGGATTGCAGCAACTACAAAGGGATAACACTGCTCTCGGTGCTGGGTAAGGTTCTTGCTAGGTTCGCCCTCAATAGGATCTGTGATCACTTGCTCACCTACCAGCGACCGGAGCAGTCTGGTTTTACGCCTAAGAAGTCTACCATCAACCGCATCCTGGCACTGAGGGTTCTCATGGAGAGCAAACACAAATATCTACAGAGTTTCTTTGCAGCCTTTGTCGATTTTCGCTAAATCGTTCGACTTAGTTGATCAAGCTGCCCTGTGGGACATCCTGAGGATTCGCGGGATCCCCTCGAGGTTACTGGATATCATGGTTGGCCTATACACTGGTACTGTGAGTGCTGTGCAGAGTGGAGGCAGGACCTCTAAATTTTTTTCCCAGTTGATTCTGGGGTTTGTCAGGGGTGTGTTCTTGCTCCTACTCTGCTCAATGCTTGTATGGACTGGGTGTTGGGCAAGGTCGTGGGGTCCAGCGGCTGTGGGACATCTGTTGGTGAAGAAAGATTCACGGATCTTGACTTTGCTGACAATGCTGGGATCTTCACGGAGTGAATAAAGGCTCTGATCGGGGCACTCAAGAGACTGAGCGAGGAGTCTGAGTGTCTGGGCTTGCGAGTGCCCTGGATGAAAACCAAGATCTAGGCCTTTAATGACCTCTTGGGCACAGCCATCAGCAGTGTGTCTGTTTGCGGAGAGATTGTGGACCTTGTCAAGAGGTTTACTGACCTTGACAGTGACATTCATGTCTCTGGTGACTCTTCCTATGAAGTCAGTAGATGGATTGGGAGAGCATGGGGGGTCATGAGGTCGCTGAAAAGGGGTGTGTGGCGCTCCCGATATCTATGCAAAAGGACGAAGGTCCAAGTCTTTAGAGTCCTGGTGCTTTCTGTCTTGCTATATGGTTGCGAGACATGGACGCTATCCAATGACCTGAGATGAAGACTGGACTCCTTTGGTACTGTGTCTCTCCAGAAAATCCTTGGGTACCGTTGGTTTGAATTTGTGTCGAATGAGCGGTTGCTCGTGGAGTCCAGAATGAGGCACATTACCTGCATTGTGGGGGAGCGTCAGTTACGGCACTACGGCCATGTGGCGCGTTTCCCCGAAGGTGATCCAGCTCGTAAGATCATAATTGTTGGGGACCCGAGTGGCTGGACCAGACCAAGGGGTCACCCACGTAACACCTGGCTGTGGCAGATAGAGGGTCAATTCCAAAGGGTGGGACTGGACCACGTGTCTGCCTAGGGAGTTGCCAACCGAAATCCTGAGCTGTTTTGTTGTGTAGTGGGTGCGGCAACACACTGTACCAGTGCATGCTCCCCAACTTGACTTGACTTAAGGAAAAAACAAACAATTAAGAAATTCAATTAAACCTAAGACAAAAGTAGTACTTCAAATCAGTAGCAGTGACTGCTTACTAATTTTAAAAGTGGCTAGAAGGAAAACCTGCAGCAACTTTGCCACCTAGGATCTGATTTTGAACTGAGTTTGAAATTACTGGGTTATTCTTGCCAGAGTGTTTTTTTGGCTCCTGATGTTCTTGTATTCCTTAAGCCCAGATTCCTATTAAAGGTCCAAAAAGCTCTTCACAATTGGCATGGTTGGATCTAACATATTCCCAGACCTGCCACCCACAGGTCTGAAGGAACTTTCCTGTCCAACTAGCAAGTCTCCTATACAATAACTTTAATTTCTGTGCCCGTCAAGGAATTCTTTCTAATTATATACACCTCATTGCCCCCAAATTGTATTGCTTGGACAATGTGTTTTGCAAATGTCAGTGTTATTTCCCCACTCCCTGAGCCTCTCTCCTAGGGTTGTGTTGGGGTGTATTGGACTTTGTCCCTGTCTGGTGCCACCCTTTTCCTTTCGACAATCCTTTGCCCAGTGGGCATCCCTTAATAACTGATGAAAAGGCACACCTTCACCTAGAAGAAGACACAGCTTTTCTGAGAGTGACCCCTTTCATTCATCAACTTGTATTGCTTAAGTAATGGTAAATAATGCTAATGTTGGGTTTCAATAGGTGTGTGAAAGCTTTGTATGAATCTGAAAAGCAGTAACTATATTTTAGGACTTTATCAGGAAACAGTTGAATATTTTCTCTTGTAATAATTCATTTACATGCATTGTCTTGTGGCCAGATAGGCTTTAACTTCTAATTGACCATAAACTGGATAAGGCAAATTTAATAATGAACGAATGGTTAGATAATCCATGCACGATAATGAACTATTATTTTCTCCATGGTTGGTTTATGCATTTAGCCCAGTGCTGCCAGCACCATATACTGTAACTCTGTACTGGAAAATAGAGTATACTGTACATGGGATGAATGAATAGAACAATTCATGCAGACTTAAATACTTAACTTATAGCCTGTTAACTGTTATCACTTATAACAAGAAAAATTAATAATTATTTATGATGCCTGACCTGAGTGTGACCAATAATAATATTTTATTTTAAAATGTACAGTGTGCAAGTGAAAAATGGAAAAATCTACTAACTACATGTGATCTTCCTAGAAAGACACGAGACTGAAGAGAATTAGCAGAGATAATTCTCTTGAGAGGAGAGCACTAGGCAGTCATTATTAATATGGCTGCAGACAAGAATGAGGTCACACAAAGGGCTGGTGTTCTTGCTTCACTGTTTTGCTACAGGCAATTATGGAAAAGAGCAAGTTTAAAAAAGGAAAGCAGTCTCCGGATGGATGGAAAATGTACGGTGCCAAGCAAGAGAAAAATATCTACTCAAAGCAACAAAGATATATATTCCATGGAAGAGTGGAAGGAACACAGGATGCCCTTATGAAGTGTCGGGTGCCCCTTTTAATTTCAGTGGCAAACAATAAACCAAATTGGCACCCATGGATGCAAAATAGAATGTGTTACTGAAAGCAGTACGTATGAGAGTGTCACAGTGTCGAGTTCTGTCCTCAAGGTTGTCTGGGTTAAAATGAGACAAAGATGTTTGGAGGCGTTAGTTGCTTATAGCTCTCAGGCAGGATGGGACTGAGTTAGTTGCCCTCAAGGGATGTCTTCACTCTGTTGTGGAGAAAATAAAGACGACACTGTTAGAAGCAGCGCACCCTCTCGTCCAGGTAGGGTAGGGTAGTGACAATACTTAAATGAAAAAAAAAAACAAAAAAACAAAAGCAAATCTAGTATCAGTAAGGTATGTTAAATTGCCTTGTGCCCATCTTTTATGGTATGGGGAAATAAAGAGGATGAAGATTACACAGTTAGGTGGGAAGGAATTAAAGAGTCAAGTGAAGGCAGACAGCTCCATAGTGGCTATTTTTGAACTATTTTCTTACAAGCCGCCATGAGCAGACATTTGCCACATTGAGATAGGTAAACCTTCTAATTGCAAAGCCTGTCCCAAAACTGAAGTGTCTGGTAGCACAATAGGAAGACACAGATCATGGAAGTTTGAAAGAAAGTCAATGCTCTCACTGCAGGTAAAAGGCAAACTCAAAGAGTAACTAATAAACAAGGAGTTTAACCTTCTTCCCATCCTATAGAAATGGGGTTCAGGGCTTGGTCGAGTAGCCCACAGAGGAAATTTAAGGGGACATTGGTGAACATGGATATAATTCTGTATGTGACATTGAGATATGCCTTGAATTCAAGTAGTAAATTGATTCTAAAGATGGGAGTGACAGGTCTCTAGCGAGAATTTAATTATTACCCAAAATAAGTTGACATACAAGAAAACTGGAGATCTAGATTTTTTGTGGGTGTGAATAAGTGGGGAAGCAATTCCACCTAAAAATGTTGGACAAATCTCATGATAGTAATGGTTAGTTGAAGTTGTGAGGTTTTGTGTTGCTTCTAAATGTGTAGGCAGCACAGTGGTACAGTGGTTAGAGCTGCTGCCTAACGGTTCTAGGGCACCACGTTTAAATCCTGGTCCACTTGCTTTTTGTGTGAAGCTTCCATATTATCCTCATGTGTGTTTTCTCCAGATGTTCTAGGTTCTCTATGTTCTCCAAATTTCCAACTGTGTTTTAAGCTGTTTCCTACCATATATTGGCCATTCAAGAATGAGTGTGAGAATGTGTGAGTTTTCATTCCTGCCTTTTGCCCAGTTCTGCAGGCATCAGCTCTGGGTTTCTGCTACCCTGTGAAGAAAAAGGAAATGAATGGGTAGATTGACAAATATATTATATTATTTGAAAAAAATGCAACATTGTTTGGCTGTTTAATTTGTATTTTTTTCTTAGGGTGTACCACTCATTTAGGTGGCACAGTGGTAGTGCTGCTGCCTTGCAGTAAGGAGACTGTGGAAGGTTGTGGGGTCACTTCCCGGTTCCTCCCTGTGTGAATAGCACTTCGAGTACTGAGAAAAGTGCTATATAAATGTAATGAATTATTATAATTACTGTTTAGTGGCATTTGACCCTAGGTAGTTTGTAAGTTCATTGGTATACTGTATGTTGTCATATAAATGGCTATCCTGAATTAGGGATGGACAGATCAATCCTAAAGTATTAATGCTTCCGATCCTGACCTTTGAATTTAAACATCAATGTTCACATTAAAAGTATCAATATCACACATTTTCAATAATATGCAAGTTTATCAGACATTATTTCTAATAAGCATTTGATGGTGAGACCATGATTTTAAATTAAACGTGTGATATTGCATAAAACGGGAGCTACTTTTCCTTCCGCACTTTTCACCATCCTGCACTCTCACTGGTAGTGCTGCGGTCCACTGAGAAAGGTCAAACTGCAGCCTGCAATACATGACATAGGTCAGGTAATACCCACAACGTCAGTCACAAAACTCCCTTTGAGTCAGATAACTCACCCACAACCCTAATCTTAAGCATAGTGTAACAGGGCCCTAATGTTAACCACAGTTTAATGCAATGGGTGTTTCGTGATATCAAGGCATTACATGATTCCACTGAATAATAATGAAGCAAAATGTGATATATGTCAGAAGACTGAATGTTATTGCTGCAACACCACAATCCTGGTAAATATCATGGAAGTTAGTCAAATGTAAGTCTAATTTGTTGTTGTTCCACAGATCGTTTGCAAGAACTGAACATAATTAATAATTTCTGTTAGTAAACAAGAAATGAAGTCTGATCTTTGGCACTATATGTAATAGTCTACTTTTTGATGTCCACACATACTATCAGTTTTTGTAGAAGATTAACCATTCTTGCAAGATGACACTCTGGCTGCATCAGTATCGGTACTGGTATCAGTATTGGCAGTACTTTCCACCATAACACCTGGTATCGGATCAATAAGAAAATCAAAAGTATCACCCGTCATTACCTTGAATTCTTGATACCATATATCAAAATCAATAATCAACCCATAGCATTCAATGTGGCAGAAAAGATCTGGATGTGGCATATTTGGTTGAAGTGTTCTATAATGGGCCAGTCTGTAAATGTCAGAATTATGTTGATGAACCGTTTTCTCTTATATTTTCACTGAGTTCCATCTATTAGTTTAGTGAAATTTAACAACAAAGTAGAGTCCTTGGACAAAAATCAAATAAATGTAAGGAGAACATGTGTCACTTCAGAACTGTTACTTATGGTAGACACCTGTGAAACTGAATACACTTTATTGTGTGTGAATACATTAAATTTAGTATAAATGCAAAGCTTATGGCAAGTTTTGCAGTCATGAACATGAACTAATAAAGTTCGAGCCTTATCTAAAGAAGATCTTCAGTTAATACAGTGAACCAACAGTTTTTAGCTGTGTAACAAGAACAACACCTGAAAGCTGACTGCACGGAGTACAAGTAGTTTTACACCAGTCAACCATTTTCAAACTCATATTCTTCTTTGTAGGGCTGTTTCATTACCAACTGTGGGCAGCCTGGTCAGTTGGGGGCATTAGTTTACCTATATAAATAAAATCGTAACCTTTTTATGTCTGTTTGTGTGTGTGTTTGTTTCCTCGCCAATCATGCAAAATCATCTAAATGATGTTTAAACTATTGTATGTGTTTTGATATTGCTTGCTACTTATGTATAATATAAACAATATGGTATATCAGGGAAATGGGGTTGTAATGGTGGTTGGCAGCCAGAAAAACAGCTCTGGTGCTGAATGTACAATTCCCATTAGGCAGCTGGAGGACACCGTTATCAGTGCCCACAAAGATTTGCAGCAGCCAAAGCGGGATCTTATCGAGTCCACAAGTACAAAGTTTTCTTCTTAACTAATTTAGATGACAATTTTATTGTCTCACTGTATTAAAGCTTTTGTCTGAGTACTTTGTTTTGTTTTATTTTGGGTTGTGCGTAGCCTTGTTGAGTTTCCAAAAGACAGCTTTTCCCTGTTTTTTTTTGTCATAAACACATAACTCCAAAGCATGCAAGTCCCATAAAGCACTTAAATAAATAAATAAATAAATCATTACATTTATATAGCGCTTTTCTCAGTACTCAAAGCGCTATCCACACAGGAAGTGAACCCACAATCTTCTTACTGCAAAGCAGCAGCACTACCACTGCGCCACCTGTGAGGACACTTCCAATAATGTTCACTAGAGTGGTACATCCCAACTAGTAATAGGGCAAACACATAATCTATATAAAATAAAAGATTTATTCTTCACCAAAACAGTATTCCAAAAGCAATGAAACTCCATGAAGCACAAAGGCAAAATGGAATTGCCCAAGACATGAGACGATCCAACGCAAACAAGTACCAATACAGCAAATCAAAGAATCGTCAAAAAACTGAGCAAATTGTCAAAATAAATCAGAAAAAGTACAAAGCATAACAAAAACACCAAAAACCTCCCTTGCAAATTCAAAATAAACCATCAGATTTATAGGTGGAGGGCAGTTCCTGGTGGTGACCACCATGTGACCCCTCCTCTTAGCGGACCACCCACAAAACACACAGAAAATAACGAAAACAATGATACATGCACAAAATTAAAAACATAGAGTACAAATAATAAACATAAGCAATATTAATGTAAACAAAAGAATCAAAAATGAACAAAAAGAGTATAAAACAAAGATTTGAACTCTGGCTGAAGCATGACAATTGTCATCTGGACCCTTTTCTCAGAAATACCCTTAAGGAGCAATGGCCCTTTCTTTCAATTCCCCAAAAGTCTTTTAAACTCCAAAAAACTCTTTTTTTGTGAATTTTGTAGTTCTGACATGAAATGCAAAACAAAGTTTAGCATTAGTTTTGCAAGGCTGTATGTGAAAGGAAACACAGCTGTTTTATTCACTACTACCTATTATTAAGTGATGTTGTATTATAAGAGAATTTAGGAACTGAATGGATGGAGGTATGGATATTACACATAACCAACGGAGCGAGATTCAGACGACTGACCAAGGACAGTGGTGGCCTGCTTTGTGACGGTCAAACGGGCAGATACAAATTTCATTGTGCTGTGTGCACATGACAATAATTCTGAAATGAACTGATGACACTGCATTTTTCATTAAAACATTACATTTTTGAAAAAGTCAGTGCAATTGTACATCCACATATTGTATACAGTATACTAAGGGCAATAGAGATAAGCCATGATAAAACAGAATGAAAAGTGATTTTTCTTTAGCTGAGTTGCTGTTCAGAATTAGGTAGAAAGAGAACGACTGAGGGTGGCGTTACTAAATTTGACTGTTTCTTGATGGCAGATATTTTTTCAAATCCATGTTATGATGAGGCATTTATAATGTTAAAGCTTTGATACCAATACAGGATTGTGTTCTGCAGCAATTTTAACTCAGTGACAAAAGTATGAACTCGGAATTATCTTAATAACATTGTTGAATACTACCACTGGTGGTGTCTCCTGTAAAAATGCAGAGACCTGCAGCAATGTTTGTTAACCCCAAGGGACTGCTTCTGCTTTCATGGATTTAGTTATTCAACAAGCCATATACTTTATTAATGTGGGGTTAAAAATACATTTCTGAAACGACAGTAAACCAGGAAATTTAAATAAGTAAAGTTCAACACAAACTTACCACAGTTATGGAATCCAGTCTTATACAATAAGAGCAAATTCTTGACTTGTGACAGCAGAGAAATTGAAAGAGAAGTAGTGCAGATGATGGATGTAATGTTTGAATTTCAGCCAGCAAAGACAAAAGGCTCAATAATTATAAAACACATAAATATTTGCTTTCTTACCTACTTTACCAGGGTATGACGTTAATCCTGGGTATGACGTTAATGTGCATCCAGTCCTGCATGTAGACCCTCCAACCTGCAGGCAAAAAACCTGGGGGTTGGTGGCAGGACTGGCACTCCAGCCACCATACAAAACCTCACACTGGCTCCATTCCATCTGAACTTGTGTGGTGCTGAGGTGTCACCCGTTGCATGGCTGCACTCGGGTCCTAATCTGGTTGGTTGTCACGAGGTGGGTGCGGCCATGCGCACTATCAGCGTGTGCTCCTAACCTCTCTCTCTCTCTCTACTTTACCTAGTTATGTATAACTGGACACTAGGGTTTCTGCCGGAGTGGTAAGATCACAAACAATTCTTTTAGATGCTGTTCCTCTATGAAAACAGCAGGGACATGTGGTTAAGATTGCCTATCAATGTTCTGAGTAGCAGAGATTATTTTTGAGGGGAAACTACATTGATTGAAGTCCATCTAAGAATGAGTCTGTACAGTAAAATTAAACACAAGCCTTCATGTTTAAAAGGCAACATGAAAAGACAAATGATTAGGATTAGAAATTCACTTAAATACCAGAGTAAAGGCAGATTTTATGACTATTGAGGGTCTTGTCATCATTTTTTTTATAACAAGTCACAGACAGTCTTTGTAATGTGTGTCTCACGCTTATAATGATGGCTGCAAGGATGTCACACACCACATCATATTGTATGTATACTGATGCCGAAATGTTGAAAGATCACATCAGATGTCAAACTGAAACCAAATACTAGTGGCATTTAATTAGGATGTGTAAAATGTGTTACCAAGTAAAACATATGTGTAATTCAAAGAATACTAATAACTTTTATTAACCCTTGACTACTTGCACCGTTTCTCATCTCGTAAGTACTTGTGCAGTGCACTTCATGCACCAGTGTTAAAATGGCTACTTATATGCATGCCGTGAGGTTGTAATATAAAATATTGAAATAATTTTAAATTGTACATGTTTTAAATGTAATTTAACACCATATTACTGAATAGTATGTCACAGTCTAGGACAATCTGAAAATAAACCTGATCCACTTCTCCAGTGCTCCTTCATCACTGGTCACACTTTCATCCAATACAGAATTTGCACATGGATCACATTTCACTTCAGTGTTGAATGTTCTTTTCAGACAAAGTCATTACAAGAAGAACATCTCATCATTGTCATACATACGTAAGTACCCGTGTGGTGTACCAAATGTGCCATATGGAACTTGAGGCTGTGCTTCCACTCATAAAACCGGCTGGGGGCATACCGGAGGAAAACCATTGCGACACAGTACTTGTAGTGAATCAAGAAGAGAAGAGATGTCAGATGCTGCCGGTAGGTTCAAGTAAAAGGACGTTGGACAAAAGTAACTGAGATTGGTGTACAAAATACACCAGTGCGAGTAGTTAAGGGTTAATGTCAACCACTTTCTGGCAGAAATTTCTAGAAATAATGCAATTCACTTTGCAAAAAAAGCACAAGGCATTTCAATATTTTTATTTTATTCAATGTAAATTTGCTTGGCATTTAGCTAATTTGCTTCTAATTCTGCTGACAGATGTGCCTTTTCAAGTTCTTTATTAAGTTAAACATAGTTCATTTTGTTAATGCAAAGGCTCTCGACATTCAAAGACAAGCAACTGTGAATGTAGTCGTTTTTTTTTGCTTTTGATTCTGTTCTACATATTTTCCATCCTTTCTCTGTTGCTGTGCTTGGGAGCTCAGCAGGCAGAGAGTGATGAGGAAAGATTTGCAGTAACAAGCATCCTGGGAAAAATTACACTTGGAGAGCAGGTGGTGTTTTGATTTTAGAACTTCAAAACTCTGCCCCACCAGATGGATTAATAACAGCAAAAAAAGTTTAGCCTAGGGATACACTTTCACCAAAAACCTTATTAATCAACCTAATTATTCTTCTTTTTAATGGTACTGTAAAGCAAGTGAAGCTAAAATTCACTGTTATATATGAGAGGAGTAATATCTTTGTAGCTTTTTAGCTTAATTTTGAAAACTCCAAGCAATTATAAGAAATCTTCACAAGAATGCCATGAATACATTTGGACACCCCTGGCCAAATGAAATGTTTTATTGACATTTGAAGTAAAAAATGAAGTTTTTACAGTTTGACAGTAAAAAACTAAAGCAATGGCATTTTTATGAAAATACTAATGTACTGTTATGATTTATTTGATGAATTAAAAGAGTAAAAAGAATAAAAGAATAAATGTAGCATTTCCAAAATTCTGGGCACCTTACTAAGTCAGTGCTTAGTAACATCCCCTTGGTCAAATGTTTACAGAAGCTCTTTAAATAAATACATACATGCATAGGTAGATAAGTAAATAAATATGTATAAACACTTTGGTCTGAACACAAACAGGAACGACTATAAAGCAAAAAAATTAAAAAGAAAGAAAAGTTATGACTTGGCTGTCACAGTCCCAGTGAGGCATTATGCAGATATATTGTTGTTGGAATAAAGAAGCCCTGTAGCATTTCTTGACAAATTTCTGCTGAATAATTAATTGACTGAAAGTCCTCGGTGTTAGTGTGTCAGATAGAGGATGTGTAGCATTGTTCATAATGGCACTCAGTTTTGTTTTAATTCTCTTCTTTGCTACGACTTCCATGAGGGTCCAGAGTGTGCCCCGTAACTGAGCCTGCCCTTTTAATTAGCTTGTTGATTCAGTGGGCCTCTACTGAAGTGATGTTACCAGTCCAGCAGGGTAGAATATCGCACTGGTCATCACACAGTTATAGAAGATGTGAAGGATATCACTTTCCACATTAAAGGAATGCAGGCTCCTAAGGAAAAATCAGAAGTGGTCTCCCCTAGACTTTCTCATATACTCAGATATGGGGATGGATATTTCAGGAGTAAACTGTAAGACAAAGATTAGATTTTTTTATTATTCACATTAAAGAACCATGAACAATAAATCAAATCAAATTAATAATATATTGAACAATTATTATAAAAGTAAAGTTGAATAAATTGGAATCTGCAGCTGCATGAATAAAAGGTAAAGTACCACTTCTGGTTAACAGAAATTGCCCAGAAGTTGAAAGAAATTTACGCTTTGTACCTAATACGTGTATGCAAAATTTGGTTGACCTAAGTGACAGCGAACTCGAGTTATCCTGTTTACACACACTCATAGACAGGCACACAGACATAATTCCAAAATGGTATTTTCTCAGAGCTCAGGGAGGTCTAAAATGTTGAGATTCATCAAAATCTCAAAATGGAATTTATGGAGGATTCCTATACGTTCCCTATTCTTCATATATGAGAAAGTTAAAAAAAAGCCCACTCTGCCCTTTCTTATAAACAGTAGTTCCTCTGTGTTCCGGGACCAGTCCTACCTGTCATTATTGTGGACCCCAAAGTACTTGTAGGAGTGGACCACCTCTACATCCACTCTTTGAACAGTGACTGGACACAGAGGCTCTTTGGTTCGGCAAAAGTCAATAATCAGCAGAGGTGGGTAGAGTAGCCAAAAATTGTACTCAAGTAAGAGTAGCATTACTTCAGAATAATATTACTCAAGTAGAAGTAAAAAGTAGTCATCCAAAAAATTACTCAAGTAAGAGTAAAAAAGTATTTGGTGAAAAGACTACTCAAGTACTGAGTAACTGTTTGATCATAATAAATGATTTGTTTTTTAGAAATGTTGTAATAAGACAGACAAAAATATAAAATAATGTGCAAATTCTGCTGTTTCCAAATAATAAAATAAAAAATAAGTACAAATAAATAACATCTTTACAAAATAAAGATGCACAAATAAAGTTCCAAATCTCAGTTTTTCACAACAAAGCTTTTGAAGCCAATACCAACAGTAGGTAACATGTATGTTTGAACAGTGCAACTACTTACAGTGACAAAATGTACTGACTGTACACTGACAGTATAATACTGCATGTTCACTTGCCCTCCAAATAGCACAGCTGACAGAAAATAACATTAGAACAAGGCAGCTTGTGCAAGTACAAGAAGTCTCACTTTACCTTGACTGTCTGTGTCTGTGCATGTTTGGTTAAAACGTGCTTGTTCTTCACTCAGTGAAGTGATGGTTAAGCTTCAGCAGGAGTTGGCTCTCATTTTTCATGTATTCTTTCTTTCCCTGTCCGCTGTCTGTGAGGAGTTTGTGCCACTATGCTGCCACAGTTTGTGTGTGGTCATGTGACTGCATGGCTATGTCTGATTTGTGAAACGGAGCCATGTGATTATTGTTGCTACATCTGATTGGTGAAACAGAGTCTTGTGATTATTGTCGCTAAGTCTGATTGGTGAAACGCAGTCATGTGATTATTGTTGCTACATCTGATTGGTGAAACAGTCATGCAGTAGATCCACTGGCGGCTTCTCTCTGGCAAAAATATAGCGTATATAATGGAAAAAAAGTAACGATTTGAGCGTTACCCAATGTAGCGGAGTAAGAGTAGCATTTCTTCTTCACAAATGTACTCAAGTAAAAGTAAAAAGTATGGTGCAGTAAAACTACTCTTAGAAGTACAATTTTTTTAAAAAGTTACTCAAGTAAATGTAATGGAGTAAATATAACTCATTACTACCCACCTCTGATAACCAGTTCCTTGGTTTTACTAATGTTAAGATGCAGAGTTCTTTTGCACCAAGAAATGTAGTTCTGCACCTGAGTCCTCTCTTCTGTCTCATCCCCTTTATCAATAAGTGTAGAATCATCTGAGACTTTCTGTAAGCAACATTACCTGGTGTTATATTTATAGTTCAAGGTGTACAGAATGAAGAGAAAAGGAAACAGGACTGTTCTTTGTGGTGCTCCAGTGTTGCTCACATCCGTATCAGAAACACAGTCCTTGATTCTCACAAACTGTGGTCTGCACAACAAATAGTCTATTAACCTGGACACCATAGTCGCATCCACCTGCATATCTCTGAGTTTACTCCTTAACAGGTATGGCTGGATGGTATTGAAGTCGCTGGAGAAATAAAAAAAGAGTAATCTTCACAGTGCTGCCAACTTTGTCCAGGTGAGAATAAGCCTTGTGGAGCAGATAGGCAGTTGCATGCTATACTCTAATCTTTGTCGGATAGGCAAACTGCAGTGGGTCCAGGTGGTCTACCACGGGAGGACACATGTAGTCCAGGATGTGAGATGCAAGTGCCATTGGTCTGTAGTCATTAGGTGAAGATCCACCTGCCTTCTTTGGAACAGGAACAATGCATGATGTTTTCTAGAGCAGTGACACTTTCCAAAGCCTTAAGGCCAGACTGAAGAGGTGACAGAGGACACCACAAAGTTGGTCAGCACAGGTCTTAAGAACTCAACGACTGACTCCATCTGATCCTGCAGCTTTTCCTGTGTGTAGCTTCCTCAGTTGGCTCCTTACTTGGTCTTTAGCTATGGACAGTCCACACTGATGGTCAGAGGTGGACTCATCACTGGCCATTCTAGTTGATAAGGTAAGAGTTGATGATGTAGCAGGGGTGGTGTTGTGAGACTGGTCACTTGCCAAAGACAGATTGATTAGCTATTTATGCCTATTTTGTTTAATGAGGTATTTTACTTGTAATATAACAAAATCCTCTTACATTTCCATTCTAGTCTTTATTTTAGGGAAAGTATTGTAAAGGGCACACATATTTCTTTTTATCTTCAACTTGGAAGAACGGTGACCCCATCTCCAAAACCTCCATTCTGGACCAGTCCTCTCAAGAGCTTGCAGTATCATGAAGAAGGTGTTATTTGATAGATGACACACTGAGAGTGCAGATTTCTGAGTAATAAAGATGTGACAGAAGTCTTTCCTTTTAACAGAGCCTACTTTTAAGCCTTGTGGCTAATAAACAAGATCATCCTGTTGAGGCTCCAACCCTCTAATAATGTCTTTGTGTTTTTGTTGATATTTCAATACATGAATAGAAATATAATGTTAATCAGTAAACCAAAATTTTAATTTTAAAGGGTAAATATAAGCAAAGTATTGCTAATACAAGTAATCCATTTGGTGTTTAATTATATACTAGCTGTGGTAGAATAATTCAAACATTTTTGCCATGTTATGCCCTATGTATACCTTCAGAGCCTCTTCTATGTATTTGTGTGTGTGTGAACATCTCTTCACCGCCTCTCCTTTTCTTGAACGTATTCCCATAAAGCCTGCTTCTCAGACTGCCATTCTTCTCGAATTACCTTTCTCACCTCTTGTCTGGTTTTATACTTGCCTTCTTTGAAAGTGACTCTCTCAGAGTGCCTCATATGCTTTTACTCCTCCTCATGCGTCTCACAATCGTACTTCCCCTTTTGTCGTTAAACTTAAGCCAAACTGACCAACCAGATTGCTCAGAAGAACAGGACCCAGAGAACTTAGTGTGTTATTATATAGTAGATAAAGACTTATTTTAGATGGGGTTCTCTATTCATACTGCTCTCTTTTTTCTTTTTGGGTAAGGTATGAATGTTGAGTTGTCTTCTTTGGATTACTTTGAAAGCATACTGTTGTATTTGCTTTATTAATATTACTTGTTTGATTGAGGTGTACTTTGTTGTAAAGTTTTGTTGCCAAATAAACAGAAACAATTTCCATACATAAGAACTGAACTGTGACCAGTGGATAGGACAGAAGAGTGGAACAAATCAGTGTTCATAGAGAAGACAGTCCATTTGGGGTTTTACAGCATTTTAAACCAGGCAAAGTCACAGGCTGAGCTTCTGAACATCCAGGGATTTCACAAGCATGCACTGAAATCAACAACAGAGAAAAAAAGTACAATACAAAGATTTGGTTTGAGACTGTACCTGTGGAGATCCAAAACATTCCCAATCACTGTTATGTCTAATTACATGAACAGGACAGCAGTATACTGAGTTGGGAAATAGAACAGAAGAAAGACAGTAATAACTGATAATTATTTCTCAAGCTTTTATTTTTGAGCAACAATCTCAATAATTAATCATACAAAAATTCATAGTACTAGTAAGAGACCCTAAGCTAAGCACCAAAAATTGATAACTAAGACAACTGTTTCAGTACAGGAAGGAACTGAGGCTCAGTGGTAACTATAGCAGTCTCAAAGCTCTGGGGACCGGGATTAAGATCTCAGATGGGATGTCAGTGTAGGTGTTCTACTTGTTGGTTTGTTTGCAGTTGGATGCAGTTGTGCAGCTGTCTACTCCCACATCACAAACATGCATACTGTATGTTAAATTTATTGGCCTGGTATTGTGAAAGAATAATTTTAGGGTAACATAGCATTCATCTTAAAGAAACAGCATAAAGGGTTAATGTCAGAAATGTCAGAAACCTGTTCAGTCACATCAAGAAACCAGATATAGAACAAGTGAACAACAGAGACAAAAATGTAATACACAGAATGTCCTGAAAGATGACTAAGAGATCAGATGTCCTGTAAATAACAAGACAGTTGTTATATACACAGAAATTTCAAGATTAATGACTATACCTATTTAATATAATTGAATAGTTGTTGACCAGGTATCTAAATTTTTCCTTCTTTTTCTGCAGCAATGTCTTTTAAAGAAAATTTGAACCATGGAGTTATGGAAGGTATTGGAGGAAAAGCTAATTATCTTCAGGTACAGCAAAGCAAATGATCTATTTTCATAAGCAACATGTACTCATTGAGCATTTGTAACTATTGTTTCATTAATGGAAATACTGCACAACTACTATGAATTTAAACTGTTTTAGGCTTAACCAGTATTACAATTGTGATAATATAATTAAATAATCTAGAAATTTGATTAGTATAATATAGTCAGTGTAACAGTAAACATTTTTGGGTAAATATTTTTAAATAGCCAACCCGCAGCGTAGCATACGCCACATAATTATGTATTGACTAGACAAAGAGCCCATTTCGACAACGTAAGATGAAACGGGCACGAGTGGAATAGTAATAAGTATAAGCACCACAAACCTGATATAGGTGTATTGAATGAATGCGTAATTAGGCCTCGAGCTGTAGTCGAAACCGCCTTTCAGGTCTGTAGAGCTTTAATCGAAGTCGCCTTTCTCTTTGAATTTTTGTGGCCGTAAATCCGCCGCCTCCCGCGATGTTGGGGTTGGATGTCGGTCGAAGTCGCCTTTCTCTTTGAATTTTCGCAGCCGTAAATCCGCCGCCTGCCATGATGTCGGTCTCGGTTGTAAGATTTTTCGGATTTGTGCGCAGAAGGCGACTGCGCCTTTGGCTTCGTACGGACGTGAGTGAGTGAGTGAGGAGACTGGCGAATTATGTATAAAGATGGGTGAACACTTCCTGAATGACACAGTTGTCCAAATGGGGTGGGGAGGATATGACTGTAAGTGAATGCAAAGATGGAACTCTGGAGAGAGGGCAGGGAAGCAGGCCCGAGAGGTTTCAGGTCCTAAACGTCCAACGACGTTTCAGCACAACCGGTAAGGATCCTTCCGCAGGTTCACCTATTGAACCCGTGTTAGGACATTTACATCCTCTAGATAGGCAAGTTTGATCGTCTGACGCCCATTCCTCCCCCGCCATTCTAGTCTGCCGATTTCTTAAGTCATCTCTTAGTCATCGTTCAGTACACACTGCCTGCTCATGTGTCCGCCCCCAACTCCTCACCTGAATTGATTTCATCTGTGTACAGTCCACATGCACTTTTGAGTCACGTTGACTGTTTATTTTCCACACACCGCCTCAGTCACATGCACCTGTGAGCCATGTTCAGGCTGGATGAGATTTCCCGTGTTGAGTCAAATTAAGCCATAGGCTCTACATCTGGTGGTGCCCTTCCGTCAATTCCTTTCAGTTTCATCTTTGCAACCATACTACCCCAGAACCCAAAGACTTTGGTTACCAGGTTGGATGCCCGGTGGGTCATGGGAATAACGCCGCTGGATCGCCAGTCGGCTTTGTGTATGGTCAGAACTACGATGGTATGTGATCTTCTTTGAACCTCTGACTTTCGTTCTTGATTAATGAACACATTCTTGGCAAATGCTTTCGCTCTCGCGCCATGGTCAGCTTTTTAGTGAATTGTTGGTGGGAGGGGCTCTGTGAGTTGGTGGGCGTGGCTGTCTTGCGTGTGTCTTGCTTGCCATGGACTTAGTGAATTATATATATAGATAAGTTTGTTGATACAGTAAGAAGAGACAAGTTACCTTTAAGGAAACAAACATTACCAGTTACAGCCAATTTAATTTATTGATTATAATATAGAGTTTAACATAAAAAAATAGTTAATTATGAAGAATTGTAGTAAATTTAAGGAATGGTAAATAACAAGTGTTTGGGAATAGAAACACTCAGGACAAAATGTTTAAATCTATTAACATATGGTGAAGATATAGTTTAAACTAGAAGACTCTTGAAACAAGCAAAAAGCACCATTTGTTTAAATAAGTATTGTTCTTCATGATGGATGTTAATTTTATTTGTGTAAGAGTAATAGTTACAGAAGAATGGAACAAATGACAACAGTAATGTCTTAGGAACTTTGCATTAGGATTAGATATAACATTAGGACACAAATTGTATGATATTGGCTGTTAGGATTAAACATGTTAAATTAGATACAGGGAATAATACAGACCTTTTAAAATTAGTAGAACAAGATATAAGGGAAACAAAGTTCATGGGATAGTGCCAACAGTGTTTTTGGGAGCTCAGTTACTTAGGACAATGTAGACAGAAATAGTTGGTGGCAATACAGGACAAATAATGCTATGGCTTCTTGGGCCTAAGTAATATACTGTACAAGATAGCAAAACAAAGTAATAATTCGGTACAACAGAGATGAAATGTCTTATCCATAGAATGTTGAGTGTGCAGTTTGTAAATTTGGAAAGCCCAGATACAAACCAAGGATCCCAGCTGGTGGCAGAAGATTTTAACATCAATAAGAAGCTTGGGTACAACCCTTGCAATTTAAATGTGACCTTGACATGAGTCAAGTGGCTTGCAATAATGAGATTAGCTGTGATGTCTTCCAAAGGGAGGTTTGACACCTATTTTCAGCAAGATAACTGATTGCTTTTAATGGAATAACTAGTACAGACCACAGTTGGATGTAAAATAGGATGGCTTATTGTGGGAATGTGAGAGAATACATTTCAGAGATAATAGCTAAACCTATTTAATACAAGAAGAACAAAAGTGGAATAAAAACAGACTTTTATTTTCTGTGTTATCTGATGTGTAAACCAACAATCCAACCAGAGTAAATTGTATGCATTGTTTGACATTGTATGTAAATTCAGCTGTTTATAAAAGAGACTTCTACCCTTTTTTTGATCATGTTGTAGAAAAATGTAAAATGTACAAACATTAGCTAAAGAGTAATAAATGACACAGATGGACAAGCTTTTCTCATGCCTGATTACTGACTAAAAACGTTTTATCAGACTTGTCTTGCTAGATGATGTTTCTTTCTTTAATTAAGATGTTGATTTCTACCATAATTTGAGTGACGATGTGTGAATGTGCCCAATATTTCAGGACTCCAATTCAATATACAGTGATATGAAAAAGTTTGGGAAACCCTCTCAGCCTGCATAATAATTTACTCTCCTTTCATCAAAAAAGATAACAGTGGTATGTCTTTCATTTCCTAGGAACATCTGAGTACTGGGGTGTTTTCCAAACAAAGCTTTTTAGTGAAGCAGTATTTAGTGGTATGAAATTAAATCAAATGTGAAAAACTGGCTGTACAAAAATGTGAGTCCCCTTGTAATTTTGCTGATTTGAATGCATGTCGCTGCTCAGTGCTGATTACTTGCAACACCAAATTGGTTGGATTAGCTCATTGAGCCTTGACCTTCATAGACAGGTGTGTCCAATCATGAGAAAAGGTATTTAAGGTGGTCAATTGCAAGTTGTGCTTCTCTTTGACTCTCCTCTGAAGAGTGACAGCATGGGATCCTCAAAGCAACTCTCAAAAGATCTGAAAACAAAGATTGTTCAGTATCATGGTTTAGGGGAAGGCTACAAAAAGCTATCTCAGAGGTTTAAACTGTCATTTTCAACTGTAAGGAATGGAATCAGGAAATGGAAGGCCACAGGCACAGTTGCTGTTAAACCCAGCAGGTCTGGCAGGCCAAGAAATATACAGGAGCGGCATGTGTGCAGGATTGTGAGAATGGTTACAGACAACCCACGGATCACCTCCAAAGACCTGCAAGAACGTCTTGCTGAAGATGGTGTATCTGTACATCGTTCTACAATTCAGCACAATTTGCATAAAGAACATCTGTATGGCAGGGTAATGAGAAAGAAGCCCTTTCTGCACTCACACCACAAACAGAGTCACTTGTTGTAAACAAAAACACCTGCTACTGTCAAATTTGGTGGAGGTTCCATCATGCTGTGGGGCTGTGTGGCTAGTTCAGGGACTGGGGCCCTTGTTAAAGTTGAGGGTCGGATGAATTCAACCCAATATCAACAGATTCTTCAGGATAATGTTCAAGCATCAGTCACAAGGTTGAAGTTACCCAGGAGTTGGATATTCCAACAAGACAATGACCCAAAAGACAGTTTGAAATCTACAAAGGCATTCATGCAGAGGAGAAGTACAATGTTCTGGAATGGCCATCACAGTACCCTGACTTCAATATCATCGAAAATCTATGAAATGATTTGAAGCAGGCTGTCCATGCTTGGCAGCCATCAAATTTAACTGAACTGGAGAGATTTTGTACGGAAGAATGGTCAAAAATACCTCCATCCAGAATCCAGACACTCATCAAAGGTTATAGAAGGACAGCGTCTAGAGGCTGTTAGAATTGCAAAAGGAGGCTCAACTAAGTATTGATGTAATATCTCTGTTGGGGTGCCCAAATTTATGCACCTGTCTAATTTTGTTATGATGCATATTGCATATTTTCTGTTAATCCAATAAACTTAATGTCACTGCTGAAATACTACTGTTTCCATAAGGCATGTCGTATATTAAAAGGAAGTTGCTACTTTGAAAGTTCAGCCAATGAGAAACAAAAATCCAAAGAATTAAGGGGGGGGTTCACAAACTTTTTCATATGACTGTATACATTTGAATTAGATAGATAGATAGATAGATAGATAGATAGATAGATAGATAGATAGATAGATAGATAGATAGATAGATAGATAGATAGATAGATAGATAGATAGCAATTTTTTTTGTCCCAAGGGGGATATTTAGCTTATTATTGAAGTAAATAAACATTGTAACAAACAATAACCATCCTCAAATGCACACTAGAACCATTAAGAAGAAAGAAAACATTTTGACTTCTGCAAAGATAAAAGGCGCAGTCACAATGAGGCACTACAAAAATGTATGCCACTGGTATGAGGACTCTTCAGTGCTAATCAATTTGTGCCTATACAGCACTTCATGTATTTAACATTGGGCTTAATGTCAGGTGGATGCCAGCAAAGCATCCAAAACATAATGACTTTAACACCATCAGTATGATCACTGGTATGAGGTTCTTATTTTTGGAAAGAAATTTTAACCTTTCAAAGTGTCATGCATGTGCACCTAGGGATCACCTTCCTGGCTCTGCTGAGATAAACTATATCTTCTCTTCCACCCTCAGCTTTGAGAAGATTGCTAGCAAGGGCACTTAACTCCACCCATGGTGCCCAGAACATGTCACACTCTGCTCAACACCAAAGTGTATACATTTTTACTGGCCAACATTTATCAAATTATTAACCTTTGCATTCAAAGAGTTGAGCCCAAATATTGAGCTGGTTGGATTTAGCTCACTTAACATGCATTAACACCCATGCTGTCTTCAATATGAAAATAAAAGAAGCACCAAACTTTGCTATCATTTTTTTTTCATAGCTTGTCTTTCATATGCTACTGCAACCCACAAGGAGATTCACATTTTCTGTGAAATATACAACAAATAAGAAAATCATACAGAGACATGTTTTCTCATGGTACTATTTACATGAAGTGTGTCACCCTCCCAAAATACATTTGCATACAATTATGTGCAATGTACATTATTTGCAGAAGTATTTGAATAAGTGTTCCAGTTAATATTATATAAATACTATTCATTCATATCATAAAACCCATTACTGTAATAATGCATACATGAATATTTTACATTTCACTTTATTTAATGTTTTTGAATACTGTAAAAACATGGCTTTTCAGAGAATACTGTGCACTGTGTTAATTCAACTTTCTTTTACCAAGCAGATTGCAGATTTCCTTTCCTCTCATCAAAGATGTTTTCATGTTCATTTTCAGCAAAAGATCTTAGATTACTTTTTTGAAACAATTCACATAAGGTAATAAGATTTTCTGTATCTAATTGAAAAAAGATTTTAAAAATGTAAAAGGTAGTATGTTTTAAGTTACAGTGATATCATTACAGATATTATCTTGCCCTATTGGCATATAATTTGGTTTTTATTATCTAAAGCACATTTTTCCATTCCTGTGTTTCCAATTAGCTGCTTTAATGCTTTACGTCACTTGAAGCTCACATCATGATCTCCTACTGTGCCACTACCCTCTAGCAGAAGAGCACATGCAAGGAGACTTATTATAATATACTATTTCACCTTTTTGCACATCTGAAAATGTAACCAAAAAAAATCCTGTGGTGGAAAAATTAAAAGGTAAGCCTTTACTTAACAACTACAGTTAAATGTAAAAAATATGAATCCTCACTGATAGAGATACTAGACAAATGCAGTAAACACAAAATAACCAAAGACAAAATAAGTTAATGATCACAGCATATACTATTAATGTCTACCACATGAAATTTTACTTTCAATTAAAACTTATTTTGGTGTACCACACATTCACAAGTGATGTTTTGTTTTCAAATGGTTACACACTTGTCTCTGTATGCCTCAGCGATCACTTTATAGAAGACTTTCACTGTGATAGTTTGCCACTATTCCAGCATTTGTTTTCTTCTCAAAGTGATATGCAGTGCTGGTCATTATTCAGTCTGATTTTTAAAATGCCCTGTCTGACAGCTTTCAAAAGAGTGGGGGGTTGGTTTTCTAAGGTATATAGACTTGCCTCCCATTGCAGAGACTTGAAAAGACAATTTATCTGTCAATAAATGCATGCCAACCTGCTGAGTCCAAACACAACTCAACAGCGCATTTTCAAACTGGCATTTCTTTCTCCCAAAACATACCTTGCAAGGAGCCTTTACATGTTACTCTGACTCGAGTGAATCACACTTCATATGCAAATAAGCATCCCAAAATTCCTACTTGGACTTGTCAAATGAATACTTGTTTCTTTGTGTGCATCAAAAAAATCTTCATGTTATACATCCTTTCAAATCAGATATGTTTAATTCTACACAGAGTTATGAGAACAATGTCTTTTAGTATTTTTTGTGAGACCATTTGTGCATTACATTTGGGTCTTTATTGGCCCTTTATAATTGTGACTCTTTACAAGTATTGTAACTCTTGTGTCTGAAAAATGTAAAAGAAAAATTGCATATACCAATAAAGGAATTGCAGAATTAAAAAAAGAAAGCACAAATTTTTGAAAGGCAGGCAGATGTTATTTGGTGTATCAAGTCATTTGGCTCAGCTCATGAGCAAAAGTAAGATCTGTTGTCTCATAAACAACTTTTTATTCAGAACATTTAACATTTTTAAATGTCAATAAAAATTTTAGCCTTGTTTTCAGGCTTACTCTGTTAGCTTGTGGAAGTCTGGGAGATATTCATATTTAAATGTTCCAGGAGCCTATCAAACAGGTACTCTTTCTTGCAGGCATCAGAACATGTGTGTGTAAAACTGGTAAACCATTTAAAAGACAAAAAAAGTAAAAATAAATAAAACTTTTTAATCCTATTGAAAACACACTCCTATTTTGTATGACAATAATAATTTACATTAAGTGGTACATATTATATTCAGGTATATACAGATAAATATATTTCAATTTAATCCATCCATCCATCCATTTTCCAACCCGCTGAATCTGAATACAGGGTCACGGGGGTCTGCTGGAGCCAATCCCAGCCAACACAGGGCACAAGGCAGGAAACAATCCTGGGCAGGGTGCCAACCCACCGCAGGACACACACAAACACACCCACACACCAAGCACACACTAGGGCCAATTTAGAATCGCCAATCCACCTAACCTGCATGTCTTTGGACTGTGGGAGGAAACCGGAGCGCCCGGAGGAAACCCACGCAGACACGGGGAGAACATGCAAACTCCACGCAGGGAGGACCCGGGAAGCGAACCCAGGTCCCCAGATCTCCCAACTGCGAGGCAGCAGCGCTACCCACTGCGCCACCGTGCCGCCCTTCAATTTAATTAATTTCATTAATCTCTCAGGATATGTATGTGACCACGGATTCATTTATTCATTCATTAATCCTCTAAAATATATCTTACTTCATATAATTAACAGGTAAGAGTGCATAATATAACAACTTTATTGTAAATGAAGTTTATTCCTTATATTTAAGTCAACAACATATAAGCATCAACAATTAGACATTAACCAGATTGTTTAATGGAATCTTAGAAAGTGGGAGGGTGCCCAAGTAGTGGAGAAGAAGTGTACTGGTGCCGATTTTTAAGAATAAAGGGGATGTGCAGAGCTGTAGTAACTACAGGGGGATAAAACTCCCCCTCACAGGTGGCGCAGTGGTAGTGCTGCTGCTTTGCAGTAAGGAGACTGTGGAAGATTGTGGGTTTGCTTCCCGGTTCCTCCCTGTGTGGAAATTGCTTTGAGTACTGAGAAAAGCGCTATATAAATGTAATGAATTATTATTTTTATTAAAATTGATGAACATAGCTTGAAGTTATGGGAAAGAGTAGTGGAAGCTAGGTTAAGAAGCAAGGTGATAATTAGTGAGCAGCAGTATGGTTTCATATCAAGAAAGAGCACCACAGATGCGATGTTTGCTGTGAGGGTGCTGATGGAGAAGTATAGAGAAACCCAGAAGGAGTTGAATTGTGTCTTTGCAGACCTGGAGAAAGCATATGACAGGGTGCCCCGAGAGGAGTTGTGGTATTGTATGAGGAAGTCGGGAGTGGCAGAGAAGTACATAAGAGTTGTACAGGATATGTATGAGGGAAGTGTGGCAGTGGTGAGGTCTGCAATAGGAGTGACGGATTAATTCAAGGTGGTGGTGACTCTAAATTGGCCCTAGTATGTGCTTGGTGTGTGGGTGTGTTTGTGTGTGTCCTGCAGTGGGTTGGCACCCTGGATTGGTGGATTGGTTCCTGTCTTGTGCCCTGTGTTGGCTGGGATTGGCTCCAGCAGACCCCCGTGACCCTGTGTTCGGATTCAGCGGGTTGGAAAATGGATGGATGGTGGGATTACATCAGGGATCAGCTCTGAGTCCTTTCTTGTTTGCAATGATGATGGACAGGTTGATAGATGAGATTAGACAAGAGTCCCCTTGGACTATAATGTTTGCTGATGATGATTGTGATCTGTAGCAAGAGTAGGGAGCAGGTTGAGGAGACCCTGGAGAGGTGGAGATATGCTCTAGAGAGGAGAGGAATGAAGGTCAGTAGGAACAAGACAGAATCCATGTGTGTAAATGAGAGGGAGGTCAGTGGAATGGTGAGGATGCAAGGAGTAGAGTTGGTGAAGGTGGAAGAGTTTAAATACTTGGGATCAACAGTACAGAGTAATGGGGATTGTGGAAGAGAGGTGAAAAAGAGAGTGCAGGCAGGGTGCAATTGGTGGAGAAGAGTGTCAGAAGTGATTTGTGACAGATCGGTATCAGCAAGAGTGAAAGGGAAGGTCTATAGGACGGTAGTGAGACCAGCTATGTTATATGGGTTGGAGATGGTGGCACTGACCAGAAAGCAGGAGACAGAACTGGAGGTGGCAGAGTTAAAGATGCTAAGGTTTGCATTGGGTGTGATAAGGATGGATAGGATTAGAAATGAGTACGTTAGAGGGTCCTCTCAGGATGGACAGTTGGGAGACAAAGTCAGAGAGGTGAGATTAAGTTGATTTGGACATGTGCAGAGGAGAGTGGTACATATTTTGTTTCTTTTGCTGGGTATATTGGCAAAAGGATGTTAAAGATAAAGCTGCCAGGCAAGAGGAAAAGAGGAAGGCCTAAGAGAAGGTTTATGGATGTGGTGAGAGATGATATGCAAGTGATGGGTGTGACAGAGCAAGACGCAGAAGACAGGAAGATATGGAACAAGATGATCTGCTGTGGCGACTCCTAACAGGAGCTGCTGAAAGAAGAAGAAGAAGAAGCAGGTGGAAGCTGCCATCGCTGTACTTTGTATATAAAAGCCAGATCGAATGTTATTTACTTATTTACCTTTATTTATTTACTTACTTCCTACAGTGTAAAGTCACAAGTAGACTGAAGAGCTTCCCGTGTACATATACAAAGTACAGCGATGGCAAAAGTTCGACATGCATTCTTGCTCCAATGTAGAACCGTCGTCATGATCTGAGTTCACCTTTGTTATAGCATGTCTTTACGTGAAAACAGCAGTGTCAGATGGCTGGGATCATGAACACAAGTGAGAGAATAAAACTGAATACAAAAAAAAAAAAAACAAAGCTAACCTTTACAAGTATCATACATTTACACTGGCTGTTACAGACTGAAATCAAATGTTTGTTTTTATTCTAAAACAGTAAGAATAAGGACAGCTCACTTCTCAAAATGGACTCGTTCGGGGTCGAACCCCGTGAAGTTTTGATTACCAGTCAACAGTTGATACCGTTGCACCACCGAAGCGGTCATATCAAATGCGTGTCAATGTCGCAGCCTAACGCTGGTTCTTTTTCAGCAGTTATATTCTTGAAAAGAAGCGCACTTGTTCTGTTATATTTGTACCTTTTGTGAAAGTGTTTATTTGATATTTGGAATTCAGGCTTAACACATATTGTCAATTATTACTAAAACATCCATCCATCCATCCATTTTCCAACCCGCTGAATCTGAACACAGGGTCACGGGGGTCTGCTGGAGCCAATCTCAGCCAACACAGGGCACAAGGCAGGAACCAATCCAAGGCAGGGTGCCAACCCACCGCAGGACACACACAAACACACCCACACACCAAGCATAACACTAGGGCCAATTTAGAATCGCCAATCCACCTAACCTGCATGTCTTTGGACTGTGGGAGGAAACCGGAGCACCCCGGAGGAAACCCACGCAGACACGGGGAGAACATGCAAACTCCACGCAGGGAGGACCCGGGAAGCGAACCCAGGTCCCCAGATCTCCCAACTGCGAGGCAGGCAGCACTACCCACTGTGCCACCGTGCCGCCTATTACTAAAACATGAAAAACGTTTCTGTTTTAACAAAGTGTTTACTGTACATAGATTGTTGTAGACACGGAACACACATGAAATGCATGTGTTCCAAATAACAATATAGTATTTATAAAAGGTGTCATTTTGCTTGACTTCTCACTCTATACAACACACAGGTAAACAGACTTGAGCTGAGAAAACTGTGCGGCAGTGGGGCATGTGATAGCAGGGTGCTTGCTGCTTATCCACACATTTACAGGACAAAAGACGCTGATGGAGAGGGTGCGAAGCGATTAAAGGTGGGACGAATCTACGAGTTTTTTCATAGGCTCTGGTAATTCTAGTGTTAAAGAAAGATTATAATTAATAATTAATATTTAAATGTGTATGGATTGTGCTCCTACTTGATTATGGGCACACTAAAGGAAAAGTTTAGGTGGGATGGTTATGTTAACTGCATGTACTCTATGAGGCAATTCACAAGTATACTGGTGGTATTAAAAAGTATTAACACTTTTTGTCAGATAGGTGGTTGATAGGAAACTGAATAAAGTAAAATGACAAGGAAATAACAGAAGCAAAGTGAGCGGGCAAGCTGTAGTCTTTTAACAAATTGGGTGTCAGATACCTGCTATGATTCTGTATACTTATTTATTATTATTATTAATATTTTTAAATATTAATAAAAACAATTGTGTTATTTCTGTCACAGTATTTTTTATTTTTTTATGACCTCCAATATGATATCAGTTTCTACAGAGTGCCTCACCAGAAATACTGTAATTACTGTAATTGATGCAACATTATAAAAAGAGGAGTATTGGACACATCATTATCCAAGTGTACTGTCATGCGAGGAAAGAAAATACAGCAGACAATTTTTTCTTAATGCAGGCAAAAACTACTGACTGTTTATTGAACGTGCTTTAACTATATACAACTGTTGCCTATTCCCTCATCACCCCGCCTCCTCCAGCACTGCAGGGCGTGTGAATTGTGTCTTTAGAGGCCCAGCACTTCCAGCAGCTACACAAGTTTGCAGATACTCAAATAAAAAAACAACTGCTGTGCGCTAATTACTTTTGCTATTCTGACTTTCAGATTCTTGACATTTACTTTGATTTTCTTCACTATGATTTCTTAATTAACGACCTGTCTTAGTTTGTTAAACAGGACTGCTTTTTTGATTTCAGTTTTCTGTCTGTCTTACGTTTCCCTTTAAACTTCAGTAGCGTTTCCTGTACGGCTTAACAATACCAAGGGGAGCAAACATACTGTAAATGGAGTGTCTGTGTGAAAAAATGAAATTGTAGGCCAGACACCAAAGCAAAAGAAAGCCCTAAGCTAAGATCTTCTGCCAAGTACATTATCTCTTCTACTATAACAAAGAGAATCATTTGCAAAAGTTTTGTCATGAAACCCCTCAGCATGTTTAGTGAAGTGCTCTGTTCTCTTAAGTAAGAGTTGCATGAAATCATCACATGTAATAATGCCATATGATCATGGGACTGGCAACTGATTACTATTGATGAGTACACCCTGCTGAAATTGTTTCGCTGTGAGTTTAGCAAAGACACAGAAATATTTGGGGAATTTCGACAAACTCTGTGAAATGCATTGAGGGTCAATGGGGGAAGGAGAAACTGGACTAGTTTGGGTGGATTATAATGGTGCAATGGTTTTTTAAGTGTACCTGAGGGCTAGGGAAGCATCTGCCAACTATGCTGAACTAATTATTGTGGCCAAAAATATGACCTAAGCTGTGAGGCAGCATTGCTAACCACTATGCTACCATGATTCCCTGAGATAATATTATACTCTCTCTATGACCCCCAAGCTCCTATCACTACAAATAACTAAAACCCATAGACCCTGTGATGCCAGGGTTTAGCATTAGTTGTCCTTGTCGCTACCTAATCTGCTTAGATAGCAAGGAGCATAACACACTTAATCCAGCAGTGAATACGCAATGTGCTATGAATCTAAACAGAACAATGAAGTATTTTCATTATGTTCTCACTTTGTCCAGCTAATGTACCCCTCAAATGAAAATACTGCAAATGTCTTTGTTTTTTTTTGATGGATGTAGAGTGCAAATCTTGGCTGAAGAACTGATTTGGTGGTTGACATCGCACAATCATGTATAAATTATTTACACATGTGTAAAGCTGTTCAGGCAACTCCATAAAGTGTGTGGTGGAGATAGTTCTGCACATGCACGACACACTTTGGGCAGGTTGCACAGACTGGGTACTAACATACCCATCAAACATCGCTGCTACAGGTCTGTTTGGCCTTGCAAAGCATCATGGGGCCCTGGGGAAAAAAAATAGTTTAAGCTGGTTGCAGAGTGAATTTTCAGAGACAAATTCGGCAAACAAGGTCATTAGCAAACCTAGTAAATTCACTCTGGAAAACACTTTGTCAAATTTCTCTGAGCAAAAGTGATTATTATGAACAATGTGGCTGCAACCATTTGAAACCAACAACAAAATAACAGTTTCTGCAACAAAAAAACACTACAACATAACTAAGAGAAAGTGTCCATACCATAACAATAAAAAATGTGAATGCTAAAGAAAAGCATGTTCAAGCAGTCCAAAAGCAAAATTAATTTATTTTTAGGAGCTAAAAATCCAGATTCTTTATAACTGAAAGAACATTCAAATTCCACATAGCTGCCACTGAAAGTTAGATCTGTATCCGAGACTCGAGGAGGACTAAAAGCTGGAAGGCAGAGATGTTTCATTTATTGTAATCTTTACGCTAAAATCATTAACTAAAATAATTTTGAATAAATTGTTATTCCTGAGATGTCAAATGTCATGGAAATGTCAAAAAGGGAAATTCATTTCTATTATTCTTTTAAAGATAAAATGATAATGCATGAAGCACACAGAGGAGAACTCATTATGGCTAATGAGTGGTCCAAGGCGTAAGTGTTAAATGTGTTTGGAATAGTAATGTCACTGATAATAATGGCAAAGAAGAAGCAAATATATATATATAGATATATATATATATATATATATATTGTCACACAAATGAGACATACTCAGATAAAGGTTTGGGGCAGCCACCCGTATAATCTGGTATCCTGGCTGCAAAGTCGTTTTTATGAAGTAAACAGCACTGATGTGCATACAATTGAGTCCAAGACAAGACTGAGGAATTAGGAAAAAGGGCAGGGTTTTAAAGGGGAAGACAGGAAGTGAGGTCATAAGGATCAGGGTCGTGTTCATTCTCCATTGGTTCGAGCCCGGACGTGATGTCAGAGGGGCCGGAGCCAGTAAGGTCTCCTTCCATTGGCTCGGTCCCGGAAATGATGTCACGAGAGCCAGGTGGAATCTCCCGAGAATGGTCTGCAGGCAAGAGAGAAAAAGAGTCAGTGCACTCTGCCACCTCCCGGCATGTCTCAGAACTGCCGTCACTCAAGCCCTTTATCTGCCTCCCATATCCACACTTTTGAGCCCCTGAAATGAAGGGATTGTGTTAAAAAAATGCTTTAGTTGCCTCACATTTTTATGCAATCGTTTTGTTCACCCCACTGAATTAAAGCTGAAAGTCTGCACTTCAACTGCATCTGAGTTGTTTCATTTAAAATTCATTGTGGTAATGTACAGAACCAAAATTAGAAAAAAGTTGTCTCTGTCCAAATATTTATGGACCTAACTGTATGTGTATGTATATATATATATATAATATATATATATATATATATATATATATATATATATATATATATACATACATATATATACATATACATATCGTTTAGGAAAATAACTGCTCTGTAGTTTTAAAAAAACACAATAGCAATTGAGATACTGGAAAAAGGATCATTTATCATAAAACAAGGATCTTTTGGGATGTATTGAGCCAGTTTTAACATGTAACTTTAGTGTACCATACAGACATGATAAATATTACTAAACATATCATACTGTAGTTAATATCTTTCAATGGAAATTCCTCACAGCAGTGGGCTGGCGCCCTGCCCGGGGTTTGTTCCCTGCCTTGCGCCCTGTGTTGGCTAGGATTGGCTCCAGCAGACCCCCGTGACCCTGTAGTTAGGATATAACGGGTTGGATAATGGATGGATGGATGGAAATTCCTCTATTTTAAATGAGGAATGTTTCCTTCTAGAAAGAAAATGTGGGCTAGTGGGCTTGAAAAGCTCAAAATCACAGTGTAAAATTTTGTTATTGACCCAGTGTGTGACCCTGAGCAAGTCGTTTCATCTGCCTCTCCTCATGCTGTTTAAATATGTATTCTTTTGAAAATGTTCTACCAAAAATATAAAGTACCTAGACACAATGTTTCACTGTGCAGGGAGTGTGGTGGACAGCCGGGAAGCCCCTGTGGTGGAAGGACCAGGGGAGAGAGCCTATTCAGGAAGGGCAAACCCTCTGGCTCACAGCGGGGCCACGGATTTGGATCATAGAAGCTCAGCCCTGCCGGGGCCTGTGGCCATGGCCAGGAGGTGACTAGACAGTTGCTAAGCCCTGGGTTGCAGCACTTCTGCCACACCTGGAAGTACTGCTGGAAGAAGGTCTTGGAGCACCTGGAACACTTCAGGGTGCCCTATAAAAGGAGCCAGAGTTGGAAGGAGGTGGATGAAGCTTGCTGGGAGAAGAGTGAAGGCGGTAAAGGAAGAGAAGAAAAAGAAGAAAGGACTGTGTTTAGTTTCTTATATTTGTGTACGGTGCTCTGTAGGGGGGAGTGAAGAAAAGTGCTGCCCCACTTGAAATAAACATGTGTGCTGGACAGCAATTGTGTCTGCCTGTCTGTGTCGGGTGGGGTGGCTGATACGCCCCCTGGTGGTCCACAGTGGTTATGCGAAGTGCACAGATGACTTGCCACCTCAGCTGAATGTAATTTACATTAAACTTTACTTCCTATACTTGCTATACTATTTACTTACTATATCACCTTTATTAGCCTTAGGAATTTGAATAAGAAATGTGTATTGTGACATCTGGCATCTCCCTGTCAACTTGAGTGAGTCCTTTAACTGCAAGACTGTAAACGGCACTATTACACACCAACGTGTGAATGAGAAATGGCAGTTTTGGCCTGCAGCCCCTGCTACGACAGTGAAGAATAGTGACAAATGCAAAAGACCTGGAGAAGGTTCAAAACATTCTCTCTTTGTCTAAGTGGGTTTTCTTTAAGGACTCCAGTTTCTTTCCCCGTCCTACAGATATGTCCATCCATCCATTCATTATCCAACCCGCTATATCCTAACTACAGGGTCACGGGGGTCTGCTGGAGCCAAGCCCAGCCAACACAGGGCGCAAGGCAGAAAACAAACCCTGGGAAGGGCAATAGCCCACTGCAGTTTACAGATATGTGTGTTCTGTTAATCAGAATCTCTAAATTGGCCCAATATGAAAGGATGTGGGCACTTGCAATGGAGTTGCATCCCACCTAGAGTTGATTTTGGGCTCTGCTTCCTTATGACCCTGTATTGAACTAAGAAAATGTTTGAGCAAATAAATATAATACTCTTGTTCTCTCCATTGACCATTCTTTTACTGCTGCGAACCTGATACAACATTTTATGGTTGTCTTTTGCATTACTAGGAATATTTAGTCTTTTCCGGCTGCCACTCTCTGGTATTTCTAATTTCCATTTTATGGGTTTTCTCACTTGCAAATTAGCCCTGTGTTGTTTCCTATAGCAGTTCACCTTTTCTTACCTTATCCACATTCTTCTCTAATGAGGAGACTACGTTCAAATATAATACAGCATTCTCAGATCCCCTTGATCCAATTCTTGGTCACAGAGTGCTGGAGCTTCTCCCAGCAGCATCAGGCGTAAGACAGGAATCAGCACTTGATGGAGGCTCCACTCAAACACTGACCCATACACACTCTTACACATGATCAATTTAAAATCACCAATTAATGCAACACTGGGATGTGAGAGAAAAATTGAAGTACCTGTAAGAGAATCCATGCAGACACTCATTTGGAATCACCAGTTCAGAGACAGTCTTTGGCACAGTCCAGTGAAGATCAGTCTGACATATTCAGCAGTTTACTCAGACTAGTCCACAACTTGCTCTGACAGTCTAAGAGGTGGACTCTGGGTGAAAGAGAGCTGACAAGTAATGAATATTCATCCTGAAGTACAGTACACAAAATGCAGTGATGAGGAATAAGGAATGCAAGTGTTTTGGACCTCACAAACAGAGAAGTTTGTCCATGTGATGTGTCTTGCTGTACATACCACAACAGAACGGAGAAAAGAAGAAAAAGACTGCAATTGAGCTTATCATAACTGTTAACTCTTTGTATAACACTGGCTCTGTGAGGCAGCATGCTATTAGGTATCACAAAAATGGAAAAGGAAGATTGTGATGGAAGGTCAGCAGGCAGTTACTAAATATGGCACTGCCAGTGATTTTCAATTGTGCAACTTGATGTGGCCCAGTGATGAGATCAACGACGCAGTCTGACATACCCAACTACTAGAAGTTGCATAATGTGGCATCTACTTAATCTGCATGCCTTTGGAGATGTGAAAGGAAGCAACACACTTACTCAGGGAGAACCTGCAAACTCTACACAAACAACAACCTGAATTCAAATGCAGGATGGTGGATCCATGGGGTGGCAATGCTACCCATTGCACCACCTATGGATTCAGTCATCTTTGGCATAACAAGTTACATTAAATCAACCAGTTTCAGTTCTTGTGCTACTCTGTTTGTGTGTTTCCAAGTTATTGGAAAAACAATGCCATCTAAAGTTTATTTAAAGACCATTTGAAGGATTCTTTAGATGTTTTGAAGAAAGGTCTTTAGACTAACAAGTCTGAATTAATTCATTTTGCAGAGCAAAAAACAGAATCATTACCAAAAACATACTACTATATGCTATAAACATTTCAACTAAACTACCACAGAATGGAATAACATCAAAAAAGTTGGATTTTGGAACAGCTGAGTTGATGTTCAAATACCATGCCAATGAAAATGCTTCATCAAGACCTCAAAACAGCTGCTTGAAAAAAGAAAATAAAGCTGAAGTAATAGTAAGTTTTATACAAAAGAATAAATGAATGAATATACAGAACTGAATTAGTAGCAGTAGATTTTATCATTATTGCTACCTACAGTGCCCACCATAATGTTCGGGACAAAGACACATTTTTCCTTGATTTACCCCTCTGCTCCACAGTTAAAAATTACAAATGAAACAATCCAGACATTGTGACTAAAGTGCACATTACAGACTTTCATTTAAAGGTATCTGAATACATTTTGGTCGCACCATGTAGAAATGACAACACGTGTTATACAGTATATGCCCAACCCCGCCCCCCCCCCCTCCCCCCCCCCCCCCCCCTTTTCAGGACACCATACTGTTTGGAACAATTGACGTCATAGGTGTTTGGATTACTCAGGTGTGTTTCATTGCTTCATTAGTGCAGGCGTAAGGTACCTAGGCTTGCTTCTACCTACAGACTACCTTTGGAGTCTGTAGTTGTCATTGTTCAACATGAGGACAAGAGCTGTGTCAATGAAAGTCAAAGAAGCCATTGTGAGGCTGGAAAACAAGGATAAAAACATTAGAGACTTCAGTAAAACCTTAGGATTACCTAAATCATTTGTCTGGAATCGTATTAAGAGGAAAGAACGCACTGGTGGGTTAAGTAATCATAAACAGGCTGGTAGGCCAAGGAAGACTTCCACTGCTATTGACAAGAGAATCCTGACTATGGTAAAGAAAAAATCCCAAATACCCAGATCAGGCAGCAGCAGCAAACACCACTGTGCCACCTAAAAGTAAAAAGTACAATTTCTTTTTAGTTTAGCATTTATTATAACTCTAAGGCCACTAGCGGTTCTCAAACTGTGGGGCGCGCCCACCTAGTTGCCATATGTGGCGTAATTTCGCTATTCGTATGGAAATTTTAAACTTGTAGCAGTGTATCGGCAGCAAAAAGTATAGGAATACATTTTATTAGGGTCTCAAAAAAACATTAGGGGACACAATTAAAACTGTTATGAAAACTCAGGTCGCAAATACTTAAAGGTTGAGAAACGATGCTCTAAGGTATAATTTTTATACTCAATTAATCCAGTTCTGAGTCATGGGGACCTAGTCTATCCCAACGGCATTGCCTACCATGCAAAAACCCACCCTGGGCAGGGAACTTACAGGGCTTACTTTCACACACATTTCTACAAGGCCAATTTAGAATTGTCAATCAGCCTAAAATGATGTATTCTGCCTTTTAAAATCATACACACACTGCATGCCAATCAGGGTCTGTCACCTTTTTTTATTTTACATTGTGAATGCTGAAATTAGATGTTGCAATGTTTTACTTTATCAATCATAAATAAGAGCAGCCATTGATTTATTTTTTGATGTAGTGAGCTACGTTGATAGTAGTCTGTATTCTTAGCAAACACCCTGCAAGCTGAACAAACAAGAAAACAGAGTCATTTATAGTGTAGAAAACACAAGAGGCCAAATAAATTCAAGAGTGAAATGCATATGCATTTTTAATGATGAAGATATGACAGCAACTGCTGTCCCACTGGTAGAATATTGGCTTGATCACCAATATGTTTTGTTTTTGTTTTGTTTTTTTTTTGCAGTAATAATGTTGAAGAGCACCGCCTCACCTCAACATCTGCCACCGTATTGCTTGGACAGGGTGACAGCAGTTAGAGAGAGAGAATGGAATCAGGAGATGATACCGACCAATCAGAATTCAAGCAGGGGTTGAAACCGGGAAGACTACTATTAAACAAAGATCAAGATGTGTACAAGGAATTGTGGTCAAAGAGCAGTTTGGCAAATCATAGGTTCATAAAGGGTACACGTAAACAGAAGGCAGGGAAAGTACTCATAACCAGTAAGTCATAAAATAAAAATATGGATGACGCTAAAGATTTTTTGTTTAGGAATCCAAATTGTGGACAATCAGGACATGTAGGATGCTAACATTTATGTTGTCATTGTAATGACATCAATCATCACACACTCCCGGTCTTCAAGCCTAGAAACCGCATAGCAACCATCACTAAAACCTATCCTAGAATGGTGGCAGCCATAAGAAAAACTAAATAGCACTGCAGGAGAATGTGAACTTTATTTAACGCTAGCCAACCCACGGTGTAGCATACACTGCATAATTATGTATTGATAGGTGAACACTTCCTGAACGACACAGTTGTCCAAATGGCGTGGGTTTGAGGATACGACTGTGAGTGAATGAAAAGATAGACGTCTGGAGAGAGCAACATATAATTGTCCGTGACTGAAAGCGGGATCGTCTGTGACGAAGAAGGCCACGCTGGTGAAAGTTACTTCGTCGGTAGGGATAAGTGTCAGTACTTGTAGATTAAGGTGTAGCGAGTCTTCGTTGTTGACGCTTAATATAGCTTGTGTACTGAGATGTTCTGGAGTCACAGTTAAGAAACACTTTTTTAATGTCTTTTAAGCACAGGGGAAAAATGAACATGTGAAACATCCGTAATGTAATAAGCCACCAAGAAAAGAAACATTGCAACAATGCTATCTACCACCCGATCGCTGTAAACAGAAGTCAAAACAAAATCGAGCCCAGTGCATTCTTTAACTGCCTTGTGGTGCTGTAGTAGTGCTGCTGCTTTGCAGTAAGAAGACTGTGGGTTCGCTTCCCGGTTCCTCCCTGTGTGGATACCGCTTTGAATACTGAGAACACCACTATATGAATGTAATGAAGTACTATTTCTATTCTTATGTGTCCAGCGCTCTCTCTCTCGCGCGTGCGCCTGTATGTGTGTGTGTGTTGCTCGCTCGCTCGCTGCATGTGTTCATGCAGGCATACGCCGCATAATTACAGTATTTATTGATGGCTGAACACTTCCAGAAAGACACAGTTGTCTTAAAGGGGTGGGTTTGAGGATACAACAGTAAGTGAATGAAAAGATGGAACTCTGGAGAGAGCAACATACAACTGTCCGTGACTGAAAACTGGTTTTGGCAGATACATACATATCTTTTTGAAAGTATGGCCCTGTGCCTTGTTAATTGTAATCGCAAAGGCCAATCTAACAGGAAATTGTCTTCATGTAAAAGTAAAAGGCAAATTATCCACGACAAACAAACTGTTTACACACTGCATACCAACCCGCGGCCTAGAATACACCGCATAATCACACCGCTTTTTAAATGTTTTTTAAGCAGAGGGAAAAAAATGAACATTTGCAAAATCCGTAACGCTGCTTTCAGTAAATACAATGCACACGAGTTTAATTTGTCGGCCACTTTTTGCCAGCCGTCTTTTCTGGTTTGGGCTGCTTTTGCAGTATTACCGCTTGTGCATATTAAATCTTGAAATCCTTCAAGTAACTAATTAACTAACTAACACCCACTCACCCACACAGCTTGTTTGAAAAAAATGCGCCCGTTCTTTCATCATTTTGTTGCAGCCTATCAAAGACTTGCTGATCATGTGGTATAGCGGGTCCATAGCTCCCCTTCAAAAGGCCATTTTTAAATATGTCTGATCTGCTCGACGGGATCAGAAATAAAAGTAAAACAATGTGAAGGCAATGTCACAGGTGTTCCTGTAGTATAGCGGGTCTACAGCTCCCCTTCAAAAGGCCATTTTTAAATAAATAATCACCGCGCTCACAGTGTAGCGAGGGGCGTGGAAGTGTGGCTGAAACGGTTTCTGGGTGAAGTCGTGCTGCGGGTGTTTCTCCCCTGTGCAGTGTGCGAGCGAGTGAGGAGAGAGAGAAAGCCGGTACGTTAGAGTGAGCGAGAGCAGGCTCGAAGGCAATGTGTTCCTGTGGTATAGCGGGTCCATAGCTCCCCTTCAAAAGGCCATTTTTAATCAGGCGACTGACAGTAGTGGAGTCAGGCACAAAGAAGGTCAGCTGCTGAGAGAGCGTCTCGACTGTTGCAGGGCCTGCATCGGTGAAGCAGGTGAGACACTAATGAAAAAGAGGCACAGAGCTTATTGGTTTTTAAAGACTGCTTCCTTCATTGTGTTTTAACCTCAGTTTTAAAGGATTGTTTTAAGGACCCCCTTGCAAACTGTTTTACACGCTGCATACAGCGATTCATATCCGCGAGAAACATGCCATTATGAACAGTCAACGTGGCTCAGAGGTGCATGTGGACTCTAGCACAGACGAACATAAATGACGCCGTACGAGTGGGTGGGCGTGGCTCTGCGAGTTGTCGTCATGTCCAATGGTCTTAGAGTTGGTGGGCGTGGCTCTGTCCTGCATGCTTCCATGGTTGTCTTGCTTGCTCTGGCGGCGGCTTAGTGAATTATATATATATAGATTTGTTAAAACACATAGAAACAAAATACAAATTTTATCGATAGATTCCCTGGCTTTCAAAAACTCTATACGGTGGCAATTTGTAATGTGGGGTGCTGAGGCACTGCTCCCCTTCCAAATAGTTTTAAAACTTACTTAATTAGGTAATGCGAAATAATCATGGCATAAAGTTGTTTATTTGCACAATGAGCCTGGTGTCAGCGCATGTCAAAATCCTTTAAAAATTTTTTCCTACTTGTATTTGTTTATTTCTGTATGAAGAAAAAAAAAATTCTGTGTGAATACCTGTATTTCTGGAGTAAAGGGCATTAGCCAAATGAAAGTCTACGTAAGTCCTTGATATTTTGTCAAGCCTGTGACCTGAGGCTCCCCTTTAATTGGTTGCTTTCAGATTTTTCTAAAAGCTCTGTGCGCCCCAAACACTCCCGCATTTATTGGTAGCGAAATAATATTGTTTTCATTTTTTTTTTTAATCTAATGTGATTGGGGAGTTTGTGTGCTCTCCCCGTGTCCGTGTGGGTTTCCTCCGGGTGCTCCGGTTTCCTCCCACAGTCCAAAGACATGCAGGTTAGGAAATTGTCCCTACTGTGTGCTTGGTGTGTGGGTGTGTGTGCCCTGGCACCCTGCCCGGGGTTTGTTTCCTGCCTTGTGCCCTGTGTTGACTGGGATTGGCTCCAACAAACCCCTGTGACCCTGTGTTAGGATATAGTGGGTTGGATAATGGATGGATGGATGGATGGATGGATGGATGGATGTGATTGGACGCTCATCAACACACTATTTCATGTTCCTGTTCGTGGTTCACAGTTCACACCCACTATTAACATAACTACAGATGAGTGAGGACAATTTTAGGGAGATGGCAACTTCAAGTGGAACTTTAGAAGTCAAAGAAAATTCAGTTATTTCTTTAATGAAACCCCCTTCATAAATTGTTCACTTGAAGAAACAAGAAACAAGCCTACACACGGACTTTTTCTCATTGTTGTTATGACAAACAGAGTTGACTCACTGGATGTAATGCCTTTCTCTGCTTTCCTTATTTGCTATTTCAAAGTGTCTGTACCAAAGTGTTATGGACAATAACGGGGGTACAAGACCTAAAACATCTTTCTGAAAAATGCAAGTGGCATGAAAGTAGCTGCAGTCATCTAGACCAGTGTTTTTCAACCAGTATGCAGCGGCAAAGTGGTGCGCCATGAGAGCTACACAGGTGTGCTGTGGAAATAATAGTGTAGCGCACTTGGGTCTGAACATGAAAGGGACAAGCTCCGCATATGGTCGAGTCCTCTGGTATACCTGGAGAAGCTGGCCATGTTAGAACACTTCAGACATGTCTCCTGGTTGCTAGAGTCCATCTGCCTCAAAGGACTGGTGGATAGTGGGAATACAAGTTACCTCTGAGGTGGGCAAAGGGGCAAAGCAGCTTGGAGATGCCACTAAAGTGCTCACTAATTGCCGTGTCTGTGAACACTGATCTTGGAGCTCCTTTTTTACCAGCTTGTCTGGTAGTCCTTCCCCTTTGGGCAGTTGAGCACGTGTTTGAGATATACAGTACTGTATATGTGTTTGTGGTTAATAAGATAATGGTGTGTCTTGGGATTATTTTGGTTACAAAAAAAGTGTGCCACTACAGAAAAAATGGTTGGGAAACACTGATCTAGACAATAACATGAGGCAAATTTTTTTGGCAGGCTTAGTGAAATGACTGAATTTAGGCAGAAAGTAACTGAGAAATTTTCAGGCCTGAAGGAAAGTAGGGCAAAATTTATGTTTAAGGGCATATAGGTATCCTGATCATAAAGGCAGAATCAGATTTAGGTTGGACTGTGGGTGTAGTACAAGACTGGTTGAGCAGCGAGTTATGTTTTAAGATGTGGGTATCTGTGGGTCTTACATTGTGAAGTTGTGCCCAGGTGAAGTAAGCCTGGCAAACTTGCATGGGACTGGGCAGACTGGCAGCAAGTGTAGAATAAAATTAAGGTGGGAATGACTTTGTGGGTGAGCTAAATGATAAACTGAGATGCAAGACTTAAGAAAAATCAGAGGAGTAGTGATTGCATGATGTAATTTATGGAATACAGTGGAAATGGCCAAGGACTGGGCACTCTGTTAGCAGAAACAGAATAAGATTTGTATTAGACTTTTGCTATGGATGTGTTATAGGACAGATGGAAGACCACATTATTGGAAGATTACGGAGGTGGGAGTTCAGACATTATGGTGTGAGTTTTGGCAAAATGATGAACTGGGCAAGTTGGCAGAGGATTGGGCACTTTAGAGACAGTGAAGTGTAAAATTTGGTTTCGCAAGTGCATTTGTTCCTATCTACATCTAATAGGGCAAGTTAGCGGAAGAATAAGGGGGCTGCAGATGTCACGGACTGAAGTTTTGGAGCACAGTGGAAATGGGAAAGCTGGCATCAGAATGGGCAGCATGGTGGAAAGGCTATAATACATTTTAACCTGGATTTGTCATATGGGTCTGTTACTGGATAGGCAAGTTGTGCATTGACACTATGATAAGGACAATGAGATAGATAGATAGATAGATAGATAGATAGATAGATAGATAGATAGATAGATAGATAGATAGATAGATAGATAGATAGATAGATAGATAGATAGATAGATAGATAGATAGATAGATAGATAGATATGAAATGCACTATATAATAGATAGATGTGAATTGCACTATATAACAGGTAGATAGATGGAAATGGCACTATATAATATACAAATGCTGCTTCTATTTGATCCTCCCAAAAACAACAGATTTGTTTCACCAGCCACCATTTGAACTATACTTAAATTATTTTTAAAGGGCAAAGTACAGTTGGAAAAAAATTAAATGATTAGCCTGATCATAGGTTTAGAGGTTTTTGAAGGTCATTGTCATGAGTACAAAGTACAGTAAAATTCATACTTGTTCTTGTGTCTGTTATTAGCTGTTTGGCCCCTCTTCTATTTAAGGCATCCTCCAATGCAATATATTTGTGGAAAGTTACTCAAATCAAAATTAAATATAACCCATCCATTTTCCAACCTGCTGAATCCGAACACAGGGGGTCTGCTGGAGCCAATCCCAGGGCACAAGGCAGGAACCAATCCCGGGCAGGGTGCCAACCCACCACAGGACACACACAAACACTAGGGCCAATTTAGAATCACCAATCCACCTAACCTGCATGTCTTTGGGAGGAAACCCACACAGACATGGGGAGAACATGCAAACTCCACACAGGGAGGACCTGGGAAGTGAACCCAGGTCTCCTAACTGCAAGGCAGCAGCGCTACCACTGCGCCACCGTGCCGCCTAAATGCAATCTAACATGTTTTATCATGTAATACTTAAAAATATATTGATTATTTTGATCAATTGCTTTTCACTACAGCACAGAATTTTAGTGTCAGTTTTAGTGTCAGGTGTATTGCATTTTAATTCATGTCCATAGCAAAAAGCAAAGCAAACATATTTCATTTCGCTTAGCGGCTACTCCCAGTGTATTGCATTTTGATGGAAGAACACACAGTAATCTTATCAAAACAGAATACAAACTTTTAAACATTACTGTGTTCTGGCAGCAAGCATAAGTTTCATCAGTATGGCATGATTAACCTAAACGGTGATTAGTATATTTTAAGTCTCACTGAAAAACGTTTAATCTTACAGTAAGTTAAGTTGTCTAAATAATGTTGGAACATATCATACCCGTCTTGGGACCACCTTCATGGCTCTAATAACATAAGCAATACCACCCCCAGGATGATAGGGGGAGCTTATGCAAACATTATCTTCTCCTTCTCCCTCTTCAGCCAAGAATAAGTGCCCAAGAGTGATGACCCACCCTTTCTAGTGTCCACCATATAAAGCCAGCCCATTCCTGGAAGGTGGCGTCAGATGCTATGCTAACTACAGCAGAGGACAAATCACAATGTTGGCCGATAAAAAAAAAATATTTTTGTTTGAGCTGTTATCAACTATATTTTGAGTTAATATTAAGCAGGGTTACTAGGGTGGTACCCCAAGCTTTCTTTAATTCTTTGTGTTGTCTACCTGCCTGGTCATCTCTTCCATGTGTTATGTTTGCTTTATTTCATATGGCTCCATTTTCTTCTGAAATATCTGACTGATACGTCATGATGTTTAGCGATTACCTGTATGGTCATCTCTATCTGCCATGCCAGATATTTACAAATCATAATTTAGGGGAATATCTGTGTATGAACACCTTGATTGATAATCTACATGATTTGGGAGATTAGATCCTGAATGTGTTCTAAGGATGTTACTATAGCAGTTGGAAATTCTTCTACTGTTGCTGTTACTATTACATTGGCCCTTTCCAGCAATGAATGCACGTGGCAGAGAATGAAATTGTCATTTTCATTTACACTACCTTACCAACTCTCTATCCGTCATCTTTAGTGCTGGGTGAACATACATGTGATTGGAATGCCTCTTACCCACCTGTTGATGCCCCTTGGCCGACCTCTTGATTCTGATTGGTGATTTGATTACATTCAGTTGTGGCATAATTAACGCACAGTCTATAATCGAAATACAATACACTCAGAGCAGCCGCTCAGCAAAATGCAATACGCTTGCTTTTCTTTATGTTATGACCTTTGGACATGAATTTCAAAACAATATTATTTTGTAAAGCATTTTAACCTGACAGAAAAATTGCGTGCCATAGTAAAAAAACAATTGACCATTTGGTTCATATATTTTTAATTATGACATGATAAAAATGTGCTTAAAATTAAACACACATTGAAAAACATTGGTCTAGATGACTGTGGCTACTTTCATTACACTTGCATACATTGAAATGTAGATAACACTTTAGATTGCCTTTAATTTTGGCACAAATAATCTTCCATATATATTATGCAGCTGGCCTCCTATTTAAAAATCTTTCATTGTAATTTATTTGTCTGTTGGTTTCAATAACTATTTAAAACCTTCTAGTGTTATCAGTTACTTGGCTCCCTTTTATTCAAAACATCTTCTTGTACAATTTATTAATCTATTGGTCTCATCCCGTATTTAAAAGATCTTCAAGTATGTGTTATCAATTGGCTGTAAGCCATCATAGCCACTTTCCCCTTCTGAATTTCAAATGTTTTTTTCACGACATCATGATTTGTTAGTCAGTTGGCCGCACTCCTATTTGAAATACCTTATAGCATGATTTATTATTCGGTTTGTCCAAACCTCTATTTAAAACATCTTCCCGTACAATTTATTAGTCAGCTGTCCCCGCCCTCCATTTAAAACATCTTCCCACCCCATCATTTCAGGTGTAGTTAGCCAAGACACTGATCAAGAAGGAGAGGGTTTAATAAAAACAATGGGAAATCGTAACACATAAGCAAGGTGATAGTATTTTTTTTTTATTTCAGCTTTCAACTGTTCACTAAGTCTTCTTATCAAAAAAAGATATCAATAATTGATCCTTAAATTATCTCAATAGGAAATGACAGTGAGCTACAAGAAAACAGTCCAGTATTTGTAGTGCTTGAGGGCTTCCATTACCTGCTTTGAATTCATTAGCTATTGGAACGACTTGAAACACATGTCAACCCCCACTTCATTTTTATAGATGCAGGTTTGAACACAGTTTTGTGAAAATATTCAGGGCATTTTGAAAACAATAATTATAGTGTGTGGAATGACTTTATGGATAAGGTTCCAAGAGGTTCAAATTCCATGCCTGGTACACACAGCATAACTGTGTCATTGAGATTTACCTTACCTGATGCACAAATTTAAAAGTTTAGAACACTGCAGATTCACTTGAGGCGACCTGAGATTTGCTTTACAAAATAACACAAGGTGGACCTTAGCCATGGGCATAATGTTTAGCGCTTTAGTCTCCCAGCTCTACAGTCCTGGACACTGCCTAGGCAGAGTTTCTACGTTCTTCCCAGAGCTGCATGGGTTTTCCTCACACATCCAAAAGGCCTTTATGTTACAATAATCAGCACTGTTTGTGAGTGTGTGCTGCAATGGCATAGCATCATCCTGTCCAGGATTGGCTCTGCTTTGTGTGTAATACTGCTAGAATGAACACAGGCTCCCCTTCACCTAAAACTGGATAAAATGGATGGAATTTGGATGGATAAATGAATGGATGATACAGCCCTCTGTCCTGACCCTGAAAGATCTCTCCTCTGCCTTCTGCATGGTCAATCACCAGATCCTGCTTACCACCCTCTCTGACCTTAGCCTCACTGGGACTGCCTTCAGGTAGTCTGAGTCCTACCTCTTAGGCAGATCCTACCATGTCGTGGCAAAGAAAGATGTCAAGGGTGCACCAGGCATGCATATGGGTGCCCCAAGAATGGATGCTGGGCCCTCTCCTCTTTCCTTTATATACACCTCTTCACTGGGCCCTATCATCCTGTCTCACGGTTTCTCTTATCATTGCTTTGCCAATGATATGAAGTTGTACATGATGTTCCCTCCAGAGGACCACATGGTATCAGCTAGAATGCCTGTACGTCTCACTGATACTGCAACCCGTATGAAGGAATGCCATCTGCTTCTTATTATTGCAGCTCGTCTGTCTATTCAGCACTCTACCTCTGCTCAGCTTGGCTCACTGTTGTTAACACCTGCCAAGTCTGTACATAACTTTGGGATGGTGATCGATGGCCAACTGTTCTTCATTGATCATTTTGCAATGGTCTCTTGTCCTTGCAGATTCAGTCTATACAACATCCACAGCATCAGACTGTATCTGACAGACTATGCAGTACAACTCCTGGCCCACGCTTTAGTCTTGACACTGGTGTGTACTGGAGTACTGGCATTTGTGACCAAGCTGTTGCAGATGACGTGTAACCAGCTGAGGTGGGCACATGGCACTCCTCTGTTCAGATCACTACATTGGCTCACTGTAGCAGCACATATCAAGTTTAAATCCTTGATGCTTGCCTACAGAGTAGTTAACAGGTCCGTACCTACATATACATGGAGACACTTGTGATGACCTAAGATCACTTGTATATTTCTTCTCATCCACGCAGGTCTGCTGAAGAATGCTGTCTGAGGTGGCTTCAAATCTCAATCCAGACTTTTTTCATGTGTAGATCCTAGCTGGTGGAATGTGCTGTTCATCACCATTCAAAATTCTGACCATCTCAACTTGCTAAAGAAGTGTTTGAAAACTCTCATGTTGTTAGGTTTTTGTAACCCAGGAACTGTAACTCACATGTATTTTGTTCTGAGCTCTTCTCTTATGATGAAAAAAAGAGACAAGATGTTCCACGCACCTACCCGGATGGGCCACCTCAAATTGGGCCCTGAGTGCTGGCGTGCAGCAGGTGACGCCTCAGCACCACACCAGTTCTGATCCCACAGACCTGACACCATTGGCTCTCCGAAGGTTTTGACTCTTCCAGGGATGGGCTCCCAAGGGTTTTCCCCATCCCCTTCATAATACGAGAAGCCTTCCTATGGATGGCTGCAGCAGAGCTACTCCCGCGGAGAGCAGAAATGAGTCCTTTCTGTCATCTCAGAGCTGTGTGAAGTTTTTTTATGGTGGCTGGAGTGCCAATCCTGCTACCAACCCACATGATTTCCCAGGAAGTTGGAGGACTGCTTGCAGGGCCGGATGCAGTTTAGCATCATACCCAGGACATATGTTGTTCCTCATGGAATCCTGAATGAGGCACATTACCTGCATTGTGAGGGAGCATCAGTTACAGCACTACGGCCATGTGGTGCGATTCCCAGAGGGTGATCCGGCTCACAGTATCCTCATTGTTGAGGACCCAAGTGGCTGGACCAGGCCAAGGGGACACCCACTTAATACCTGGCTACGGCAGATAGAGGGTCATTTCCGGAAGGTGGGACTGGACTGCGTGTCTGCCTGGGGGGTTGCCAACCAGGATCCCAAGCTGTTTCATCATGTGGTGTGGAGTGGCAACGTGCTGTACAAGTGCATGCTCCCCGACCTGACCTACCTCTTCTCTTATGGTGATCGATGTTGTATCCTTTTGTAACTCAATTCTGTTGGCATCTTTTGTAAGTCACTTTGGATAAAGGTGTTTGCTAGACAATTAAATGTAAATGTAAATGCAAGAAAATGCATGAAACTACTAAATGCAGCAGTTCTCCCTCTGCAAAAAGTATTTCTAACAAATCATAATTAGTATAAGACATGATTTTTTTTAATGAACTGCTCTTTTCTTTCCAATAACATCCTCTTTTTCTGTTGCTTTTGAGAACATTCATGGAGAGTGGTTCTCTATTGGATAGTGACTGTGCGATGTAACTAACACTCATTTTTCCAGTAGTCCTTTTTTATTGATTGCTTTTTCCAGATTTCTGCTCTGACTGATCGTCAGCTTATCCTGCTGGTGCTTTATACTTCAAATGAAGTTGCACTCATGTCCTCAATGTTACATTTTTTTCAGTACTTCAAAAAGACATTTCCTGGACGCCCGACCTGCCTGATTCATTAGAAGGTTTACTAAGGAAAAAAAATGATAATCGGTGGTGTGTCTCCCGCCTCCACACTGATGTTACCAGGGAGCATTAGGATGAGGAATTAGAAGCATCTGGCAGGGATTTAGATCAGCATTGTGGGATGTGAAAATGGATCCCAGCAGATGGACTATCACTTTTCCATTTCCTTTGGCCCAGAACATAGCACGATGAAAAGAACCAAATGTATTCTAAACTGACCAGTGCGACATATGGAAATGAGGCTTTACCTGCAGGGTCAGTCCACTGATTTATACTTACAAGTCAAAGGTCAGCATCTCCACTTTGCTGCCACAGGAGAACAGTTAGGTTTGTGTTTATTTGAATGTTACTCGGCTTCCATGACAACAGCTTAATATAAAGCGGAATTGGAACGCCTTGAGAGGCAAGTGCAAACGATGTCATGCTTGAAAACGTCTTCAGCCCCTAAAATCTCTGCATGTTGTTGCCGGAAATGGGCTGCACAATAAAATCATATATTGACGTTAATTTATTTGACACTGTTAATGTTATTTATGAGTAACGGCAGAAGCATTTGCTTCGGTTTCTACTAGCTGCAGAACTGTGCAAGGCAAGGTGCTTTAAACAGACAATTCCTCTCTTCTTTGTTTGTTAGGGGACAGTTAACAAGGTGCCTCAAACTGAGCAAATGAAAGTCTCTTTCAGACGCCAGGGTAATTGATTGGACCCCTAACTGCGCTCTATTTGCTTTCTTCATGCCTACTGCGGAATTTTTCTAATTAGTATTTTATTGTCTCCAGAGGAGCAGATCAATACATCATCTTGCAGGGCAGCTTTTCCATTTTCCTTTGAACTTTCAACATACAAGTTTCAAACTAAAGGCCATGGACGCCTTAAGTTTGTCATCTTAATGAGGCCAAACCTGTCTCTTATTAAAAGGTTTGATTTCCCAGCATCCATAACGTTTATTTATGGAATGTAAATGTCATTTTCCACTAAACCTGTCTTATTTATACTTTACTGATGCAGCAGCTACAAATGTCACAAAGATAAAGATTTAGGGCAAGAAATTTTTATTTTTATGGGAAATGAACTGCAGGAAAAAAGGTGAGTGGCAGACACAGTGTCCTGTAATAGACTTATTCCTGCCTGTAGCCTATGTTGCTATGTTATAATCTAAATTTTGGTCACCCTGAACAAGAATAAAGGGATCAAAAAATGAGTAGACGGATGGCTGAAGGGATGGATGTTGGATCTGATAAAAGTGCAAATTGTGGTGGGTACGGCACAAGTAGTTGGACTATTACACTAGTCAGGAAAGAACAGTATGTGGCATCATATGCTATGGCCGGAGTGTCTTATTTTTTAAAATTTCTTTCCATCTATTAATCATCATTCACTATTAATGCACTTCAAGGTCAAGGAAACCCGGAGCACATTCCAGTTGAATTGGATGACAAGGAAGGTAACAACCTTAGATAGTTGTGCCAATTTTTAATGATTCCTTCCATTAAATAAATTCACCCACTTTTATAATTGTAATGATAACTAGTGAAACATGCAGACCTACGGTCCTACAATAAAGTGCAAACAAAAACCAAGTTAAAGATAACGAGAAGATGATACTTATGATGTATTTCATAATGTATTTATTTACTTCTGGTAGATCATCAAAAGCAAGCAGAACTTTTCTGTTTTGACAACAAATTCTTTAGATTTAAATTTAAAAAAATACAGGTTGACATTGATCACATTACTGATGTACCTTTGCTATGTAGTGGCCTTCAAAGAAATATCAATGGAAGGATGTAAAAGCAGTGCTTTTATATGGTCAGAAGTTTTGACTTTTTAGTGATCTTCTCGATTGTTGCTGTGTAGTTCTGTTCCCTTGAGATTCTTGTATTCTGCGTTCTGGACTTTCTCTTGCATGTCTATGAGCCATCATGCTTGTTTGCTGCTCAATTGCTCTATATTTAGGATTTCTTCTTCTTGATTGTCAATGTGGGTCAGCATCTTGTTTTCCTATTCTTTTTCATTCTTTGTCACTTAATCATCTTCTGCAATTTGCTTGGCACTTAGCAGATGCCACTGATCTTCTTTTACTTTCTGCCATTATGGTGGTTATCCCTTGATTTTGCAATCACTTGTTGTAAACACATGACCACAGGTCACTTTGATGTTTTTTATTTATGTTTAATAAAATGTGATGTTTGATATGCAAAAAACACACTACTTACATTTGATTATAAATTCTGATCACATATTTTAAAATATTCAATTGTCGGCATGCAATTTTTCCCACTTTGTTGTTCGCATATTTTGTATCTCGCACTTGACACTAAGCTTTCCTTCTTAATATTATATTGTTCTTCATCATATAATTGACAATTGAGGTTTGCTTGACACTCAGCAGATGTTTCTGCTCTTATTTTTCTTTCCAAAATGTCACTTGGTTTTGCACTCACTTTGCCGTAATAAACAAAGGACAACAGTTCACTTTGTCAAGGTTGGCACTACCTAAAATTTCTGGAATTTCCAGAACATAACAGGTTATAAGCTTAAGATTAACACCAAGATCAAGGTTCTAGGCCAAGTCATTTGTGAGTAATCATATGACAGACAGATAGACCTCAGGATTACATACATAGGACAGGTGGCAATTGAAATTGTTCCCTTTGTTTGTCCATGGACAAGCAAAGAAACAAACAAGAGAAATGACGCACTTTGGTGTATGTCCCGATTGTGGGAATTCAACAAATGAAGAGTCACGGGGTTGCAGTCGCTGCTGGCGGAGCTCTGTCCAGCAGGTTGCTCTAGCCAGTAATGACGACTCTTTAGGTCGCTCAGGGTGTTATGGTGGCTGTACCAGAAGGGGCAGGATCAAATGCCTTCACTGGGTGGCTTCTCTACACTGTAGGGAAAGAAGGAGATGACAACAATACCAGCAGTGCCCACTCTCATCTCGGTAGGTTACTATGTACCTCAACTGGGCCTGCAAGGAGGTCCTCCGATGCTCATCCGTGACAATATATAGATTGTAAAATCTTAATTCTCACATAAAATGGTTTACTACCACCTCTTATCTTAGAAGACTTATCAGTGCCAATCCTTTAGGTCGTACACTGCAGTCTTAAGATACACTTCCAAATAGTGTTGATAAGGCCCTTAGCTATAGGGTACCCTAACTCTGAAATAACCCTACCTACCATTACTAGAGAAGCCTCATGAGGTTTAACATTTAAATCAAGACCCCTTATTTTAGCAAGTCATAATCTTGATAGAGTAAATGGTGAGCTTGTTTTATATAACTATCTTATACTGAATGTTAATTAACTGTAGAAATTGGCTTTGTTTTGTCCTTACTTTTCCATTTCCTTTTACATTTCAGTGTTTGTGGTGGCACTTGGTCTAAATTGGAGAAGATCTGCTGTTGCACGTGACGGACCGTTTTGTAGATGTCTTCTATTAAAATGAAATTTTTCATTTGTGGCGTGCAGAATCCTTTTTAGAATGTGACTGACCAAGCATTGTTGGAATTCATACTTAAAACTATCCTGGATATACTGGGAATATAAAGAATGATATTTCTCTGTTTAAATTTTGTGTTTGTTGAATTTCACTTTTCCTACTATATTTGTAATTGTTGTATAGCATACTGCGGTGGGCTGGCGCCCTGCCCGGGGTTTGTTTCCTGCCTTGCGCCTTGTGTTTGCTGGGATTGGCTCCAGCAGACCCCCGTGACCCTGTAGTTAAGATATAGTGGGTTGGATAATGGACGGATGGATGGATGGATGGATGGATAGCATACTGGGCTCGTAACTGGAAGTGTGTAGAAGAAGAAAACACTGAAATGCATTTGAACAAGAATGAAAAGAATAATTCATTTGTTCCACGGTCACCATTTCATTGCAGGGAAAGTTTAAATAGTTAACTTTAAAACTAGGACATCATCATTAAATTTGCAAATATGTAGTCTTCCTCTCAAGCTTCCAAATGATTTCTTCAGTAACTGTCACACATTTAAAATACCATAACATGGGCACATTAATCCATCTATTTTCCACAGCTGCATTTTTCTTGTGAGGATTATTCTGTGGAGCTGAAGCCTATTTGATGCACATGGAGGGAACCAACCAGCCATGGAGGGCACACCAGTCCTTTATGAGAGACACAGCATGAAGAACACCCCATGTAATGAAGGGGTCCCATTAGTACTGCAGGGTTGGCTGAACACTGCAACCTTACTCTGGCACTGTGGAACACAGAATGTATTAGCTATGCAGACTGCAGTCAGATATGTGTATCCCAAATAGATTAATTGCCTCATGCTGTTGTGATTATAATTTATAAAGTTATGAAGTTTCCTTTTCATTGGGTTTCTGTAAATAACTTATGGGTATCATGTTTTTTGGGTTACTGATTTCATTCCCAATGTTACTTTTTTGATTTGTGTTGTAGCAGTAGAGGCTGTTTTCGACCTCTTGAACCCTCAGGTACCACGCCAAACACCAGGTAAAAGTCCAAGACTTTTTATTTTTATGACAATAATATGCACTAAGCACCCTCCACTCCACACTACACATACAAATAGCAATAATCAATAATCAAGCACAAATACCAATCCTCCTCTCCCAGACACTTTGCCACCCTTCCTCCCAGCTCAGCTCAGTGTGTGGGCTTTCCCACAGTCCTTTTATACCCCCTGACCCGGAAGTGGTTCCTGTCCAACAATCCATAAGTCCTCATTACTTCCGGGTCAGGGTCAAAGTCCTTTTCTTCAACCTGGAAGTACGTCATTTCTCCTGTTCATGTGACCAGGACATACTTCCAGGTTATAGGGCACATAACAGTCTGACCGCCTCCCTACAGCGACTCCCGGTGGCCCCCATGGTATCCAGCAGGGCTGCTCATACATACTACAAGGTCCATGAGGCCCTGCTGGAATTCGGGGGACCTCCATGCTGTTGGGAGAGCTCCACCTGTCGGCCTGGAGGGGTGGGCCGGAATATTTAGCCGGCAATCCATCACAGTGTTCATTTTAGAAATTATTTGTGTGTTTTACCGGCACCATTTTGGTTTTTCGCGGGTGCTGCCAATTTTAATACAGTAATTGCAACTATGTTACCAAGAAGTTTGAATGGTAATGTGCGAACACATGACATCATCATTGTGGCTTGTAAGGTCAGCCTCTGGAATTTACAGGTTATCCAAGATCTGAATAATAACAGTGAAATTATCAAGTATGGTTCAAGTTTGGCTTCCTGGTAAAAAAAAAAAAAATATTGATTAAATTAGAATCTACGGCTTTGTTTTTGGTCCGGTGAAAGTGCAAATTGATTTCCTTGGTTACTAGACTTGTTTCTAACTAATGTTTCTTCTTCTTCTTCAGGTCTCTATTTAAATCCATCTACTCAGCAGAACACATACATGGATATGAAACCTGCAAATAAGAGCCATACCTCCGTGCACTATTGAGCAGCGTCACACAGAACAGCCATATTTAATGAGACATACACTCTTAGATCTCTGTATCGTGTTAAAATGGCAATATTGAGGTACCAACTCACCACTCTGTTGTAAACGGAGATACATTTTGCACGTTTTTTCACTTATTTTATAGCTTTGTTTTCATTGTCTGTATCATTTTGATTCATTTTGGAAAGGTTTAATTTTGCTACTGTTTTAGTTTTATTTATTCACAACATCATCGCTGTCCCATTGTTATATTTCAACTAGTGTTCCACCGGAAAAATGTTTGTTTTATTCATTCTTGATTCTTTTATGTATGTTGCTGTTACTTTTGTTGATTATGTGCATTACCATTTGTTTTGATTTTGTATCCATGGCCAGGAAACTCCCCAGACCTTAATCCCGTTGAGAATTTGTGGTCAATCTTCAAGAGGCGGGTGGACAAACAAAAAACAACAAATTCTGACAAACTCCAAGCATTGATTATGCAAGAATGGGCTGCCATCAGTCAGGATTTGGCCCAGAAGTTGATTGACAGCATGCCAGGGTGAACTGCAGAGGTCGTGAAAAAGAAAGAAGGACCAACACTGCAGATATGGACTCGTTGCATAAACTTAATGTAATTGTCAATAATAGCCTTTGAAACTTATGAAGTGCTTGTAATTATACTTCAGTATACCATAGAAACATCTGACAAAAAGATCTAAAAACACGGAAGCAGCAAACTTTTTGAAAACCAATACTTGTATCATTCTCAAAAATTTTGGCCATGACGGTATGTCTTTGATGTTTATATCGTCTCCTTGTCTTATTGTTGTCTCACAATAACCCTCAGACACTTCTGCGTCTAACAACACCGATCACAGGCCAGGGCTGCACTTTTACTTAGTTAACAGTATGGAAGGCAGAAGTATACCGTTATGAGGGTAAAGTAGCGCTTCACTGCATTGTGGGCACTGTCAGCATTGTGGCATCAACAATTTTTGTCAATTTCTCCTATTGACTGTAATGTACTTCAGCATCACTGAAGTCAAGGCAAGCCCAAGGAATGTGGACCTCCTATTTATCTCTGAAAGTCTCTACGCTCTTTCATCAATCCTCCCGAGGCTTGGGAATAGTTGGAGGTTTCCCTTTCCTAATGGATGGGTTGCTGCTAACCTGGTGAAACACTCACAGATGGCTGCCATCCCAGATGGGCTGTATAGAGCTGTTTGTTGGTTTCTACGATACTTTCTTACAAACCCAGTAATAGTCACTGTGTGATGCTGAACCCCATAACCTGTTTGTAAAATGTGTTTTCAAGGATCCCATCCAACACCTGTGACTAGTAGGTTTTCAAGTGGGCCCCACAACTTCCAGGACCCATCTGTATTTCACACCTTCGAGCCACACACACTCCCACTAAGTCTCTTCAGCATTCCATTTAAGAATTAAAATTGAGGCCAAAGTACCACTTCAGAGGCATCACCCTAACCACCTATTCATGTATTTAATACAGCATCATGAAAAATCAGGATGGATGGATGGATGGAAAAATCAGAGTTCACCCTAGTAGTATACAGTTCAATCAGTCCATCTGGTTTTATGTTGTATTGCAGCACAATAGCAGCCACCGTCACAGGGTGTACTACAGGGCTAAAAGCACTACAGTGGAACACCCTATTTGACAGTTGATCCAGGACAGTATTAGCAATAAACATGTGCAAGAAGCAGATATAAGAAAAGCAAAATTGACAGACACTAGGAGAGCCTTGGAAATACAACTTGCAGATTTTACAAAAGAAGTGTCAAGAGGAGTAATATGTACAAATCCAGAAGAGCTGTCAGTGTAAAATAATAGAAAAGGGCAGATATCAATGATCATAGGCAACAGGAACTGCTGTACGGATCCAGCGCAGGTATAAACCAAAAATACAGAACATGGGACAAAGTAACAGAACAGGGTGCACTGTGTGTAACCAGCCCTGGACAGAGTCCCAGTGAACTGCAGATGATTTTAAGCTCATATCAGGCCAATCGACAGAACATAATTGTCGATGGCAGTGGGAGGAAACCAGAGTGCCCAAGGAAGCCCACACAGATACAGGGAGAGAAAATAAACTTCACAAAGAGAACGTGCAGACCAGAGCCTGAATGCCTAAAACTGCTATGATGCAGTGTTAACTACTATGCCAACTCTGATATTAGTCTATCCCTGCATGTTTGCAAACAGTTGCATATAATAATTTTACACATACCAGTAGATTAATGTAAAATAAGAGACAGTCAGTTCATTTGTGTTTTCTTTTACTCTCCTAAGCACTTTGAAAATGTTAAAGGCACTATATACATAAAATGTACTACTATTATTATTATTTCATAAAATACATTTAATCATGTCACTGGAAATTGGCAATGTGTTGCAAGCTGGTGTGAACATGCAAGTAAGAATTTCACTGTACTCTCCTCCTGGGACAATACTACTAGTGATGAGCACATATAAGTAAGAGTTTTACTGTATTCCGTACACATGCCCATAATGACCCCATAAACCTATCAGTTACTGCTAATACTTTATATGGCTGCATGAAAAGTGCACCAGTGAATAGTGGGCAATACACATACCATACTCTAGGGTGTAAGTGTATGCTAAGTGTTTGGAAACAACTGTGTATTATGCTGCCCCACACACAGACAGAATTCAAAGTCTACGGCTGCTGTTCATCTCTTAACACTAAACTGTTAATAAATGTCAAGCTTGCCTACTCAGTAGTTAATAACATGAAAGATCAAGCCAATGTTTGCCATCTTTAATCTTTAACAGCATAAACCAATCCTACAAGATACACTATCTTGAAAAACTATACAGCTAGCTGGCACTGAGGTGTAAAAGTCTCAATCAATTCATCATTATCCGCCACTTTACCAAAAGGAGCCTCAGAAGCAGGTAATAAGTATAACAGGGTGACGCCTCAAAATCAAAGTGAACAAAAATTAAGAAGAGTAGGTTGAATAACAACCCCCTAAGACCCTGAAATGCCCCTGCTCTTTCCACTCTCCATAGAGCAACTGGATCAGATTTTCAAAACCTGGGAGCAGAGCTCCAATTGGAGAGAAGGAAAGATTTACAAAGCACTTGGTGAGAGAGCCATTGAGTCAATCTTCACAAAACTGATAAATCAAAGAAAGATCCAACTTCTGGTGACTCCGTAGCTCCTTGAGATGTTTAACAACACCAGTTAACAAAAGGGATTTAAATTTGGAAGTATTAAACTTAAATATTATTACATTTGCTAAATGCACCTATGCAAGACACAATGTGAGTTTAATATATAAAACAAATGTGCTATTCAATCACTTAGAGCACAAGTTTAGGTGACCTTCCTAGGGTCACACAGTGAAGCAAAGACAGGAATCGGGTTTGAAGTCCAGTGACATAATCTTCACAACACACTGCCTAGTGCCATATTCAGGGTTGGCCACTGCCACGATAGGCTTTGACCTCTGTGATCCTAAACTGAACAAAGAAATGAATAAATGAATAGACTTACACTGTATTTAGTCTAAATTTTCTATTTATAAAAATCTTAGCTTTAGTTGACATTTTAAATTTCTACTGACTGAACGATATCCTGACTAACTATAGGAGCCGATTTAATGAAAGGAGCATTTAGCTCAACATTGTAAAAACTGTTTCAGCTGAGCAGTTTTAGCGATGGCTGGGTGAAGAATTTCTTTTGCTATTTTGTACATTCCTTTATTCACTGGAGCCTAGTTCATCATTAGGGAGTTCCTGGGTAGGACCTTTTAAATATTACACCAATAATGTCATGTAATGTGTGGAATAGTGGCAGAGCACTTTGTGCAGCTATCACACAATAGCACTAACATGCATTTGAGTCACTTTTTTCACCTGTGTGGAGTTCGCACAAACTTTCCATTGTCAATTGAGATTTTCTGTCATACTCTGAATATAAGGATACTTAATCATAATCTCAAAATGGTCAAATCTGAGGGAGTGTGTGTGTATGTTTCGATGAGTGCACCTTTCCACAAACTACCATTTCCACCAAGATTTCTTCCTAACTTTCATCTTTACTGCAGAGAAAGTCTCCAGCTCCCTTCAAACCACTACAAGTAAAGAAAATGCAATGAAATGTATAAAACTATAAATGTAATTATGGTGTCACAATTGTTAACATTGCTGCCTCACAGCTTCAAAGATCTGGATCATCACAAAAAGCCTGCACCAGGAGGCTTGGTCTTTAATCCCATGAGTCAACACATCCATAACCAGTTCAAACAAGTAAGGACTTAAAGAAGATCCCTGATACAGACCTAAAGTACTCTGACTGGCATCTTGTCTGTTGCTCCCACACTGCTTTTCAACCCAAGTCCTTATTCCCTTTTATAAGCCTTCTGATGGGATATACAAGTACTAACTTATTATAGTGATGCACAGTCTCAATCCTGGGAACCCCTGTAACTTATGGATTACATTCAGGTGAACTGCTGCCTTTAAATGAACTCCTTGTGCATTTGATTTTTATTCTTTCTGCTTCTTCTACAAATCTTTGATGGCCAGTGCAATTACCTATGCTGTGGTGGGCTGAGCTGGTGACATCACCAAACCAACAAACTAATTAAGATAGATAGATAGATAGATAGATAGATAGATAGATAGATAGATAGATAGATAGATAGATAGATAGATAGATAGATAGATAGATAGATAGATAGATAGATAGATAGATAGATAGATAGATAGATAGATAGATAGATAGATAGATAGATAGATAGATATCCATCCATCCATCCATTTTCCAACCCGCTGAATCCAAACACAGGGTCACGGGGGTCTGCTGGAGCCAATCCCAGCCAACACAGGGCACAAGGCAGGAAACAATCCTGGGCAGGGTGCCAACCCACCGCATAGATAGATAGATAGATAGATAGATAGATAGATAGATAGATAGATAGATAGATAGATAGATAGATAGATAGATATCATTTTTTTGTCCCAAGGGGGATATTTAGCTTATTAATGAAGTAAATAAACATTCTAACAAACAATAACCATCTTCAAATGCACACCAGAACCATTAAGAAGAAAGAAAACTTTCTGACTTCTCCAAAGATAAAAGGCGCAGTCACAATGAGGCACTACAAAAATGTATGCCACTGGTATGAGGACTCTTCAGTGCTCATCAATTTGTGCCTATATAACACTTCATGTATTAAACATTGGGCTTAATGTCAGGTGGATTCCAGCAAAGCATCAAAAACATAATGACTTTAACACCATCAGTATGATCACTGGAATGAGGTTCTTATTTACAAAGGAACAACGAAATTGAAGGTGCAGTCGACTCAGTGTGAGGCATAAGAGTTAAAAAGACAAGAAGGGAGAAAATAATAACAAACCGAATAGTAATAAAAGTACTTTACAAAATATACAAATTGCACTGGTTAAATGCACATTGGCAGAATGATATGGAGCAGTTTTATTTGAGTTCAGGGCCATAATTGCTTTTGGATAAAAGCTGTTTTTAAGGTGGTTTGTCCTGGTTTTCATTGCTCTGTATCTCTTGCTCGATGGCAAAAGCTGGAAGAGGCAATGACCGGGATGTGATGAATCCTGTGAAATGTCTATTGCTTTTTTGCGGCATCGGGAGGTGTAGATTTGTTCTAGAATGGGGAGGGTACAGCCAATTGTTCTCTCCGCTGTCCTGGTGACCCTGTGGAGCAATTTCCTTTCTGAGGAAGTGCAGCTGCCATACCATACACACAGTCCGTACGTGAGCACACTCTCGATAGAACAGTGGTAAAATGCAAGGAGCAGGTTTTTGGGGAGATGGTTCTTTCTGAGGATTCTCAGAAAATACAGTCTCTGCTGTGCCTTCTTCGGCAGCTACTTGGTGTTGGCGCTCCAGGTCAGGTCACCTTCCAGCTCAATGCCCAGAAACCTGAACACCGGGACCCTCTCCACACAGGCCCCACCAATGATGAGTGGCTGGTTGTCAGTTGTGTTTTTTCTAAAGTCAATAACAAGCTCCTTCGTTTTTGTGGTGTCGAGGAGCAGGTTATTGACTGTGCACCACTCTGAGTTTAAAAGAGTAAACTCAGGTATGAGACTCCCTCTGAACCCCCTGGAGTCGTTGAGAAGGAGAGAAATAAAACAAAACTGAGTGCCATTATGAACAATACTGCACATCCTCTCTTTGACACACTGACACTGAGTACTTTCAGCCAACAAACCATTCAGCAGAAGTGTGTCAAGAAACGTGATGGGGGCTCCTTTATTCCAACAGCAATTTGCCTGTTTAATTCCTCACTGTTTCTGCCAAGTCAGAAATTTCCTTTCTTTTTAGTCATTCTGGTGTGTGTTCAGACCATAGTGTCTTTGTATATATTTATTTATCTATATAACTCTGTATTTATTTATTTAAAGAGCTCTGTAAAAAGCTAGATTTTGCCCTGGGGACAAATAAAGTTCTATTAATCCTTCTTTGCTTGTTTTCTTTAAGTCACAAATGGCAAAAAGTTTTACATTAGAAAAAAATATCAGCTTTAGGTGGTTGTATGTCAAGACTTTTAGTCCCCATAAGACTACTTGTTCCATTCAAGCATCTCTCTTGTTCTAATAAATTTAAGTGCTTGTAATATTCACATTATTAGAGCACACATGGGCTTGGTTGCTATAAAGTCATATCATATATTCAGAGACTTCAGCTAATTCCAAAGAACTATCCATAGACTTGAATTAGTGGAGGTGTTATTTTAGAAAAGCTGACGCTTCTCCTTGAATCGTGATTACTATTGACTGACTTTTGTGAGCTGTGCTCATTGTAGCAGCCAAGCTGATTTAATACAAATCAATATTTCCATGCTGACACTAACTTCAGTGCACATGCCTATATAATGCGTTCACTCATACAGGGCTCACTCTGCATTAATATGTACATTGATGCAACATAAGCAATGCACATCACGCAGTAGTAAACTAACATGTAGGACGAAAGAAGTATTTGGCTGATTCACAGGTACTGACCCAGTTAAATCTCTCGCATTAAGGAATACACAGTGTTGAATAAAGTTCCATACAGCCATAACTTGAGAAAAAGAAAAGATACCTTTCTGGAAAGTAACTCAAGCAAAGGTAAAACATGCCCTTGAGTAAACTACTTAAGTAGAAGTTTTAAAGCATCTGATATTAATTGTACTTAAGCATCAAAATTACAAGTACACGTAGAATCTTTCAGTGTTTTATATACAGTATAGTCAAAAAGGTTCTTATGAAGACAAAATAATTCAGGCTTGCATGTGAGTTGTATTACAATGAGTCAAGTAACTGCAACTTGAAGCAGTGACATCCAGTATAACTGGAATTCTTAATGATAATATCCTAATTCTGTGGGGTGGGCATTGATAGGAGGGGGGTACAGTCTTCCCCTGCTTCAAGAAAGAGCTAATCCGTTCCAGAAAACCCCTTTGTACAGCAAATTTTCATAACGGGAACAAGTAACAATAATTAATTTAAACAGAAAACACTTTTAGGTAATTTTTCATTCTAAACACAGCCTCGATTTTTGTCCAAATAAAACTTAACTACAGGAAAATGGGAAAGGTTTGCTTGATAATAACATCAATAAAAACAAACCTTAATAAGGCACTGTCCCTCATGTTTGATAAATATCTTTATCTAGACTTTATAACTTGTAGTTTCGGATTCAAAGGAATGATCTTTGGTTTTTTCTTGAGGTTTTGGAGCCATGATGCCCAGGATAATGTAAAAAGACCTGGGAGCAACATATGCGACAAAGTGAGTGGTCCACAGTGTAAGACCACCTCACTGCAGCATGCACATCAGCCCTGTCTCATCTGACAAGCCACTGTGGAGCTAGCATCTGAACACTGCAGCATCAGCCACCAAAGTAATAATAATAATAATAATAATAATAATAATAATAATAATAATTCATTACATTTATATAGCGCTTTTCTCAGTACTCAAAGCTCTATCCACACAGGGAGAAACCGGGAAGTGAACCCACAATCTTCCACAGTCTCATTACTGCAAAGCAAGTAAATTAAACACTACAAAACAGAATGGACGCACACAGCTGTGGATGTGATAGTACAATTGTGCGAGCTGGACACTTTACACAGCTTTACTAGGAACATGTCAATGGTCTGCTGTCTAGCACATGTGCAGTGGACATGCCACAGAACCACATAGTCAGAAAAATCTGGAGGCACGTTGTCACAAAGGTCCATGCGACAGGAAATTTATGTCACATAGACTCTTGAGGTTACGCGGACGGGCAAAGTATAAATGGGCTGAGACTGGGATTGCACATCCCAAATATCCAGCCTTGCCCCGTTCAGAGCCGAGGATGAGGAAAGCATCTCAAACATCCAGCCCTGTCCCACTCTGCAGCGATGTGCACTTGAAATGACTGCATAGATGACCTGGTGTTAGCGCCAGTGGCTCACATACCTGAAACAGGGGGAACTCGTACTGTACATACACTGATAAAGTATTGTACAGTATGAATTTGCACAGCCCATTTCTCTCCTGGTTCAATACTGCAGTAACAAATGTGTCTAGCAAAATATATCAGAGTAAAAGCATCCATTTGCATTTGAAATTGTATTGAAGCAGAAGAGAAAGCCGGCAGATAATGCTCAGGCAAAGTATAAATATTCTCAAAACATAGTCAAGTACAGTAATAAAGTTTTTCTACTTTGTTACTATACAAAACTGTATAAATTACTTAATTTATTTTGCATAGTGGTCTTTAATGAGTACAGTCTTAGTGTACTTTCAGATTATTTACAACTAAAATGCATTAACTACAAATTACTAAACCATACACTACTCACACATATAAATTATGCTAAATGGTAAAACAGAAGACATTTTAATAATTTGCAAAAGCAAATTGGGACATGTAATACATGAGGTCTACAAGGAAAGATTACAAAATCAATTAATTATAAGCAGTCACAAGGAAAATAATCAAATTTTGTTTGCAATACAATAGTTGTGCTTTGATTATGATATGACTTCTTTAATTGTATTAAAATTACAAATCAGAGTAAGACCACTCATTAAATTCAATCTATAAAATAAGAAGTTCTTTGTTTTAATTTGTCAGGAAAGAAAAGAACAGCATGGTTGTCATTTATTAGCTAGTATGCTTGGAGTCAAATGGGAATTATGGCTTCTACTTCATAAATCAAAACTCCAAACCAGGTCACCGTCTGAGTAGTTTGCACATTCACGTTGCCAATGTGTTTTTATGTTATACTTGAATTTTCATCTACATGCTGTGATATTTGCCCGGACACCACCAGTCCAAGACCACATCTTTATACAAAACTGGTTTATTTTTGTTCTCCTTAAACACAACAACACAGTCCCGCACAACACACTGTGCCACTAGCCCCAGTCACCTTTCTCCTGGGCCTTTCTGTCACTGTCCCTGGGCCTCCTTCTCTCTCTCCAGGAGCTTCGTCTTGCTCCTACTCCCGACTCCAGCTCCCTGATAGGAGGGAGGCGGCCCCATTTATCCTCACCCGGATGAGCTCCAGGTGCTCTACCTGATGTCACGTCATGGTGTGGTGGAAGCATCAGGAGAGCACCCGGAAGCACTCCGGGTGACCCTGGAAGGATCGTCCTCCATGGGTGTGGCGGAAGTAAATAAGTCCCGGGCTCCATGAGGCTTGGGGCGCCCCCTGGTGATGGATACGGGTCTCCACGGACTTGAGCCTCCCTGCTCCCCTTCCGTGGCTCTCTTCTGCTCCAGGGCGGTTGCCCCCTCGTGGCCCGGAGGACAAATATGCCATCTCTCTGTCCCTCCAGGCGTCCCGACCGGGTCTGAGCCCCAGCCATGTACGACAATGCCAAAGTCATACTGATTATGTTAAATGATAATTGTAAATTAACCCCAATGTATTGTGAGGGTGATACCTCATTCAAGGTTGTTTCCTGTGTTGATCCCAATCTTAGCATGGTAGGCCTCTGCAGTCATGAAATTAATTAAGAGGGCTCATTGATAGATTGATGGACACTAACACTCTAGATGAATTATAAATTTGTGAATAAAAATGTATAAGTGTGTTAGCAATAAAATGTACAGAGAACTGTGAAATTCCTACTGCTTATCCTACCATCAAGCAACATGTTGCAACTCTTCAGCATCATAGTAAATAAAAATGTATCATAATACAGAGCTGTTTAATGTAAAACACAAGTCAATTTGCCTGAAGTACTCCCTGTACCAACACCTGCCTATATGGAGTTTGCAAGAGGAGATGCCTTCAGGAGATCAGTATGATATTACTTTTAGTGCTGATGAATATTAACCAGAATGAAAGGTCCCTAAATACCGAGTTGTTCATTATTCTGAATCATCAAATGTACAAAGCACAGAAGAAAATATCGAATAAAGCAAGATATGTACATCAAATCAAATAATTAAATTCTTATTAAGAAACTACTTGGCCCAAAACCCAGGAACTGTAGAGAGAGTGCAATGCCCATTTGTTGTTTTTTGTTGAAACAAATACTCACTTATTATCTGATTAAACAGTTATTAATTCTACAACGCATGTAAAGATGTTATGAAAGGAAATAAGTTGAAATATAAGCAGTGCTCATACTTGCCAGTAAATTAAGCACTAGCAGTTAAAGGCTGGCACTACACTATGGTGGCTTTGTAATTCTTTAATCCAAGTTGCCATGGAGTTCAAAGAGCAGCAGAAGATATGGGCATGTAAAGAAGTTAAGATCTGACAGCATACTTGCATCCTGTCTTTGAAGATTAAGTTTTCAGAGAAGTGACTTGTGTACAAGAGAGACAAACAGTGGACAGCAGCTCTGGTGATTTTACACACCCAGTGACATGGGGTCCAATGGGCTACCAAGGCAACATCCTTCAGATCAGCAGGATTTCACCATTTTTTACTATTTATATTTTTAAAGCCAGTGAGCTAATAAATATATTTGATTAGCAAAATAAAATAAAGGTCTAATTAGTTCATTAAAAAATTAGGGTTAGGGTGAGGGTAGGGGATATCAGATACGCTGATAGCTTAGGGTTAGGAGCTGGAGCATTTCATATAAAAAAATTAAGAGACATCCATTGCTGGGCCCATTTAATTCATCAGAGAGTCACAAAGATCTTACCACTCCAGAATCAGACATAAGAAAGAGACCAATCTTGGACAGGATTTTAGATCATCACAGGATAAACTTGTGCACATACTCATAACAAGCTTATTTTTGATATGTTCTGCAGGATGAATGAAGTGTCCTATTGGAGAAATATTTTTGTGAGAGGCAGAGATGTTAAAAGGTCTTTCTTTATGAGTTTGCCAGGAGAATCAAACTAACAGAGTAATTAAATGGAAGTCATTTCTATCTTGCGCCAGTGTTACTAGGACAAATCCAAATTCAAAGTCAAAGTGAAATGCAAATCAATTGCAGGGTAATTTTCCCAAATGATTGAAAATAATGGTTAGAAAATGTCCCCTTACTGGGTTGTGTGATTCTTCATTGGACCACTGCTTGACAAAGACCCAATTCATTCTGAAGGATTCTTTGCACTTTGAAAAGCTTCCTAACTTGTAGGAAATAAGAGACATCTTTAAGGTATGGTAGGCCGCCTAGCAGGATACAACAGATCAAGAACATCTGAACTAAGCCTGTGTTATTTTATGCGGCAAGAGCCCTTTTAAAATCAGGAACCCACCCAGATTTCACAAATCTGTTATCACCTGTTCATGGCTATTTATGGAACCTGTTAGAGATCTAAGTAAATGAAGGTTCTTTTTGGAACGTTCATATGGATGGTTCATTTGGGAAAGAAAAATAGTTCCGTAATGGCTTCACATTCAAACAACCACTTGGTGTGTTTATCTTTAAAGAGTGTGCTTGTTGGTGCATTTTATGATTGATTGCTATGCAAACTTCTTTTTTTGTTTGTTTATAGTGCTGTTGTGCACTTTTGCTTCTTTGTGTGTCTTATCTTGACTCCTGTTTTTCTAGATCCTAGTGTCCTATTGCTTATAATAGAGAGGTTATAGACATAATTATGTTTACATTATCAGAGTGAATTAGGAAGGAGTCCTAATTTTCAGTTTTACATTTCATTAAAATCATAATGTTTTGCATGTTTTCATTAATGTTTTTAAATATTTATTTATGTTTTATTCACGAGCAAGATTGAAAGCAGTCAAGATTTTGTGACAGTGTGAAATGTGACAAGAAAAGGTCCAGGGTATGAAATCCCACTGTGATTTATTTTCAGCTTAATAATAATATCCACTGTTGGTGCTGTGACTTGGGAGTCAAAAAAGCACAGAAGTCTCAAAAATATTGCCTTTTGGGAGGAAATTACAGTCCAAATCCCTACTGGATACTAAGAGTCCTAAAAGAATGTTTATAAAATAAAAGTTTTTTTCAACAAAAGGCTATTTAGTTCAAAAAACTCCAAAGAACACAAAAGGAATTTTCTGAGAAGGCAAGGCAAACCACAGCAATCACAGTTCCAATAAAGAATCCCAATGCAAAGTCAAAAAGCAGAGCACAGGTTCAAAAATCCAAGAAATCACAATAAGCAAAAGGGCACAGCAAATCACAACTAAACACTCCGCTCCCTAGCACATTCATAATGAACTGCCAGGGACTATGGAAGGCCCTCTAGTTTATAGGGTGGAGGACAGTTCCTGGTGGTGATTGGCAGGTGGCCCCTCCTCTTGGGGTTCCACCCACAAAACACAGGGGACAAAAACAAGGCATTTTATAGTTACAAAAAACCCACAAAGAATAATGCACATAATAAACAAAAGAAACATTAACATAAATAAATGGCCCAAAAATGGACAAAACAGACAAGAAACATTACTTTGAACTCCTGCCAGGGGAGAAATGCTGGCTGAGACATGACAGTTGGGAATTTCGGAACTGTTTGGTAAGCATACAATGTACAGTCATATAAAAATGTATGGGAACCCCTCTTAATTCTTTGGATTTTTGCTTATCATTGGCGGAGCTTTCAAAGTAGCAACTTCCTTTTAATATCTGACATGCCTTATGGAAACAGTAGTATTTCAGCAGTGACATTAAGTTTATTGGATTAACAGAAAATATGCAATATGCATCATAACATAAATTTGGCACCCCAACAGAGATATTACATCAATACTTAGTTAAGCCTCGTTTTGCAAATGTAACAGCCTCTAGACGCTGTTCTTCTATAGCCTTTGATGAGTGTCTGGATTCTGGATGGAGGTATTTTTGACCATTCTTCCATACAAAATCTCTCCAGTTCAGTTAAATTTGATGGCTGCTGAGCATGGACAGCCTGCTTCAAATCATCCCATAGATTTTTGATGATATTCCAGTCAGGGGGCTGTGACGGCCATTCCAGAACATTGTACTTCTCCCTCTGCATGAATGCCTTTGTAGATTTCGAACTGCACTTTGGGTCATTGTCTTGTTGGAATATCCAACCCCTGCGTAACTTCAACTTTGTGACTGATGCTTGAATATTATCCTGAAGAATTTGTTGATATTGGGTTGAATTAATTCAACCCTCGACTTTAACAAGGGCCCCAGTCCCTGAACTAGCCACACAGCCCCACAGCATGATGGAACCTCCACCAAATTTGACAGTAGGTAGCAGGTGATTTTCTTGGAATGCGGTGTTCTTCTTCCGCCATGCAAAGCGCTTTTTGTTATGACCAAATAACTCAATTTTTGTCTCATCAGTCCAAAGCACTTTGTTCCAAAATGAATCTGGCTTGTCTAAATGAGTATTTGCATACAACAACTGACTCTGTTTGTGGCGTGAGTGCATATGCCGCCCCTGTATTTTTCTTGGCCTGCCAGATCTGGGTTTAACAGCAACTGTGCCTGTGGCCTTCCATTTCCTGATTACATTTCTTACAGTTGAAACTGACAGTTTAAACCTTTGAGATAGCTTTTTGTAGCCTTCCCCTAAACCATGAGACTGAACAATCTTTGTTTTCAGATCTTTTGAGAGTTGCTTTGAGGATCCCATGCTGTCCCTCTTCAGAGGAGAGTCAAAGGGAAGCACAACTTGCAATTGACCACCTTAAATACCTTTATATCTCATGATTGGACACACCAGTCTATGAAGTTCAAGGCTTAACGAGCTAATCCAACCAATTTGGTGTTGCAAGTAATCAGCACTGAGCAGTGACATGCGTTCAAATCAGCAAAATTACAAGGGAAACCCACATTTTTGCAAAGCCAGTTTTTCACATTTGATTTAATTTCATTCAACTAAATACTGCTTCACTAAAAATCTTTGTTCAGAAAACACCCCAGTACTCAGAAGTTCCTAGGAAATGAAAACATGCCACTGTTCTTTTTTGTTGAAAGTAAATTATTATGCAGGCTGAGAGGGGTCCGCAAAGTTTTTCATATGACTGTATATAACTACAAAATGTATACAAAAAACTGAAAGTACATACCTGTATACTGTAGAAACATTGCAATAGGATAAGGGGAAGTGGAAAGCCATGGTTGCCAACCTTCAGATGGAAGAAGGCACGTAAGAAGAAGAAATATTAAAATATATACTGTATATTGGAAACTTGCAAAAGGCACAGAAAAACACAAGTAAATACACAACTCCCTAGCACATTTAAATGAACCACAGGGAACTATGGAAGTCTTTATACCTTACACTAGCTGGGATAGGTTTCAGCACACACAACCCTGGTCTGGATTAAGCAGTTTAGATACTGACAATGAATAATTAGTGATTTTGACTTTACATGATAATTACAACATATAACAACCAACCTATTTGTTATAGTATATGCTAATGCAACTACTCTGCAACAGACAAAAAAGCATCGGTTTGAGCCTTCTTTAAATTACTGCAAGCTGAAGCTTTTCCTGTGTCTACAGTATATATGAATATCTTAAGCCGTGATGCTCTGCCACGATTGGACTAAAGGTTATCAGTGCTCAATTTTGGAGTTCCTTACTGTTAAAAAATTCACAAGCTATCAACCATTGAGGTTGTAATGGGGTTTTTAATGAATCCAAAACAAAGCCAAACACCTACATGGTCAAAATAAGATAATGTGTAATGCATTAGAGCGGCAACATAATTAATGTCAAGGTGAAAAAATGGAATTTGAGAAGCTAAAAAAGTAAGTGAGATTCATGAGAAACCAAGAGATATGAAGAATGACATGAAGAACTACAAATCAAAAGATAATGCTAAGGTGAGAGGAACCAGGCTGGCACAGGCACTGATCTAGATTTAGAAACATCTTTAAGGGACTCATCACGTGCAAGGAGTGTGCTGTAGTAAGCGCTTCAGCAAAATTTCGCTTGCTGAAATAGACAATGGTAAATGGTTAATTTCAATATTCTTTTATCACTTTAGCACATTTATTAAATAATTTACTTATTTTCAGTCATCTAGTTACTTTTACTTTATAAGGTCACTTTCCAATACTGGAAATTTCAGACTTTAAGGTGTGAGGAACCAATTAATATTTGTTTTGTTTCATTTTACATACTTTATCTAAATTTATTGGTGTGATTTTCTTATTTTTTTAAACTTTTTGGATGTTGTCACATTTCCATTTTGTTTGCCATTTTCTTGTGGGTGCTGTGCACCATCACAGTGTTTGATCCAACAACCTTTATTGTTAGTCATGCAATGCATTAAAAGGTGGCAGTGGCCCCGGAAAGGCATCTGAACCTTGAAATATCTTAGGAAAGACACAGTCCTTAGCACTTTTTTGTTCGGACACTACATGTGGTGACACATGAGTCACTGTCTTACATCCCAAAACACAAGGCTGAGTCTCAGCACTTTAGCAAAACCAGCTTTATTGTACTTGAAGCATAGAACAGTGTGGTTATTTATTGTAGAGGGATCTATCACTCTCTGATACGTAGACACAGCAGTCAGGCACGGTCAGATCCAGGCCAGTGGCTAAGTTATACTGTTCCTTGCATTTATAATGTTTCTTGCAACACCCATTGACGACAGGTGCTTATAGCGTGACTGTGATCGGCTCGGAGTTGCTTCCGTGGCGCTAGGCTGCTGTGCTACAAACCTACAGTTGCCTCAGCGACAGACAAGCAGCCCTCCACAAACGCGGCAATCGCACTTCAGTGTGTCGTCCTGTTTGGAGGCGGCGAGAGAGGGGGGTGGGGGGGGGTCCCAAAAGAGTTCAGAAAACTCACAATGTAAACTACAACCTCTCTGTCACTTTCCCCATTTATGCACAAGTGCTAGTTTTACTTTCCTGGTCTAATGTTTTGTTCACTCTCTTTGATGTGATCAGTTCATATTTCACTCTCATATTCCAAGACTTATTCTTGTGTTTGGGCACAGTAGATGATAAACTTCTCCTTGCTTCAAACTAGAAGACCTGATTACCATCTTCTTATATAATACGCTATCGTGGCTGTCTGTTTGTTTATCCAGGATTTTAAATCACATGTAGCTTGCAAACTGTCTGAACTATTGACCTGAAATTTGGTTCACATATACTACGTGATGTCTACTATCCACTTTTGGGGTGATGATTGACCTTCAAAGTTTTTCCTTTTTTTATTTTTATTTTATTTTATTGTAGAATCAACTCTCGGCAGTGGCCAGCAGGGGGCCGTTCTCATCCCTACCACCTTCGCCGTCACTTCCCCTACCTCTTCATATCTTAAATCATTCTTGAGGGAGATTGAAGACATAAGTGAAAAATTAAGGAAACGTACCAAATAATTGCAACACAAACACTGACTTAATCAGCTTTAACGTGAAAAGATGCCGAAAAGAAGAAGGGTGGAGAAAAGAAGAGCTGCTCAGGAAGCAGCAAGCACATCAACTTCTGAGCAAACGAATGCTAAACGTACAGAGAAAGAGGATGAAAACTATGAATGCTTAAGCCAAGTGTATTCACTGCACGTTATTGGTGCAGTGCACCATTACTGGTTAATAATAGTGACCTATTATGCTTTGATTCATTTGGAGTTGTCTGCATCCCGAATTAATGAAGAATTAAGCATCTCCATTCATTCGTTTCCAAAATGAACAGAAACTAGTGATGCTGCTGCTCCCTTGGTTGAGTGTAGTGGTGTCTCCAGTCGGCACTGCTCAGGTTCTTGGTAGCATGGTGTGAGACATTAGATATTGGTGGTAGAGGGGTGCCATTTGGGTTTATTTCACATATTGATTGCGTCTTGCTCAGTCATGTTGATTTCCTTTTGATAGATATTAATAAAATATCGATCGCAAAAACTAAAGTACTGTAGTTAACATTACACAACAAAGCAATTTGACTCTAAGTTGTGTGTGTTGTGTTTGCTCTTCCCAGATATACATGTTCAGTATGTAGAGCAGTATTCCTGCAAAGACCACAAACAGTCAAGCCAACAAGTGACACCCAGTGTCTTGGAGCATGACAGAGTGGCAAACATGCGCCAGGGAACTGGTATCCCATTAGATGTACACATCCTGGTACATAGCCATGGTTGAGATCATCTGAATATGAGAACACAACATCTGATTGCAAAGATAACATCCCTGGAACCATATCGTATTACTCTAGAATGACTAAACCAACTGATTAAATTCTATCTTCACTTTATGGAAAGAATGACAAAAATCAGGGAATAATTACTACATTAGATTTATAACACGGTAATAATTTGCAGTGAGTCGAAGTTCACGATAAGACAGAATGTATCATCCGTCCATTCAGCCCAGTGTCACAGACAGCTGGTGCCTGTCCTGATAGCATTGGACACAAGGCAGCAAACAACCATTACTTGTCACCAACACACACAATACACTGCCAGTTTAGGATCGAAAGTTAACCTAACAGAGAGAGGATAACCAAAGTACCCACAGCAAAATGCAGGCAGTGATTCAAACAGAAAATTCTGGTGCTGTGAGTCAGAACTGATAATCGAGTGCAAACTAAAATAAAATAATTGTTTGTTAGAAAACAATGACTCTTGGATTGGGTATAAAATTTAAACCACAAAGTGTTAAAATATGAAAGTAGGAGGCTCATACAAACAATGAAAACATGAAAGCTTTCCATTCCCCAATTCAAATAATTCCCAATACAAATTCCCCCCTCAGAAACAACCAAAAGGCACAGGATTAAGAGTTGAGAGGAATTATAACTTGCTTAAAAGAACATTTTTAAGTCATTTTTATGGGAATCAAAGCGGCTTAATTGTAGAACATATGAAAAGAGACTTTGGGAAGAAGATCAGGGACACATACTAAATGTTAAAAGATCTAAGGGCTCCGTGTGCCTGGAATACTACTGGGTTAGATAAACATTAGTAACTAAGAAGAATGCCATGACTGGACCTTTTGTGAAAACATCACCACTTGAATTAAACAGAGTTAGGGCCAGACTAATAAAGATTGGAGCTGATATTTATTGTGCGCCTTAAGCACCTTTTCCTGAAAAAGGAGTGTGGAAGTCTTGGAGACAGGACACTTGAAGCCAGTGGAATGTAACAGAGAGAAATAACAAAAAAGGGCCCAGCAGGACGAGAGCTTACACATCTGGACACTTGTTTGATCTTTGTGTAATTTTGCATAACCCCTGTAGTCGGCTGTTAAATTATGACTTTACACCGCAGAGCTGGACTGGTTCTGTTTGAACTTTCTAATCGGACAGAACTGATCTGATTGTTCCAATTCTGGCAGCGCTCTTTAGCTGTTAAGAACTTGTAAAGCAACTGAGCCCTAGCAGATGTGATTGAAATATAATGAGATTATCGGCCCTGCAAAATGTTTCAGAGTTTTGTTCATTGTTTCTATAATCTGGGCAGGTCAGCTGCCACTTAAAAAAAGAGAAATTCCTTTTTATAGATTTGTGTTTTTCCTAGGGCTTAAAGCCAAAACAGCCCAGACACATACAACACAGGTCAAGTGGGTCTTCTTCTTTCATTTAGAAAAATTATTGTTTTTACATAGACATATATGAATTTCCTTAATTTCAAACAATAAAACTAATCATCTTAAAGAAACGGAAATAAAACATTTTCTCATGATTATATAACTGTTCCCTCCAGATAATTTCAACAAAACAAGCGTGAAAAAAAAGGATTATTCTTAACCTGCTGGTCATCCCCATAAGCCTTAGTAAAAAGCCTAGTTTAAGCCATTATTTGCTTAGAATTTATTCTAAAAGCAATAAACGATAAGAGTCTGTGGTTGTTCTCAGGAGAAACAAATTTTGTAGCATTTCACTGTTCTTCTACGTGGATTGAAATCAACCATACACAAGTGTATTTGGCAAATCTGACAGGTAAATACTAAAAAGACTGAATACTCAACCATACCACACATCGGACTGTTTCACAGGCATTTTGCTGTTGGCGGCAATTTGAAACATATATAATTCTTATCTATCAACTGGTGTATTTTTTGTGACAGTTTTTGTGATGTTCCAAACACATTTATTTACTCACAGAAATTATTATACATTTACATATACAATGTACTGCATACAGTTTATACTGACATTATATAATGTTGTTCAGTTAGCTCACTTTAATTACGGATTTTATCTATCACCTTCCAAAGAAGCTCCAGCTCCTTGCATTTCATATTTGTTGAGGCCACTGTGCTCCTTGGAACACTCAGAGCTTTCAAAATAGTTTTACACCCTTGCCCTGATCTATACCTCACAACAATTTTATCTCAGGGGTTGCTTAGATAATCATGATTTAAAACCAGAAGGATCTCAGTCCTGGTGTGCTGGTTCTAGTCAGTATCAGAGGTCTACAAAGAATTTCTTGGAGTTCATGGCTTGTTTTTGTCCTGACATTTAGTGTGAATTGTGGGACCTTATATATGCAGGTTTGTGTCTCTCTAAATGATGACCATTCAATTCAGTTTGCCACAGGTTCAGAGGATGCACAAACCAGTGTTTCATCGTGCCGGTCCCAAGCTCGGATAAATGGGGAGGGTTACATCAGGAAGGGTATCCGGTGTCAAATTTTGCCAAATCAATATGAGGACAGCAATACAAATTTCCATACCGGATCGGTTGAGCCCCGGGTTAACAATGACCGCCACCAGTACTGTTAATCAACAGGGTGCTGGCGGAAATTGGGCTACTGTTGGCCGAAGAAGAAGAAGGAGAAGAAGAGGGGGGAGATGTGTCCAGAGGCAGGTGGAGAGGAGGAAGGTAAAGAGAGTGGAACTGAGTGTAGGAACTTTGAATGTTGGCAGTATGATTGGTAAGGGGAGAGAGTTAGCCGATATGATGAGAAGGAAGGTTGATATATTGTGTGTGCAAGAGACTAAATGGAAGGGGAGTAAGGCCAGGTGGATCGGAGGTGGATTCAAATTGTTCATGGTGTGGATGGGAGGAGGAACAGTATGTCAAAAGTGTTTTGGAGGTGAAAAGAGTGTCAGACAGAGTAATGATTATGAAGCTGGAAACTGGAGGTGTGATGATGAATGTTGTTAGTGCATATGCCCCGCAAGATGGGTGTGCAATGGATGAGAAAGAAGATTTTTGGAGTGAGTTGGATGAAGTGATGAACAGTGTACCCAAGGGACAGAAAGTGGCGATTGGAGCGGATTTCAATGGACATGTCGGTAAAGGGAACAGTGGAGATGAGGAGGTGATGGGTAGGTATGGTGTCAAGGAGAGGAATGAAGAAGGTCAGAGGATAGTGGATTTTGCCAAAAGGATGGGCATGGCTGTGGTAAATACGTATTTTAAGAAGAGGGAGGAACATAGGGTTACGTACAAGAGTGAAGGAAGATGCACACAGGTAGATTACATCCTATGCAGAAGAGTCAATCTGAAGGGGATTGAAGACTGCAAAGTCGTGGCAGGGAAAGTATAGTTAAGCAGCATAGGATGGTGATCTGTACGATGACGTTGGAGATCAAGAAGAGGAAGAGAGTGAGGGCAGAGCCAAGGATCAAATTCTGGAATTTGTAAAAGGAAGACTGCAAGGTTGAGTTTAGGGAGAAGGTGAGACAGGCACTGGGTGGTAGTGAAGAATTACCAGACAGTTGGGAAACTACAGCAGATGTAGTAAGGGTGACAGCAAGAAGAGTGCTTGGCGTGACATCTGGACAGAGGAAGGAGGAAAAGGAAACCTGGTGGTGGAATGGGGAAGTACAGGAGAGTATGCAGAGGAAGAGGATGGCAAAGAAGAAGTGGGATAGTAAGAGAGATGCAGAAAGTAGACAAGAGTACAAGGAGATAAGGTGCAAGGTGAAGAGAGAGGTTGCAAAGGCTAAAGAAAAGACGTATGATGAGTTGTATGAGAGGTTGGACACTAAGGAGGGAGAAAAGGACTGGTGGGCTCTAGAGAGAGGGACCGAGCTGGGAAAGATGTGCAGCAGGTTAGGGTAATAAAGGATAAAGATGGAAACGTACTCACAAGTGAGGAGGGTGTGTTGAGCAGATAGAAAGAGTACTTTGAGAGACTAATGAATGAAGAGAACGAGAGAGAGAAGAGGTTGGATGATGTGGAGATAGTGAATCAGGATGTGCCACGGATTAGCAAGGAGGAAGCAAAAACAGCTATGAAGAGGGTGAAGAATGGAAAAGCCGTTGTTCCAGATGACATACCTATGGAAGCATGGAGGTGTTTAGGAGAGATGGCAGTGGAGTTTTTAACCAGATTGTTTAATGGAATCTTGGAAAGTGAGAGGATGCCTGAGGAGTGGAGAAGAAGTGTACTGGTGCCGATATTTAAGAATAAGGGGGATGTGCAGGACTGCAGTAACTACAGGGGAATAAAACTTCAGGTGGAGTGGTGGCTCTGAGGCTAGGGATCTGCACTGGCAATCGGAAGGTTTCCAGTTCGAATCCTGTAAATGCCAATAGGGACTCTGCTCTGTTGGGACCTTGAGCAAGGTCCTTAACCTGCAATCGCTGAGCGCTTTGAGTAGTGAGAAAAGTGCTATATAAATGCAAAGAATTATTATTAAAATTGATGAGCCACAGCATGAAGTTATGGGAAAGAGTAGTGGAAGCTAGGTTAAGAAGGGAGGTGATGATTAGTGAGCAGCAGTATCGTTTCATGCCAGGAAAGAGCACCACAGATGCGATGTCTGCTCTGAGGGTGTTGATGGAGAAGTATAGAGAAGGCCAGAAGGAGTTGCATTGCGTCTTTGTGGACCTGGAGAAAGCATATGACAGGGTGCCTCGAGAGGAGCTGTGGTATTGTATGAAGAAGTCGGGAGAGGCAGAGAAGTATGTAAGAGTTGTACAGGATATGTACGAGGGAAGTGTGGCCGTGGTGAGGTCTGTGGTAGGAGTGACGGATGCATTCAAGGTGGACGTGGGATTACATCAGAGATCAGCTCTGAGCCCTTTTTGTAATGGTGATGGACAGGTTGACAGACGAGATTAGACAGGAGTCACCGTGGACTATAATATTTGCTGATGACATTGTGATCTGTAGCGAGAGTAGGGAGCAGGTTGAGGAGACCCTGGAGAGATGGAGATATGCTCTAGAGAGGACAGGAATGAAGGTCAGTAGGAACAAGGCAGAATACATGTGTGAAAATGAGAGGGAGGTCAGTGGAATGTTGAGGATGCAGGGAGTAGAGTTGGCGAAGGTGGATGAGTTTAAACACTTGGGATCAACAGTACAGAGTAATGGGGATTGTAGAAGAGAGGTGAAAAAGAGAGTGCAGGCAGGGTGGAATGGGTGGAGAAGAGTGTCAGGAGTGATTTGTGAGAGACGGATATCAGCAAGAGTGAAAGGGAAGGTCTACAGGACAGTAGTGAGCCCAGCTATGTTATATGGGTTGGAGATGGTGGCACTGACCAGAAAGTAGGAGACAGAGCTGGAGGTAGCAGAGTTAAAGATGCTAAGATTTGCATTGGGTGTGACAAGGATGGATAGGATTAGAAATGAGTACATTAGAGGGTCAGCTCAAGTTGAATGGTTTAGAGACAAAGTCAAAGAGGCGAGATTGCGTTGGCTGTGGTGAGAGAGGACATGCAGGTGATGGGTGTAACAGATCAAGATCCAGAGGACAGAAAGATATGGAAGAAGATGATCTGCTATGGTGACCCCTAACGGGAGCTGCCGAAAGAAGAAGAAGAAGACAGGGAATGCCAATCAACTAAAGCAAACAAGATACAATTTGGAGTGCAACAGCAAAGGGTCTGCATACTTACATAAATAAGAGAGTTCAGTATCAGATTTTTAATAAATTTGCCAACCTTTCTGAAAACATTTTTTCACTTTCACTTTATCATTAAAGGTTAATAAGTATATACTGATGGACAAAAAATGGCAAATTTAGCCATTTAATATAAAATCTACAACACAGTAAATTGTGCAAAAAGAGAAGGTCTGAATATTTTCTGATTCTATCTATCTGTTATGGATTTTACTGAAATTATTTCAAAGGAAAAAATTAGTCAACACTTTTTTAAATGCTTTTTTATGTTGTTCAGATTGTATTGTAGATGTTTAGTGGGGTTGCTTAGAGGACTATGATTCAAAAGCAGAAGGTCCTTGGTCCTGATGTGCTGGTTTTAGTTAATCTCTGAGTTCATGGCTTGTTTTTTGTCCTGGAGTTCAGAGTGAATTGTGGGACCTTATGTATGCAGGTGTGGACCTCTCTAAATGCTGTCCATTCAATTCAGTTTGCCATAGGTGGACCCCAATCAACTAAAGCAAACAGGATACACCTGAGCACAGTTTGGAGTTCCACAAAGGGTCTGCATACTTATATAAATGAAAGAGTTTGGTTTATGATTTTAAATTAATTTGCAAATCTTTCTGAAAAAATGTTTTCACTTTGTCATTAAGTGCTATTGACAGCAGATTGTTGGTCAAAAAATGGAAAATTTAGCCATTTAATATTAATTCTACAACACAATAAACTGTGCAGAAAGTGAAGGCCTATCTATCTATCTATCTATCTATCTATCTATCTATCTATCTATCTATCTATCTATCTATCTATCTATCTATCTATCTATCTATCTATCTATCTATCTATCTATCTATCTATCTATCTAGTCTGGATTTTACTGAAATTAATTCAAAGGAAAAATTCAGTCAGCTCTTATGTAAATGCTTATTTATGTTGTTCTGATTATATTGTAGATGTTTAGTCTGGTTGCTTAGCGGTCCATGATGCAAGACTAGAAGGTCCTTAATCCTGGTATGCTGGTTCCTATCAATTCAATTTCCCTTTAACAGAGAGGAGTTTATACATACCTAGATGGCAGTTTAGTATTCTGCAGTAGCCACTCAGGCCAAATTATTTTCATTGTAGAGAAGACTGGTGAATTACTGGCTTTTGGACAACTTTTGTTACTGCAAAGGACAATAAAGGAAAGTCTGCTCACCTTCTCTACAAGTTTTGTAGACTGTATTGTCTCATTTGTCCATACTGGTATGGCTGCTGGGATGTTTTCTTCACAAATACACTTTTGGTCCCCTCCTGAAATTGTAATAAAATCGGTTCAAAAGCATCTCATGTCTATTTTGTGCATTCATCTCCTTTCATATCTATCTATCTATCTATCTATCTATCTATCTATCTATCTATCTATCTATCTATCTATCTATCTATCTATCTATCTATCTATCTATCTATCTATCTATCTATCTATGCAAAGTAATGACTTGGAGTTTTAGTTTTGGAAGATGTTACCACATTGAGCAACTTTTCCAGCTGAAATTCATTAAGAAATTCATGTCTGTTGTGAAATATTTCTATTAGAAACAAAAATATATAGCCAGACAAACAAACCAAATAATACAGGAGGCTTGTAAAGTCGGTAAAGTGCAACATATCCAAAGTTGCAGATATGTGAAACACTCTAAAATAACAACTGAAAAAATTACCAGGGTGCTCATCCCAAGTAAACATTGATGAAGATTTTGGGTTTAGCGTTTTCCGCCATCATCATCAAAACATCAAGTAATGGAATGTCTTATAAATGTATAGCGTTCCATCCTGCCACTTCATATCCAGATATTAAATAAACATATGCTTCAAATGTTGTGCTTTATTTAGGGCACACTTTGGGCCAAATGGATGAGACTTATAGGAAACTTCAGAGGTCAGGAAGCACATCTCACACAGCAGAACTCATAACTGGTGGCTCACAGCAGTGGTTCTAAACCATGGGGTCGTGGCCCATTTAGGGACCTCATTAATCTTTCAGAGAGGCCACAAGATAACCAAAAGTAATTATAAAATTGTAGCAAAATCACTAAAAATCAAGCTATTGGTTTACTTTAATTGTAAAACTTATCTTTTTATAGGGGGTCGCTTAATCAGTATGCAAAATATGTTACATATGGAGCACAGTAAACTTCATGCTCAGTGTTCGCTTGCAGCACAGTTTACTGCAGCTACTAGCCTGCAGTTAAAATGGGAGCGGGCTACTTGACACAACAGTGGAAAGAAGATGACATGACTCTGCTCACTTTGCAAAGCTGCACAGGTGTCATGTCTGACCACTGGTCCTCTCGTTATTTACCTCATCACTGTGACCGCCTCACTCGACTATGTATTTTGTCTTTTTTTGCTGATTTGACTATGGTATGTGGAGAGAAAATGCCTTTGTATTTCCACTCATGTTCAATTTGGTTACTGCTGATGAAACAGCTCCAGTGCTGCATTCACAGGATAACAAATAAGTTCTGTTATTAAGTTATGAAAGAAAAGTCTGCAATGATTCATTTCATACTTTAAAAATTGCATATTTTATTTTCACAAAAAAGTAGGCCTTTTCTGTATAATTTAAGAAGTAATACTTAAGCCAAATGAGCAGCTTTTGTCATCAAAAATATCTGCAGTGAAAAATTCTGCATTGGTAGTTATTGGTTATTATTTATCTCTAAAATGATGCCAACTCACTTTATATTATGATTAAGAAATTCAGTTACTAGTAAAAATAACTTTTATTTAATAAAAGACTGTTTATGAAATGGCTTTTTAATTTTATATTATGCTTTTAAAATTACAAATAGTGTAGTAGCACTAGCAGCAAATAAGGTTTTGTTAATAGTTTCAAGTTAAAAAAAAACAGCTTTGTCAAGACTGTAGTAAAAATACTAGCGGGTAAATGTCATGGCCAGTGGATGTCACAGCCTTACATAGTGTCATAGTTCACTGGGTGACCTGGAAGGAATAAAAGTTGAGAACCATTAGTTCACAGACAAGAATGATCCCCAGGCAGCACTCAGTCAATCACCTCCAAATCAGCATTAGGGATCTCCACATAAGCTGGTGAGGCCTAAAAAAAAGAGACACCTATAAAGACAAGTCCTCTTTTTAGATAGATAGATAGATAGATAGATAGATAGATAGATAGATAGATAGATAGATAGATAGATAGATAGATAGATAGATAGATAGATAGATAGATAGATAGATAGATAGATAGATAGATAGATAGATAGATAGATAGATAGATAGATAGATAGATAGATAGATAGATAGATAGATAGATAGATAGATAGATAGATAGATAGATAGATAGATAGATAGATACTTTATTAATCCCAAGGGGAAATTCACAATATAACATAGCATAACAATGGGAAGAAATCTGATAGAGGAGAGGATATCTCTTACTGAAGGTCTAGCTAAAATGTATACTGTATATTTAAATAGAGAAGCATCTCCTAAGGGAAACTCTAACCCAGAAGAAATATGTAAGTAGCTCAGAATTGGGTCGAAGATGATGTGATTTATTATTCATAATTAAAAGCAATTCCTCCCTAGGAATCCAATAAGGTGACTACTTTTCTTGTCACATCCCAACTCTTAGCTCAGATATGCTGATGATAGAGAGCAATCATTAAATCCTATTTTATGTTTTTTTTCTTTGCTATTCTGGAGTCACTGACAATCCCCATAACCACTGCAACCCCTGAGCTCTGTTTAGTCTTTAAAGGACCAAACCCCCCATTATAGTTTCCAGACTGTCAACCTTTTATTTATAAATAGCATGGCATGTTCTGTCCTGTGGAGCTTTTTTGCTACCACCTAACATCTTACAGGAACACTGTAAAAAGCCATTTCACTGTAGTGCTTTCAGAAAAGGTTTTAGGGGACCCTATTCACATCCAAGGTTTTCTGACAGGCCATGTCTACCTACAGTGGCTTGTTGAGTAGCTTACCCATTATCAGTGGGGGATTCACACTCAGATGGCCATAAACAGGGTGTTTCCCTATCCTCAGAAGCGCAAATAAAAAATGCATTCTTATTTTTGGAATTTTATATATTCATTTAAAATTATAGTTGCTTTTGACATTTTTGGAGTCTTTGCCTTGTTTTCTGACTTTCCTTTAATAAAGCACATTAAATAATAAATTGGTTTATTTCTTAAGTCAGGAGTTTTCCAAGGTTCCCCTCTCCCTTAAGTATAGGCCACAGGCCTATGCAGAGTTTTAGGCTTAGACCTTTTGAGGGATTCAAGGCTGTTTTGGAGGTTTTGAGGGCTCAACAGTACCAACACTTTTGTAAAGAGCTGCTACAAGTTTTGGAGCTATCCAACTATTATTAGAGTTTCAGGAATAATTTAAGAGTAGTAGTAGGGTGTTGTACCGTGTCAGCCATTATGGGTGAAATGAGAAGTCAAGCAAAATGACACCTTTTATTGGCTAACTAAAAAGATATACAATTTGTAAGCTTTTGAGGCAACTAAGGCCCTTCCTTCAGGCAAGTAATTTAAGACTAAATATAAATGTGCTTTTTTAAATGCCAAAGATACAGGTATGTGTGGTTGTGGTAGTGGCTTTGGGCTATTTTTTCTTTGACTATTTAGTATACCGATTGCACACCCTTCATCAGTGTTTCTACTGTCATGACCAACTTTTTCCTGTGTACAGTAATTGTCTTCGCCACCCAGCAATCTAGCCAAAATGGCGGGAGTAGTGGGAGCGGGCCCTTGAAAGGTGGGGGGTGGGATAGAGCCACCCATTGCAACCCACTTTTTATTATAAACAATTGCAACTCTAAATGGGTCATTTACTCAGTGGTTGAGAAGTCCTGCCCAGCATCACAAGTGCTTGTTTCCTACACCATGTGAGACTCAAGGACTGAGTTTCTGATATGGATGTGAGCAACACTGGAGCACATCAAGGAACAGACTTGTCTCCATTTCTCTTTACTCTGTATACCTCAGACTATACATGCAGTATAACACCAGGTCATGTCACTTGCACAAATTCTCAGATGACTCTGCACTTATGGGGTGTATTGATAAACAGGATGTGACAAAGTATAGGAGTCAGGTGGAAAACTTCATTTCTTTGTGGGGAAAGAATTGCCTGCATATGAACATTAGCGAAATTAAGGAACTGGTTATTGACTTTTACCACACCAAAGGGCCTCTATATCCAGTAACTACTCAAGGAGTGGATGTAGAGGTGGTCCACTCCTCCAAGTACTTGGGGGTCTACATCAATGACAGGATGAACCGGTGTTGTAACATAGAGGAACAATATAAGAAAGAACATAGGAGACTGCGTTCCTTTAATGTGGAAAGTGACATCCTTCACATTTTCTACAACTCTGTGATGGGCAGTGTGATTTTATGCTGTGGTGTGCTGGGCTGGTAACATCACATCAGAATTTCACCACCAAATCAACAAGCTAATTTAAAGGGCAGACTCAGTTATGGGAAACACTCTGGACCCTCTGTAGGTTGTAGAGAAAGAGAGAATGAAAACAAAATTGAGTGCCATTATGAACAAATCTGCATATTCCCTTTGTAACAGAATAAAACTGAGTACTTTCAGCTAACAAATTATTCAGCAGAAGTGTGTCAAGAAATGCTATGAGGGTAATAGGTCTGCATAATGCCTCACTGAGACTAGGACTGCCAAGTCATAACTTTACTTCCTTTTGAATTTTTCTTGCTTTATTGTCATTCCAGTGTGTGTTCAGACCAATGTCTGTGTATTTTTATTTACCCTCTTATTTACTGTATGTACTTATTTATGTATTTATTTATTTAAAGAGCTTCTGTAAAAAGCCATATTTCTTGCTGGGGACAAAATAAAGTTCTATCTATCTATCTATCTATCTATCTATCTATCTATCTATCTATCTATCTATCTATCTATCTATCTATCTATCTATCTATCTATCTATCTATCTATCTATCTATCTATCTATCTATCTATGTGATGAAAGAAGACTATATAACATCCATCCATCCATCCATTTTCCAACCCGCTGAATCCGAACACAGGGTCATGGGGGTCTGCTGGAGCCAATCCTAGCCAACACAGGACACAAGGCAGGAAACAATCCTGGGCAGGGTGCCAACCCACCGCAGGACTATATAACATGCAAAATTAATTGTACAATATTGTATAATTGAGTATTTATTTAATAATGATGTAATAGGGCATAACATTTCTAAAAGAAAGATTTGTGTTTTGGATTGCATAATTGATATGAAATTATCACGTAAATATGCATTCAACACAATTTAATTTTGTGTATTTAACATTTGATGACTTTGTTAAAAAGGACATTATATTTGAGAGTTAGCAATTAAAATAATTTGACTAGTAAATTGAATTTGAATTACCTGATTAATTTATAAGGAACTGAATTAAGTATTTCTAACAAATCCCTTTTTTGCCCGTGTCAGTGGAAGAAATTGAATTGACAGCAAGTATGGGCTTAAAACAACCCCAAAACGCTATGCTGTGGAAGTACAATGAAAACCTGCAAAAATGAAGCAAGTACCTGGTAATGCAGACTTTTCAATTATGAAAACAAATATACTGGAGATCTTGCACAACATGAGTCACCATCTTTTCTCAGCTCGTGAAGCTCTAGTGCATTTGAGATTCAATATTCTGCTTATTACAGTCCCACCAATATTTGTAATATAAGGACACACCCGTCTCATCACTGAGGAAATTTACAGCATTAGCCAAAGCAGCTTCTCTAATTTTCTTATCTCTGTCCAATTAAACCTGCATAGTTAAAAGCATACCTGTAGCAACCGATTAAATCCTGGTACCATAGATTTGTTTTTCTTTGTCAAAAAGGTGACATAAACAAATTATTTTTTTTTTACTGGTATGTAAAAGATGTGTTAAAAAGGAAGCTAATTTGCACATTATTAAAGAAGGACCAGAGAAGCATAGGGATCAGTTGTTTTAGAAATTTGCATAGACTGTGACAGTATAAGAAATGTTTGGAGCTTTAATAGTACACTTTGTTATGTCATTGTAAATAGGCAAACAGTTTAAGAATAGTCAAAGTTTAATATTAGTGGTAGTACAGTATTGTTACCTGTACAGATCACATAGAAATAATTACCAACATGTAGCACATTGCCACTATCAAGAGACTTGATTAACTTCATTTTATTCAACAGATAGAATAAATCAACTTACCTGATATCATTTATTTTCCCAGTTCATGAAAATACAAGAAAGAAGGTCCAACTAAATAATTCTGACATTTTAGGACCAGCTTATTTGCATTATAGAGTACTTTAAACAAATATGGCACATCTAGTTCTTTTCTACCATACTGATTGCTGTGGATTACTTATTGAATTTGTAGATATTTGTTTGGAATGGCTAAGCAAGATCAAGTTGGATGAGTCAAACATTTGTGTTGATACATATAATTTGATGCTGGAACGGCTCAATGTAAGAGTGTTGCATGTCAATTGATAACTTTAATTTTTTTACTTGAATTTTAATTCACAATTTTGTAGCAGTTTACCAAAACATTTTTTACAAATATATTAATCTGGGATTTACACAAAAGCTATGGAATTCAGGCCACTTCTTGTTATATTGCCCTTTTATTGCTACTTCACAATGCAACATCACTATTTCCAAAAAAAATGTCTACAGTGCATGAATGAGGATTTAACATTCAGGTTCATTGTTCTTATACCTTCTTGTTATCTTCATCCCCTTCCACAGTGACATGTTCACTAGTTCTGCCATTGTTACATATGGCTTGATTTTTTTTTCTAGTGAACACATACACATTCATGGTAGGATTTTGATTGTCCAACAAGGTGGTGGTCTGATATATCAAATATTAGATTTGGATCAAGTATTTAAATCCATAGTTGGGTGGGATGTAAGTTATGTGGAGAGCAGGCTTTGTTTCCACAGATCAGAAAACGAATTGTGATGCCAGTGCATCTAAGACCTAGGAGGGGATGACAAAACCCAGGTCATAAATTATTATGTTACTCAGAGACACATTCATCGTAGAATGAGTATCACAGGCATTTAAGTGTCACATATAATGGTGAATACTCAAAACAAGGTGTGAATGAGACAAGTTCCTTGCTATATAGCATGTTCACCAGTATGGAATATGCCTAAATGAAAAAAAAAAAAGATTTAACAGAAAATCTAAAAATCTTATAAAAATGAATATGGTTAAGTTCAAAGGGACTAGAAGACCAATCATTTGGGTTAGTAAAGGAAGCTGAAACGTCACTAGAAAATTTTTCAAGGAGCTAAATTCCTGAACCTGAGCAAACAAAGGCAGGCATTTAAGACACTTTAAATACATTTTCTACAAATCTGAGTTTTTCTAAGTGGATTAGGCATTGCTGACTTATTTCTGCTTTGCTGCTTGATCAAGTGGTACTGTATAAGTGTCAAGCCTGGCAGGTACCATCACCATCTCCCATTTTTGGTTTTGACACCTGATATTCAAATGTTGTGTAGATATTTCTGCTTCACATTATTCTTAAGTCAAGCCATGACACAAAGTCTTGAATTCACAAATCTGTGTCCTACCCAACTTACTGTACTTGGACAGTGCCATTCCCAGTATGTCAGATAAATAATTTGTGCTTTGTGTTGATTGCTCCTGATACGCAGTGATGTTATCATTATGACAATAATTGGTAATGGGGAAGTATGGTGGTGCAGTGGTAGTGCTGCTGCCTCGCAATTAGGAGACCTGGGTTCGTTTCCCGGGTCCTCCCTGCGTGGAGTTTGCATGTTTCTCCCCGTGTCTGTATGGGTTTCCTCCCACAGTCCATAGACATGCAGGTTAGGTGCATTGGCGATCCTAAATTGTCCCTAGTGTGTGCTTGGTGTGTGTGCCCTGTGGTGAGCTGGCGCCCTGCCCAGGGTTTGTTTCCTGTGTTGGCTGAGATTGGCTCCAGCAGACCCCCCGACCAAAACAACTTGTGCACCATTGAATTCACAGCAAAAGACAGCATTTCACTTCACAGAAAAATGGAGAAAATTAAATTATGTTTCACTTTCAGCAAAAATTAATGCCATTCATAGTGGAAGAAAAGTGTTTAGGTCCTGTATGGAAACATATTCATGCATTAATTTCAAATTACCCTATTGTTTGTTCAGTATTTAAATAAATATCTCTTTTAAAAAGAAAAAAGAAATTCACCAGAAGTGTGCATATCCACAACTGTGATAAATCTGTTTTCTTGTGGAGATAACAAAGTACTGTGCACAATGGTGCATGTTAGTGTGTTTTTTTATGGAAAATATACAGAATATTACGTTTTTTTTTTTTTTAAATGTACTGCATTCCTCTGCAGAGATGTGATGTGAATGAGAGGCATAAATAGAATTTATTTTACTGGTGTGCTACAAAATATATGCTTTATGCAGCTGCAGAAAAAAAACACAGTTTTAGTCAAGCACATTTTTATTGAAATCATGCACTGTCATCATCTTACATAATAGTTACCTCAAATTGCAGTACCTAAAGACTCCTCTTTGCTATTTCCGCATGCAGTGCAAGTCATATGTGGTACCGCACTGTTTAGTCCTGAGAAGAAAAACAAATTGTTTCAATTTGAAACAGAATAAGTCCCAAACTGTTGACTATTTCTTGTCCTTCATGCATTTGTGCACCAATTAAACAGCCCATCTATTTATTTTTGATTAAATATAACATAACTCAGTTAATGTTGCAGAGACCAGAGCCTTTTTGGCTGCACCTGGCACAAGGCAGTTAATAACACATATGCCCACCCTACCTGGCCTACTCAATGTCTCCAGTTAACTAGATAGATAGATAGATAGATAGATAGATAGATAGATAGATAGATAGATAGATAGATAGATAGATAGATAGATAGATAGATAGATAGATAGATAGATAGATAGATAGATAGATAGATAGATAGATAGATAGATAGATAGATAGATAGATAGATAGATAGATCTTTATTGTCATTGTCACTTTTACAAAGGAACAACGAAATTGAAGGTGCAGTCGACTCAGTGTGTGGAATAAGAGTTGAAAAGACAAGAAGAGAGAAAATAATAACAAACCGAATAGTAATACAAGTACTTTACAAAATATACAAATTGCACTTGTTGACTTAAGGTCTATATTGCACATTGGTAGAATGATATGAAGCAGTTTTATTCTAACCCATGAAGGTCAGAGTTCCCAGAGAAAAATCCATGCAGAGTGAGTAAGCAGTAAGCACTGTCACAAACCACTTAACAGAAAGGGATACTAATGAGTAAACCAATGTTGTCAATGCCGAGCATCTTTTGTACATCATGTACAGTAGATGACACCATTCTGGCCATGATAATAATTGAGTGGATATCTGATGTTTTGAGAGAAGCTTGTTAATAACAGCAAGGGCTGTTCAAATGTTCTGGACAGCTCTATCCATTTCTAACCCACTTATGCCAATTTGAGTTCACATAGTGCTACAGCACTAAATAAAAAAAACGGAAACCACCATGTCAGTCCATCAAAGAGTCACACCCTCACATGGCTCCTCACACAGGGCCAGGTCTGAATCACCAATCAACCTAACCCTCATGTCTCTGGAATGCTTAGAAGAAAAATGGAAATTCCTGGAGAAATAACCCAGATGGACACTGGGGAACATTCAGACTGCACACAGACATTAAGCAGACTGGGACCTGAAACTGCCAGGCAGCAGCTTTAACCGCTGTGGTGCCCTGCCTGTCTTTCTTTGTTAATAAGAAGCCTCTTTATTACAATGGCATTTAAAGCCATTAAATATTTTTGTAAAGGAGTGTGATTAAAAAAATTATAGCAACTACAAGAAGAGCAAGAGTTTAAGACTGAAAAGGTATTAGAAGAGAGGTGATGTTTGAAATGTTCATTAGTCCATTTTTTCTTTATATTGCAATAACTGTTATCCCATGCCAAATAATCTGAAATCCAATATTCACCTTACTTTCAACTCCCTGTTATATTACTGCAACCATTCAAGCACTGGAGCATTGCCAGGCTGAAAAGAAAAACATTCACAATCTATGAAGGGATGTACCTGATTAACAATAACCTTAAGACATGCTACAGTACAGCACTCAAACGCTGCTCCAATCGTATCAATTGGCCCAGTATATGCTATGAAAACACCACATGCAACACCACCATGTTACATTTTGATTCCAGGTGTCACGAATGAAGGAAATCCAAGGGTTTATATGATATTCTGGTCTTCTAAATAGTGTCCTGTACAATATAACTATCATGGGGCATCTGGTGCACATTACTCTGTCGTGCAGCTTGGTGAAGAAAGGCCAACAAGCCAGTTCAGAAAAGAGATAAATAGGCAAAAATTCAAGGTAGTAGGGAATTAATAATAGCAAGAAAAAATCCATCTATTTTTACCTCAGCTTCCCGTTATGAAGCTTGCTTTGAAATAATAATAATAATAATAATAATAATAGCACATCCTGCCTTGTGCCCTGTGTTGGCTGGGATTGGCTCCATTAGACCCCCGTGACCCTGTAGTTAGGATATAGCGGGTTGGATAATGGATGGATGGATAATAGCACAGTGGCACTTACTGTGTGGGGCTTACATGTTCTCCCCATATCTGCTTGGGTTTTTCTCTGGATACCCCAGGTTTCCTCAAGCCAAAAGACATGCATGCTAGGTTAATTGGCAGCACAAATTATCCAGGTCCTTGTGATAAACTGTCATGCTGTCCATTAGTAACTCTAGTCTTCCATCCAATCATTGGAATTAAAATTGAATAGATGATAGATGAATAGTAAAGAATATCAGTAAAAATATCAGATAGCAATAATTGCCCCAACTTACTAGTTACTATTTTCCTCTTTCCCAATGTTAGGCTGACTTTTTTAATTCTGGCAAGCCTGTCTTGTAAGAACACAAGGAAGACCTTTAAAAGCAGCATGAACTCAGCATGTAAAGGATAATAAATTGAACTCAGAGCTGCATTCACCTGCCTGCCACTTTCTGACATACTCAGAACATCGATATTCTCTCTGTTCCCTGTAGTTTGAGTGAGAAAAATGTCGATCTCCTCTCGATGCCTTCTGGACCACGTGTGTCTTCCTGCATATAACCATCTGGCACTTCACAATACATAAAGATGCCAGCTCCATAGACAATAATTACAAGGGCAGCTTCCCTCCTGCGCTGTGATAGCCTTTGAAAAATCAATAGGTGTTTCTTTTCTCAGCATGATCTGGTCGGCAATTAAACTAGATTGGCACTATTAGCACTTGAAGATAAGCCAGCATAATGCACTTCCAGAAAAGAAAGGCGTGAAAAACACTGATCATGTGAGGTGTCTGGGTTCTTAAAATTGACTGCATAATGTAAGAAACCAATCTGCTATTTCTTTATCCCAGACATAGTATGTGACCAGTTTCGCCTTTATTATGTTTGACAATATCTACTGTACATGCTTTTATGATGACACTGAATGTACAGTACATATAAAGACTCAGAGGATGCTGTTTTGCTGGATACTGATAGGTAACTTTGTTTCATAGATCAACATTATTTTATTTAAAAAATATACATCCATTGGCACCCTGCCCGGGATTGGTTCCTGCCTTGTGCCCTGGGTTGGCTGGGATTGGCTCCAGCAGACACCCGTGACCCTGTGTTCGGATTCAGCGGGTTGGAAAATGGATGGATATACATCCATTCATCTACTTTCATATATGTTTAATCCCATTCAGGGCCATTGAGACAGTACCTTATCTAAAAAAAATGTCAAATCTATACCCACTTCTGTACATTTAGCAATATATTATGGAGCCAATGCAAAATCAAGACTTGAACCACCATTTTGATACCTAATGTGTCACCAAAATCATTTTGAGAATTTTACATATTAAAAAAGTGTTTTTGCCCTCTTTAATGTTTGCTGATTTTGCATAATCTGCCACTTGTTGCTGCTTTGGTTATTATTACTATGAGCAGTACAATCCGTCAGTCCAACTAGTGGGCACCTGTGGGCCACAGCCCACTTTGAGCATCTTGATACAATCAGATGACCATTTGAGCACCACTGGATATGACCAATAGACATACCACCTGCTCTCCGGGACAGGTAATCCCCCTAAAGCTAAACATGTTTGGGCCCAGCCAGGACCATGTGGGAAAAGGTTGGGTTGCTGCTAGAAGAGGGGTTGTTGAGTCCAACAGGGGGTGCTCACCCTGTGGTCTGTGTTTAGGGGTCCTAATTCCTCAGTGCAGTGATGGTGACACTGTGCTGTAAAAATTGGTGTCATCCTTCAGATGAAATATAACACAGAGGTCATAAAAGATATCTAGTCCATCTTTCTAAAAGAGTGGGTGTTTCCTAATGTCCTGGCTAAGTTGCCCATCACAGCCTTGTCCATTCTGTCCCCCTAATTACCTCCTGCCCTTTATTGGCTAACTATCTCTCTCATTCCTTCACTACCTAATAGCTAATGTGTGGTGAGCATAACTGGTGCAGGAATGCTTACCATTGCATCATCCAGGTGGATGCTATACATTGGTGGTGGCTGAAGTGCTTCCCCACCCTCATGTTATTAATCAATTATTGTCAGTCAGTCAGTCATTTTCCAACCCATTATATCTCAACACAGGGTCACAGGGGTCTGCTGGAGCCAATCCCAGCCAGCTCAGCGCACAAGGCAGGAACAAACCCCTGGCAAGGCGCCAGCCCACCGCAGGGCACACACACACACACACACACCAAGCACACACTAGGGACAATTTAAGATCGCCAATGCACCTAACCTGCATGTCTTTGGACTGTGGGAAGAAACCGGAGCACCCGGAGGAAACCCACGCAGACACGGGGGAGAACATGCAAACTCCACACTGGGAGGACCCGGGAAGCAAACCCAGGTCTCCTCACTGTGAGGCAGCAGCGCTACCACTGCACCACCGTGACGCCCCATTATCAATTATTGTCATAATGTTAACATCACTGCATATCAAGAGCAACCAATACTTCATGGAAGCAATGTGCAAGTCAAGTTGGGGAGCATGCACTGGTACAGTCCGTTGCCGCACCCACTACACGACGAAACAACCCAGGGATCCCAGTTGGAAATTTTCCCTTGGAATTAATAAAGTATCTATCTATCTATCTATCTATCTATCTATCTATCTATCTATCTATCTATCTATCTATCTATCTATCTATCTATCTATCTATCTATCTATCTATCTATCTATCTATCTATCTATCTATCTATCTATCTATCTATCTATCTATCTATCTATCTATCTATCTATCTATCTATCTATCTATCTATCTATCTAACCCCCCAGGCAGACACGCAGTCTGCCTCCGGAAATGACCCTCTATCTGCCGCAGCCAGGTGTTACGTGGGCAACCCCATGGCCTGGTCCAGCCATTCGGGTTCCCAACAATGAGGATCTTACGAACCAGATCACCCTGCCGATCATCCTGCCGATGCTGAAGCAATGTGCCATTGCGGTAAATAGTTTCTAGACAATATTCCATATCATTAAAATGGAAAATCTGTGAATAATTTTGAAGAACAGAACACTGAACTCAGCTGAGCGAGATGGAATGAGATGGAAAAAAAATACTAAGTACAGAAACCCTCCCATTAGAGCATCAGCAACATCTTTGTACTGCAATGAAGTCAATATGGGTGAGCATCTGTGAGCTCTCGTTTCGTATCTTGTCGAGCCCATGCATTGATAAATTTAGACTGAATGAGGAACAACTAGACATTAGGTATATTGGCCTAAAAGAGCCCATACACCTATTTGCTCCAATGAAGAGGTGAAAACTGGGAATATCCATGGGTTTTTGAAGCATTGTTATGAAGCTTTCTTCAGCTTACAGTATTATAAGCACTTTCTTTTTGGAAAGGCATGGTGATACAGTGCTATACATTGTTGCATCATGAATCCATTTCCATAGGTTCAAACATTCCTTAGTTGCTGTTTATATAGAGTCAGCATATTCTCTATGTGTCTGAACAAGTTTTCTCCAGATTTTGCTCTTACATCCCAAAGACGTGTTTTATTTTAATTTGCTACTGCAAATTGGGAGTGAGGATTTCTGCATGAGTGGGCATTGTGATGGATCCACAGCTGATTTTTGATGTTACCAGGATAGGCTCCAGCCCATCTTTGACCCTGAATTGGATTATGCAGATTTCTAAATGCTACCTTATGCATGG